>NC_041387.1:323548327-323644319 GCF_002162155.2 Triticum dicoccoides | reverse complement strand
ACATCCGGCCCACAGCCAAGACATCCGGCTCCTGGAGTGCAATTTCGTGCGTGGTTCTTGACATCAGCTCCCGGATTTCCGGCGCCAACCCCAGATGTCCGACCCCTGGAGCATCAGCCTCCCGTGTTTCACCATTTTGACCATAACTTTCACATCCGGAGTCCGATTTTCGCGTTCTTTAGCTCGTTGAGTATGTATTGACATCCCCCCATCCATCTAGATAGGTTTAAACACCATTTGACTCCATAAATATTTTGGAACTTTGGCATCTTTACCTAGGGCCTTCACCACATCATCTGCATTCCACCACCGACTTTTGCAACCTAACGAATTTTGTTCCCCATTCCATTTGTGGTTCTTTGAGTTTTGATTAGTGTTTCCTAAGGTGTTTCGGCTACTTAGGGGCAGTTGCTTCTTCATCAACAACCGCCATAACTTCCGCATAGGCTTGCCCACCATACACTTCCACCACCCCAACTTAACCAAATTTTGTTTGCGTTGTGAGTTGTGTCTCCTAAGGTGTTTCGGCTACTTAGAGACCGTGCTCCAACTCTGACATCGTGTATAGCCCATCATACCCTTCTGCTACCTTAACCCATTTTGACCGGGCTTCCACCAATACTTCTGGAACCACCACCGCATTCCGCTACCACCATTTGACATTTGCCTTTGAGATTTTGAGTTTGCGCTTTTTCCATTACCTAAGGTGTTTCAGCTAATTAGGAACAGTTCGACGTCAAGGACACCATCACTCATCATCGCCAAGAGGTCGTCATTGACTTTGACCACTTCACCATTTTGACAACCTAACAGTACGCAAGAACGGTAACCTCTATATCATCTTGGTATCGTAGTATACCATTGTACATTCATTCTTGCCATTGCATTGTTAACCCCTAGAACATTTTGCATCACTTGCCTCTCGAGACTAGCCTTTGAGTATTGCTGGCAACATTACTTGTGCACATTAGTGATCATAACTTCCATTGCATACATACCATATCATATTGGTATCATCTTGGTATCATAGTACCATCCCTTGTGTCACAAGCTTGTTCCCGCATATACACAATTGCTCTCTTGGTTTGTGCATTTTGCATAGTGGCCACATCGGAAAAAAGAATAAGCTTTTAAGAAAAATAGGAACATGGAGCTTGCAAGCAAGTGCCATAGCATCATACCACATTGCACATAAGATTGTCATATACAATCATCTTGGATCTTCTTGAGAGGATCACCAGGAACCATATATACATAGCATACTTGGGATAGAAGTTGTTGCATTTTTGTCTCTTATAGGTTGTGCACAAGTGTCGTATCCGCTTATTGAGCAATCGTGCTAACGTCTCTCTAGAGTTGTGCAACAAGAGCATTTTCCATGGATTCCACATTTTGAGCTTGTTCCTTGGTTGCACGACCCCATCTATCTATCCATATGTGTGTTTCTATGTGTCACATATTGCTATTGGTATACTTGTTTCACTTGCAAATTTGTGTCTCTCTTTCAACATTATTGACTCTTGCTACCAATTGCATCAAATTTTTGTGCCACTATCCTCACCAAGCTACTCCATAAGCCTTATTTGTGTAGGTGTGAGAAATTGACGAGATACGGTACCAATTGTGCTATTTCCATGCTACACTATTGAGTGATCATTGATCCATTCTCAAGCTCGGTTAAGGTACATTTGGTATAGTTCTTTCCTTTCTTCCACTCGCATATTTTCTCGAGTCTTGTGATGGATAGGGAAAGTATTTCATCTTCGGTCTTCCCCGACAAAGACAAGGTGAACAACTACATCACCAAAATGTCCATCTTCGGTCTATAAAAGCAAATGCAAGGCGCAAAATCAAGATTGAGAGAGCGCATCGACAACCTCGCCATCGACATACGACCGTCCAAAGCACATACAAGAAACTACTTCGACAACCATCTTTCCACACAAAAGGAGGAGAAGGATGCAAGGATGTAGGAGATTCGTGCCTTGTTGGTCAACCATTATTCTCCTTCGTCATCTTCAAGGCGGCGGCGAGCAAGTCGATTATCTTCGGAGCGCACATGCAATGCAAGTGCAATTCGTCCACGTCCATATCTCCATAGTGACCATCATCACGTTCGTGATCCACATCGTCATGAAGGGCAAATCACCTCCAAGCATCATGTGCATGATGACGATGAATGACATCTACTACGAGCTCAAGCATGTCAACGACACCATCAACATGAAGATGCTCGAGATGCGTACACCTACAAGTCCCAACAAGCTCTACATCAAGCTACAACCAACCTTCATGAGCACAAGAGAAGACCGCGAGATAAGCACCACCAAGAGGAAGCTATGGCTACCACCACCACTTCAGCATCTTCGCCAAGCGTTATCAAGGCATCTTCGCCTTTGGACGTATGGCATCTTCGCCTACTTCACACGAGTACGCGTACATCGACTTCATCAAGTCCAAGGCGACCACCTACAAATGAGGGCGGAAATTCCATCTTCAGAAGCCCCTCAAGCAAGATGGTTGAGCATGGGAAATCCCCTTCGGTCATGGAGACGAGCTACGAGGTGCCACATCATATGGACCTACTACAAGACGATGACAAGACGTTCGAGCAAGGGCCATCCTCTTCGGCCACGGCGATGAGCACGGACCTCTTCAACAATATGAAGATGGCGCCCCAATGGGACTCACACTCCGAGTCAAGCTACGAGACCGCGCATGAGACAGTATCTTTGGCCTCGGAGGAGAGAGGTGTTTTGCCACACCCTACGGCATTCATCTTTTGAGGCGTTATGGATGAGGAGGTTAAGCATCGGACTATCACTTCAACCAAGGGAGCGATAGGAGTTGAGCATGGAGACATTTGCACCTACATCTCTCCAACACCCACATATGATGAGATGCCCCAATTCCCATGTGAGGAGAGCCACCACCACATGAGTGATATGAGTGACTCCACCATACGTGACATTGAGTGCATTTCCTATGAGAGGATGAGTGTGACCACCACTAGCCCCACGCATGAGCATGCCACACATTCTATGTGAGGTTGAGAGCTATTTGAGTGACTCGACCAACCATATGAGTGAGAGCATCCCTGAGGGAGTGAGTGAGCCACAATAATTAGTGAGTGAGGTAGTTGAGAGGGCACATGAGGCCACTATGATTTCTAACGACTTAACCTCTACTCCTACTATGTTTTCTTCTTTGGTGATAGATCTCCTACAAGATAAAGCGCCAATCCTCGATGAGTCCATAACTCCAATGGGCAAACCGATGGCCATGATGGATGATGATGCACCCACCACATGGTACCATCAAGTTGATGAAGCTCTTGACCAAGCGTCAACCTTTGACACCTTACCTACAACACATGAGTCGAGCTCTCAAGGTAACATAGGTGATGGTACTTCTCTTGTCCCACTAGGGGACTATCTTGACATTGATTGCTTGCATGATGTTGATCGCCTTATGGATTCATCACATACTATGTCTTGTTTCGATATGCCACCCATTTATGATGAATATGATGATGAGCATGCCCATTTGCCTAGTTGTGATGCTATGCTCCATAGGATATCATGTGAAAATTCTATTGGTCACATTGTGTTTGATAATCCTTTAAGCTTGTCATATGTTATGAGTGAGATCTCCCATATTGCATCATTTCAATCTCAACATAGTAACTATGCATGCCCCATTAAAATAAATCCTATTTGCACTTATGGCATAGATGACGAGATGATGGTTGATACGTCTCCAACATATCTATAATTTTTGATTATTCCATGCTATTATATTATCCATCATGGATGTTTTATATGCATTTATATGCTATTTTATATGATTTTTGGGACTAACCTATTAACCCAGATCTTAGTGCCAGTGTCTATTTTTTCCTTGTTTTTGAGTTTTACAGAAAAGGAATACCAAATGGAGTCCAATTTACCAAAAATTTCATGGGAATTGTTTTTGGACCAGAAGAAGCCCACAGAGCATCGGAGATGGACCAGAAGAGTCCCGAGGCCACCACAATGGTGGAGGGCGCGCCCTACCCCTCTGGGTGCGCCCCCTACCTCATGGCTTCCTCATGAACCCCCTGACTTGTTCCCAACACCAACACCCCTTATATATCCCCAAACTTCCAGAACAGAAAGAAGATTGGTAGTTCCGTCACCGCAAGCCTTTGTAGCCACAAAAAACCAATCAGCTTCCAGTTCCGGCACCCTATCGGAGGGGGGGATCCATCACCGGTGGCCATCTTCATCATCCCGGCGCTCTCCATGATGAGGAGGGAGTAGTTCACCCTCGGGGCTGAGCGTATGTACCAGTAGCTATGTGTTTGATGTCTCTCTCTCTCTCTCTCTCTCTCTCTCTCTCTCTCTCGTGTTCTTGATATGGCACGATCTTGATGTACTGCGAGCTTTAAAATTATAGTTGGATCTTATGATGTTTCTTTCCCTCTACCTTCTTGTAATGGATTGAGATTTCCCTTTGAAGTTATCTTATTGGATTGAGTCTTTAAGGATTTGAGAACGCTTTATGTATGTCTTGCATGTGTTTATCTGTGGTGACAATGGGATATTCACGTGATCCACTTGATGTATGTTTTCGTGATCAACTTGCGGGTTCAGTGACCTTGTGAACTTATGCATAGGGGTTAGCACACATTTTCATATTGACTCTCCGATAGAAACTTTGGGGCACTCTATGAAGTTCTTTGTGTTGGTTTGAGTAGGTGAATCTGAGATTGTGTGATGCATATCGTATAATCAAACCCCTGGATACTTGAGGTGACATTAGAGTATCTAGGTGACATTAGGGTTTTTGTTGATGTGTGTCTTAAGGTGTTATTTTACTACAAACTCTAGGGTTGTTTGTGACACTTATAGGAATAGCCCAATGGATTGATCAGAAAGAATAACTATGAGGTGGTTCCGTACCCTACAATAATCTGATCGTTCGTTCTCCGCTATTAGTGACTTTGGAGTGACTCTTTGTTGCATGTTGAAGGATTGTTATATGATCTAATTATGTTATCATTGTTGAGAGAACTTGCACTAGTGAAAGTATGAACCCTAGGCCTTGTTTCGAAGCATTGCAATACCGTTTTCGCTCACTTTTACCATTTGCTACCTTGCTGTTTTTATATTTTCAGATTGCAAAAACCTATTTCTACCATCCATATTACACTTGTATCACCATTTGTTCGCCAAACTAGTGCACCTCTACAATTTACCATTGTATTGGGTGTGTTTGGGACACAAGAGACTCTCTGTTATTTGGTTGCAGTGTTGTTTGAGAGAGACCATCTTCATCCTACGCCTCCCACGGATTGATAAACCTTAGGTCATCCACTTGAGGGAAATTTGCTACTGTCCTACAAACCTATGCACTTGGAGGCCCAACAACGTCTACAAGAAGAAGGTTGTGTAGTAGACATCAAGCTCTTTTCTTGCGCCATTGCCGGGGAGGTGAGTGCTTGAAGGTATATCTTTAGATCTTGCAATTCAATCATTTTGTTTATTGTTTTACCACTAGTTTAGTCTATAAAAGAAAACTACAAAAAATGGAATTGAGGTTGCCTCATATGCTTCATCTTTTTAATGCCTTTCGTGAAAATGATGGAAAGGAAAATTTTGCTCAAGTGTTAGAAGAAGAAGTCTATAAAATGTTTGGAACTAAATTTTTGAAAGATGAGCATGATTGCAATGTTGTTAGTATGAATTCTTTGAATATCCATGATGCAAATGATATGCAAAGCAACAAGCTTGGGGATGCTATATTTGATGAAGATGATATTTTTAGTCCCCCAAGTTTTGATGAGAATATTTATTATGATGATAGCATGCCTCCTATTTATGATGATTATGTTGATGAAAGTGGGTTTGGAAGGGTGTAAACTTTAGGTAATGATCCCACTATTTTTGAGGGTGTTGAATCTTATTATTATAATGATAACAGTAGATTTGGAGAGGTCATGCCTTTATTTAATGATGATTCCACTATTTCGGAATAGGTCTCAATTGATTATGAGAACAAAGTTTCTATCTATGATGATTATTGTGATGACATGTATGCTATAAAGAATAATGATTACCATCAAACTTGTCATCTTGATTTTAATTTTCAATTGGATTATGCCTCAGATGATAGTTATTTCAATGAATTTGCTCCCACCATTATGAATGAGAAGCAATTTTCTTATGTGGAGAGTAATAAAATTTGTATGCTTGTAGATCATGAAAAGAATGATTTATGTGATAGTTATATTGTTGAATTCATTCATGATGCTACTGAAAATTATTATGAGGGAGGAATATATGCTTGTAGGAATTGCAATAATATCAAGTTTCCTCTCTATGTGTTGAAAATCTTGAAGTTTTCCTTGTTTTACCTTCCTGTGCTAGTTGATTCTTGTTCCCATAAGTTGTTTTCTCAAAAAATACCTATGCATAGGAAGTGGTTTAGGCTTAAATGTGTTAGTCATATTATTCATGATGCTCCCATTATGTTTCAATTCTTATGTTTTATGTGAGCATCATTGAAATCATCATGGTTAGCTAAAAAGGCATTAAAGAAAAGCACTTGTTGGGAGACAACCCAATATTTACCCTACTGTTTTTATGTGTTCACATGATTAAGCTACTGTAGTAATCATGTCTTATAGCTTTTGTTTCAATAAAATGCCAAGTAAGACCTTTGGGATGGCTTGATCTTGCTGAAAAACAGAAACTCTTGCGCTCTCGACAACAATTTTCAATAACTCACAGAAGCGTGATTTTAAGGTTATTGTTTTCGGAGAAGATTAATAAACATATTTCTTAGGACTTCCTAATTTCTCAGGATTTTTGGAGTTACAGAAGTATTCGATAGTTACAGATTACTACAGACTGTTCTGTTTTTGAGAGATTCTGTTTCTATGTGTTGTTTGCTTATTCAGATGATTCTATGAGTAGTATCGGAGGGTATGAACCATGGAGAAGTTGGAATACAGTATATATAAAACTAATATGAATTTAGAATGAGTTCACAACAGTACCTAAGTGGTGATTTTGTTTTCTTATACTAACGGAGCTTACGAGTTTTCTGTTGAGTTCTGTGTTGTGAAGTTTTCAAGTTTTGGGTAAAGATTCGATGAACTATGGAATAAGGAGTGGCAAGAGCCTAAGCTTGGGGATGCACAAGGCACCCCAAGGTAATATTCAAGGACAACCAAGCATCTAAGCATGGGTATGCCCCGGATGGCATCCCCTCTTTTGTCTTCGTTCATCGGAACCTTACTTGGAGCTATATTTTTATTCACCACATGATATGTGTTTTGCTTGGAGCGTCATTTTATTTTATTTTGTTTTGCTTTCTGGTTGAATAATATCCCAAGATCTGAAATTATTAAATGTTATAGTGTCTTCACATAGTTGCATAATTATTCGACTACTCATTAATCTTCACTTATATCTTTTGGAGTAGTTTGTCTTTTGCTCTAGTGCTTCACTTATATATTTTCGAGCATGGCCTTTTTTTTATTTTGAAAAAATTGATGAACTCTCATGCTTCACTTATATTATTTTGATAGTATTAAACAGCATGGTAATTTGCTTAAGTTATGAATTTAGTCCTAATATGATGGGCATCCAAGAGGGATATAATAAAAACTTTCATATAAAGTGCATTGAATACTATGAGAAGTTTGATTCTTTATGATTGTTTTGAGATATGAAGATGGTGATATTAGAGTCATGCTAGTGAGTAGTTGTGAGTTTGAGAGATACTTGTGTTAAAGTTTTTGATTCCCGTAGTATGCTCGTATGGTGAACCGTTATGTGATGAAGTCGGAGCATGATTTATTTAATGATTGTCTTCCTTATGAGTGGAGGTTGGGGACGAGTGATGGTCTTTTCCTACCAATCTATCCCCCTAGGAGCATGCACGTAGTACTTTGTTTTGATGACTAATAGATTTTTGCAATAAGTATGTGAGTTATTTATGACTAATGTTGAGTCCATGGATTATACGCACTCTCACCCTTCCACCATTGCTAGCCTCTCTAGTACCGCGCAACTCTCGCTCGTACCATACACCCACCATATACCTTCCTCAAAACAGCCACCAGACCTACCTATTATGGCATTTCCATAGCCATTCCGAGATATATTGCCATGCAAATTTCCACCATTTCGTTTATTATGACACGCTTCATCATTGTCATATTGCTTTGCATGATCATGTAGTTGACATTGTATTTGTGGCAAAGCCACCATTCATAATTCTTTCATACATGTTACTCTTGAGTCATTGCACATCCCGGTACACCGCCGGAGGCATTCACATAGTCATATTTTGTTCTAAGTATTGAGTTGTAATTCTTGAATTCTAAGTAAATAAAAGTGTGATGATCTTCATTATTAGAGGATTGCCCCATGTGAGGAAAGGATGATGGAGGATATGATTCCCCCACAAGTCGGGATGAGACTCCGGATGAAAAATAAAAATAAAATAAAAAAAGAGGCCATAAAAAAGAGAAAGGCCCAAATAAAAAAATAAAAAATAAGAGAAAAAGAGAGAAGGGGAAATGCTACTATCCTTTTACCACACTTGTGCTACAAAGTAGAACCATGATCTTCATGATAGAGAGTCTCCTATTTTGTCACTTTCATATACTAGTGGGAATTTTTCATTATAGAACTTGGCTTGTATATTCCAATGATGGGCTTCCTCAAATTACCCTATGTCTTCGTGGGCAAGCAAGTTGGATGCACACCCACTTAGTTTCTTTTTGAGCTTTCATACACTTATAGTTCTAGTGCATCTGTTGCATGGCAATCCCTACTCACTCACATTGGTATCTATTGATGGGCATCTCCATATCCCGTTGATACGCCTAGTTGATGTGAGACTATCTCCTTCTTTTTGTCTTCTCCACAACCACCATATTCTATTCCACCCATAGTGTTATGTCCATGGCTCACGGTCATGTATTGCGTGAAAGTTGAAAAGGTTTGAGAACATCAAAAGTATGAAACAATTGCTTGGCTTGTCAACGGGGTTGTGCATGATTTGAATATTTTGTGTGACAAAGATGGAGCAAAGCCAGACTATATGATTTTGTATGGATAGCTTGCTTTGGCCATGTTATTTTGAGAAGACATGATTGCTTTATTAGTATGCTTGAAGTATTATTGTTTTTATGTCAATATTAAACTTTTGTTTTGAATCTTACAGATCTTAATATTCTTGCCACAATAGAGAATATTACATTAATAAATATGCTAGGTAGCATTACACATCAAAAAATTTGTTTTATCATTTACCTACTCAAGGACGAGCAGGAATTAATCTTGGGGATGCTTGATACATCTCCAATGTATCTATAGTTTTTGATTGTTCCATGCTATTATATTATATAACTTGGATGTTTTATATGAATTTATATGCTATTTTATATGATTTTTGGGACTAACCTATTAGCCTAGAGCCCAGTGCTAGTTTCTGTTTTTTCCTTGTTTTTGAGTATCGCAGAAAAGGAATACCAAACGGAGTCCAATTAACCTGAAAATTAACGGAGATTGTTTTTGGACCAGAAGAAGCCAACGGAGCATCGGAGATGGACCGGAAGAGTCCCTAGGCCACCACAAGGGTGGATGGTGCGCCCCCTACCTCGTGGCTTCCTCGTGGACCCCCCTGACTTGTTCCCGACGCCAAAACCTCTTATATATCCCCAAACTTCTAGAACAGAAAGAAGATCGGGAGTTCCGCCACCGCAAGCCTCTGTAGCCATGAAAAACCAATCGGGACCATGTTCCGGCACCCTTCCGGAGGGGGAATCCATCACCGGTGGCCATCTTCATCATACCAACACTCTCCATGACGAGGAGGGAGTAGTTCGCCCTCGGGGCTAGGGGTATGTACCCGTAGCTATGTGTTTGATCTCTCTCTCGTGTTCTTGATATGGCACGATCTTGATGTACCATGTGCTTTGCTATTATAGTTGGATCTTACGATGTTTCTCCCCCTCTACCTTCTTGTAATTGATTGAGTTTTCCCTTTGAAGTTATCTTATCGGACTGAGTCTTTAAGGATTTGAGAACACTTGATGTAAGTCTTGCATGTGCTTATCTGTGGTGACAATGGGATATTCACGTGATCCACTTGATGTATGTTTTGGTGATCAACTTGCGGGTTCGGTGACCTTGTGAACTTATGCATAGGGGTTGGCACACGTTTTCGTCTTGACTCTCCGATAGAAACTTTGGGGCACTCTATGAAGTTCTTTGTGTCGATTTGAATAGATGAATTTTAGATTGTGTGATGCATATCATATAATCAAACCCGCGGATACTTGAGGTGACATTGGAGTATCTAGGTGACATTAGGGTTTTGTTTGATTTGTGTCTTAAGGTGTTATTTTACTACGAACTCTAGGGTTGTTTGTGACACTTATAGGAATAGCCTAATGGATTGATCGGAAAGAATAACTTTGAGGTGGTTTCGTACCCTACAATAATCTCTTCCTTTGTTCTCTGCTATTAGTGACTTTGGAGCGACTCTTTGTTGCATGTTGAGGTATTGTTATATGATCTAATCGTGTTATCATTGTTGAGAGAACTTGCACTAGTGAAAGTACTAACCCGACGCCTTGTTTCGAAGCATTGCAATACCATTTTCGCTCACTTGTACCACTTGCTACCTTGCTATTTTTATATTTTCAGATTACAAAAACCTATTTCTACCATCCATATTACACTTGTATCACCATCTCTTCGCCGAACTAGTGCACCTACACAATTTACCATTGTATTGGATGTGTTGGGGACACAAGATACTCTTTGTTATTTGGTTGCAGGGTTGTTTGAGAGAGACCATCTTCATCCTATGCCTCCCACGGATTGATAAACCTTGTCATCCACTTGAGGGAAATTTGCTACTGTCCTACAAACCTCTCCACTTGGAGGCCCAACATCGTATCCAAGAAGAAAGTTGCATAGTAGACATCAATGGTCATTTTATTATTTTTTCATGCGATGATATTGCCATGCTTCCTTTCAATTATTTGTGCAATTCATCTACTATACCATGACATGATCACATAGATCCAAATATGCTTTCTTTCGGATGTTGTCAATATTCTACATGCGATGTTCCCATTAATGCTCATGGGGAGACCCCCATAGTTTCCTCATACATATTAGGAGATTTTGATGCATTCCATACTTTGCATGATTCCCATGATAGTGTACACCATATGCATTCCATGAATAACAATGCTCTACATGTTTCACATGATACATTACTCCCTTTGAGTCTCGATTATTCTATACATAACAACAAACCTATCATGATGGATGACATGTTTCTATATCATGTAGCATCTCATTTATTTGAGCATTGGATATTTTTTGCTAAACAACACGTGCACATGCGCATCATAATGGATGATGTGTACATATACCATTCACACACAATTTTCCCTTTGCCTTTGTTTCGTGTAGGTACTTCTGCAAACTTGTCAACCTCACAATCCCGCGAGTTGACGAAACGAGCTCTTGAGAGTAATGATGATTTGGGATCCCGTGGATTGTCCTTACCACCGTTCCCTTCGTGCAAGAACTTCGCACATTAATTTTACTTGGCTCTCACACGGCTATGGGCTTTATACCAGTTGCCCCTTTATGCCCATTCTACCATGTTCACTTTGCATGTTATGCCTATTTCCATGCCTTTGCCATGCAATTGTGACCCTTGTTTGCATTTAACCATGATTCACCATCATACTACTCCTATGTGTATTTCCATGCTTGGTGGAGATACTTATTGCTATTGCCATGTTTACCATGTGCCACATGCTATTGTTGATTCTTGTGTTGGGAGTCATGATGCCCCATTGCTACTTACATATGACTTCTTGCCGATACAATGATGATACTTTACGCATATCTTGTTTTCATGCTTGTGATATATCATGTGCATTATGTATGCACACTTTTTTCCCACATGATATGATTACCTTGATTCCTTCTAATTTGTTGCATCTTTGCACTACTAGCTTCCATGACTTGATCACTATGATTGCTTGCTATGTTGCATCATCCCCCCACCCATGATACATAATTTCTCATTGCATTGGGTTGATAGCATATATGGTTATGCCTCTCACTTGATTTGTCTTGATCGTTTTCTCTTGTCTCCATTAGTTGCACCTCTCATATGCCCTTGTATTTATTTCCAACTTGCTATGCTTATTGATCTTGAAGAATTAGGCATCTTACTTGTGATGCCTACTTGTTTGAGTGAGCTTAATGTCTTTGGTTCTAGTTGCATCATATGCTTTCATACCATACAACACCTTGTCCTTTCTTGTGATATGAATGATGCAAACACTTGTTGGGTATCTCACCACCCGGATGATAGGTTTTGCATTTCCACTAACCTCATTTGTTTTCCGAGTGTTTGTCATGTTCTTTCACTTGGAAGGATTCACAAGGCGGTAGCATCACGAGACATTTTGGTTATGTGAAGGCATACATGATGTACAAGTGCAACATCCTTGAGAAACTCCTAAAGGTGAACTCCTTCCCTTTGAGCCATTTTCAAATATGCATATTGGATGGACCATACTTTCATTGTTTCCTCCTTCTTGTCTACATGATACATATATTGGATGGAGGGCCGACATTGGATATGGACCCTATGGACCTTCAAGTTGAGGAGTGCTCGGTCCTAGTGGATGCACACCCGGACCACCACTCTTGCCTCAACATTGAGCAATGGTATGCCAAGAAACTTTTTTCATATTGTATAAACTCCTACATATTTTTTGATGAGCATCCTATATGGAAACATTCCTTCCATGAGAAATTTGCATCTTATGCATGGATTGACTCAAATTATGATTGCCTTGTTGCATCTTGTATTTCTATGTCATCCATGATATATGAGCTTGTGCATTTCCTTACCAAATTTGTTGTGATCTTCCTTGATGGCATATTCATACATCATGGTCATATTGCCTACCACCAAGAACATCCTCTTAGAGACGCTCGGTATCACGGACAAGTCCTCAAGTACATGGATGGCGGAGCACGACAAGAGGAACAGGAGAAAGGTTACAGGATCCGGACATCCGGCCCCTGGAGGTGTCAACAACAGCAGTAGCCTACCAGCCGAAGTGCTACAGGGCCCGTACATCCGTCACCGGCCCAGACATCCGGCCGGACGCGAGCAGCCAGACATTCGACCCGGAAATCCGACCGTCCATCACAAAATGCAAGCCACACCAGCCCGTACATTCGGGGCCCCTGCCCCGGACATCCGGCACCTCCTTGAACACTCGTACATCCGGCCCCTCCTGTCTGCGTGTAGTGTATCTGGGTCCAAAGCCCATGTACCCCTTCGCCCCAAATTGCACTAGCACTATATATAGACCCCCTCCTCCTCCTCCTAGCTATGGTTACCATTGTGGTAGCTCATTTGGAGATAGTGCTTTTCCCATCTATGTGGTTCTTCTTGATTGAGAGACCGCGGCCTCTACGGAGAAGATCCATGCTTGGATTCAAGGCCCCTCACGAAGATGAACTAGTTACAGTTTGTATCATCCTTTGTTGACTTTGGATCGTGTATCTCTCTTTGTGTTCATGGATCTAGCACATGTCTGACCCTTTCTCGTTGATTCGAGTGATTCCTCTTGTTTCCCCTCGTGTTTTTCCCCTGTGTTCTTCGTGTTCTTCGCGGGATCCCCTCCATTTCATGAAAGATCGACCTTAGGGTTTACACCCTACATCAAACACGCTTGCATGTGGACCGAATATATGTATGAAAAGGGTGGTTTGATGTTCGAATGCACAATGCACAACTTTGATGTGACACCTGTCGCACAAATGCATAGTATTGCTAGTCACCCACCCCCTACGAACCCCACTTCGTGTAGGTGGTAAGGTAATCCTAGCTACGAATGCGTCACGACCCCGATTCTATGCCACACCGATCTAGCATGTAACACCTCATATCACTTTGGGGCCTCGGTATTCCCGCAGGTGTCGCCTTACCATGCCCGGGACCGTTTGCGCCTTTTCGCACACGTATATGATAGTGTCGCTAGCAACCATATGACAAAGAACCCTGGCTGACATGGCTAGTCGTGAACCCAAAGTGGCACTAACTTACAGGGACAGGCATACATGACCCATCAATGAACATATCGGCCATCAGCGAGTGAATCTGGGTTGTAGCAGCTGGGCTAGCAAGACGCCAGAGAATCCGGGATGTAGCAGGCTAACAGGACTCTGGTAGACACCGCGTGACATTTCCCTGAAGGGACAGACACAGGAACAAAGAAGGACACATGCCGGCCAACCTAAGTGTTACGGAGCAGTGGCAAGCTACCAGGGCTCAGTGGAAGCACTAGGGGACATTTCCCGGTAAGAGAGGCTACTAAGGATAAACAACTAGATAGTCAGATCCCACACATAGCAATACACATTACACGTACACGTAACATGCAGGTATGTGTTGTACAACATGGCATCACAACATAACTCAACAACTCATATAGATAAAGGCTCAGAAGAGCCATCATAGCATTTATTACAAACAAGGGTCACATGACCCAACATTCAGAGCAAACAAGCAACAAGCGGAAGCATTACATGTCTAAGTACAGATATCTACAAATGAAAAAGGCTGAAGAGCCTGACTATCTACAACGTCCGATCAAGATTGTAGCTAAGGTACAAGCTACTTGTCGAAGCCCACGAGAACACTAGTAAGACCGAAGTCTCCGCTGCAAAAACATAAATAAAGCAACATGAGTACAAAGGTACTCAACAAGACTTACATCGGATCATATCATACATGCATTTGTATCAAGAGGGTATTGTGGGGTTTAGTTGAAGGAAGCCAGATTTGACTCAGTGGCTATCATGTTCTACGACTACGAGAAACTTCTTTGAGGTGATATGGCGCACACTAGTCCACTAATCACCACACAATACACTACTATGGATTCATCCCAGTCTCCCTACGGGAAGGCCATCTATAGCACTCACACTTGTCTTGAGCATTTTAGAGTATCATTTTAGAGTATCCACTTCAAGTTGTCTATGTACCACATAAGCATCCAAGAAGTCCATAACCGCGGACCCGGCTATTCGAATAGATCATGTTAACCCTGCACGGGTGTACTTCTTCACACACACTCTCGCCACTTACCTCCATGTACACGTCATGTATCTCGGCAACCTTCAAGCGGAAGCCTGGCGAGGGTGTCGGCCACGACCTGACTAACCACACAAGAACCTAGTCCAGGTTTATCGCCTATTCGGGTTCCATCCGCAAGGGAGTCCAACCGAGGTTTCCATCACGCCCCCAAACGATGTGTGCAGGGTTCCCGAGCCCGCCATCTGGGTGCCACTCGGTACACCAGGTCACGTGTGCCTAGTCTGTCCCTAGCCCACCCTGCGGGGTGCCACTTGGTAGAAAAATAATACTACCTACAAACACCATAAACTAGTTGCGACTCCTAGACAGAGATCAAGTTGGTTAATAAGTTGACAGGGGCACTTAAGCATTCCAATGCGTGGTAGTAGCTAGTCATTGGACAACATACAAAGAACTCAATGCTTAAGGACGGTTCCAGTGAGACAACCCACCGTGTACTCCTACATGGCCTCTCACCGCTACCTTTACCAAATCGTGTTCACACACTTAACTCTCAGCATCAGAACATATCGTAACACTCCAATTCATTCCCAGTGAATCAGACCTGATACAACTCTAAGAAATAGTAGGCATGGCATGGTAGGAACAAAACATGGCTTCAATCAACTCCTACACATGCTAGTGATTTTCAACTATTTACGGTGGCAATGACAGGTCATGCAGAGGAATGGGTTCAACTACCGCAGCATAAATAGCAGTTGAATCATTGTTGTCCTAATGCAATAAAAGAGGGAAAGAGCGAGAGAGTAGGATTGTATCGGAATGAACAAGGGGGTTTGCTTGCCTGGTAGATCAACAGAGGGGGCACTGCTCCTCAGACAGGTACTCTGGAACGGTCTCCAGAGCAGGACCTATCGAGAAGGAACAGTGTCGGCAATCAATACACAAGCATATGCAACAATATGATGCATGAAGATGGCATGTATATGTGATGTTGTTTGAGCTAATGCAACTAGCATTCATTAGGTTGAATTCCATCTGAACCAAAGGTTCAAATGCAACTCCAACATAAGCTCTTATAAATGCCATTTACATGTTTTCACTTATACAGTAGGTATAAGTTGGTTTGTCATGCATAGAGAAACATCCACCAACTCCCTTCTTAATGTTTCTCTTGATGCAGTTAACACCCCTATCGAACTTTTGATCAGTAATGATCTGATCCTCGAGGGTAGGTTTCGCCACCAAGGTAGAAAGGAATCCGTGAGGAGCAATGTGAAGGTTAAGCTTACAAAAATTCTCATGGAGAAGTGGTTGGCCCTGCTGCAACATGAGGTTGTTGCAATAGGATTTACGGCTTAGAGCATCAGCCATGACATTGGCTTTGCCTGGGTGTAGGTTATCCCTAGATAATAATCTGAGATCAACTCCAACCAACGTCTTTGCCTAAGGTTCGAATCTGGTTGGGTGAAGATATACTTGAGACTCTAGTGATCGGTGTAGATCTCGCAATGTTTACCAAGAAGGTAATGTTGCCAGGTCTTGAGTGCATAGACTACGGCTGCAAGCTCTAGATCATGTGTAGGATAGTTCTCCTCATGTGGATGCAACTATCGAGATGCATAGGCAATCACATGACGGTCCTGCATAAGAATGCAACCCAGTCCCTGTCGTGAGGCGTCGCAGTAGATAACAAAGTCTTTAGTGAAATCCGGTGGCACAAGTATGGGAGCAGAAGTCAGACGTCTTTTTAGTTCCTGAAAACTATACTCACACTGTGGGGACCACTCAAACTTTTTATCCTTCTTGAGAAGTTCCGTGAGGGGTTTGGCTACTTTGGAGAAGTTTTCAACAAAGCGGCGATAATAGGTGGCTAGACCAAGGAAACTCCTAACTTGTTTAACGGTTTCAGGTGGAGTCCAATCAAGAACGGCCTTAACTCTCTCGGGATTGATAGCAATGCCCTTACCAGAGATCACATGGCCTAGGTAGGTCACTTCTGGCAACCAAAAATTCACACTTGGAGAACTTGGCATAAAGGCGGTGCTCTCTGAGTTTTTCTAACACAAGTCTAAGATGTTCGGCATGCTCTTCCTCGTTCTTTGAGTAAATAAGAATATCATCGAGGTAGACCACAACGACCTTATCTAAGTACTCCATGAAGATTGAATTCACCAAGCGAGAGAATTTTGCTGGAGAGTTGGTTAGACCGAAGGACATGATGGTGTACTCGTACTGGCCATAACGAGTGACAAAGGCTGTCTTGGGGATGTCCCCGTTTCTGATCTTGATTTGGTGGTAGCCTAACCTCAAATCCATCTTGGAGAAGACTGAGGATCCAGTGAGCTGATCATACAGGTCGTTGATCCTGGGAAGCGGATATTTGTTCTTTATCATGACCAAATTAATGGGACGATAATATACAACCATCCGGTCCGTACCATCCTTCTTCTTGACGAAGAGGATGGGGCAAGCCCAAGGAGAAGAACTAGGATGGATGAAACCCTTTTGCAAGGACTCATCAAGTTGTTTTTTAAGCTCGGCTAGTTCTAAGGGTGCCATTTTGTAAGGTCTCCTAGAGATTGGAGCGGTTCCTGGGATAAGATCTATGACGAACTCTACATCTCTGTCAGGTGGAACACCTGGCAGTTCCTCTGGAAAGACATCCGGAAAGTCACGAACTACCGGGATATCTTCAAGGTCTGGAAGAGGGCTGGCATTAAGAGAATAGAGCTGACGCTTTGCAACTCTAGTGGAGACAGTGACTATCTTGCCAGATGGGTGTGTCAGCTGAACAGACCTAGTGTAACAATCAATCTTCGCATGATGAGCTGTCATCCAGTCCATACCCAACATGATGTTAATGTCTAAGGACTTGAGGGCTACAAGTGATGCAAGGAATACAAGTCTATCAACAAGGATTTCATTTCCATAGATTATTCTGGTGGTTTGCCATCCAGACCCTGGGGTTTGGATTTCAAGCGGAGTTGGCATATCACAAAATGACACGTCGTGCAAACGAGCATAGCCTTCAGAAATGAAGGAGTGAGATGCTCCAATATCGAACAGAACCGATGTCGGGTGACAGTTGACAAGGAGTGTACCAAGAACGACATCCGGATCATCATGAGCATCTTTAGCTGAGACGTGATGCACACATACACGTTTAGTGCAAGCTGGCTTGGCACTGATCGTCTTACTTGATGGCTTAACGCATCCAACAGAATTCTCGGGCTGGGGTGGAGCATAACTAGTCTGGGAGCACTCATGTGCATAGTGTCCTGGCTTCCCGCATGTGAAGTAAGTCCCTGAAGTTGGACGTGGGCCCGCACTGACAAGCGGTCTACCAATAGGTCTGGGTGGACCACACGACTGAGCTGGGTGAGGCACCACAAAGGATGGCTTCAGTGAATATCCGGAAGGAAGAGCGGAGTTTGGAACCCAAATCCGGCGCTTCTGAAAACTAGAACCGGAGGAAGATCCCAATTCACGGATGTGCTTATGAGACTCCTCATAAGTGAGCTGGGCAGTCTCTCCATTAATGGCCTTGTTCACAAGAGCTTGGAATGTATCACAATGATGCAGGTGGAGATCACGAAGCAACTTGGGGTTGAGACCCTTCCGGAACCTAGCCTGCTTCTTGGCATCCGTGGACACCTCTTCTGTGGTATAACGGGCGAGGTTCTCAAACTCTCGACTGTAATCATCAATAGCCATCTTACTCTGGGTGAAACTACAGAACTCTTCTCTCTTGCGATTGATGAGGGCCTGAGGAATGTGATGCTCGCGAAAAGCCTCAGTGAAATCCCTCCAAGTAGGAATCTGGCCAGCTGGAAGCGTAGCCTCATAGTTCTGCCACCAAAGAGTAGCACGACCTTCCAAATGGTATGTGACATAGGTGACCTTATCATCTTCAGCTACGTTCGCAGAACGCATCTTACGAGTGATGCTACGGAGCCAGTCATCTGCATCGAGTGGCTTAATAGAATGATGAAAGGTGGGTGGGTGCAAGTGAATGAAGTCATGAATGGTTGCAGACCCTTTGAACTGATGTGCGGTGTTCTCCTCGATACGTGCCAACAAGAGGTTAGACTCACGCTTGATCCTCTCCATTTCTAACATGAACTCTCTCAACAAAGGCGGGTCGGGAGGATCCTCATCCCTACCATCTCCATGGTTCTGGCTACGAGCAACAGAACTTCGCTTAACTGATGACATCCTGAGAAAAGAAACCAAGGACGGAATCAACATCAACTATAGGCTATAGAATGTAGGGCAAGGAAATTAGTAACTCTCAAACTCCTAGGGCAATTCCGGCGGCATAACAGCAGTAAAATGCCCAAAATGAGACATACTGCCAAAATGGGATAGTACAAAAACTCAACATCACCACTCAAGGTTCTGGGATAGTACTAAACAGGCTACACCAGAAGTACTCGAAAACTGGGGTATGACTCTGATCAACCAATCCTATGGGACTAAGGAGTAGTAACACGTGATCCTGATAGACGAAAGAGAAAGCCTAGTTTCTTAACCCCGTAGAAAAGATAGGATGACTCAGATTAGAAGGCTATGAGGTAAAGGAGTAAAAAGAGCCTTACGTTCCTTCCCACAATCAATTCCCTTACATAACTAAAGAATTTCTAAACTCAACTTCGACCAGTTTGGCTTGGTAATCCTACAGGGAGTCAGGCTCTGATACCAAAGATGTCAGGACCCCGATTATATGCCACACCGATCTAGCATGGAACACCTCATATCACTTTGAGGCCTCACCACGATATTCCCACGGGTGTCACCTTACCATGCCTGGGACCGTTTGCGCCTTTTGGCACACGTATATGATAGTGTTTCTAGCAACCATATGACAAAGATACCGGGCTGACATGGCTAGTCGTGAACCCAAAGTGGCACTAACTTACAGCGACAGGCATACATTACCCAGCAACGAACGTGTCGGTCATCAGCGAGTGAATCGGGCTGTAGCAGCTGGGCTAGCAGGACTCCAGAGAATCCGAGCTGTAGCGGGCTAACAGGACTCCGGTAGACACCGCGTGACATTTCCCTGAAGGGACAGACACAGGAACAAAGAAGGACACCTGCCGGCCAAACTAAGTGTTCCGGAGCAGTGGCAAGCTACCAGGGCTTAGTGGAAGCACTAGGAGATATTTCCCGGTAAGAGAGGCTACTAAGGATAAACAACTAGATAGTTAGGTCCCACACATAGCAATACACATTACACGTACGCATAACATGCAGGTATGTGTTGTACAACATGGCATCACAACATAACTCAACAACTCATATAGATAAAGGCTCAGAAGAGCCATCACAGCATTTATTACAAACAGGGGTCACATGACCCAACATTCAGAGCAAACAAGCAACAAGCGGAAGCATTACATGTCTGAGTACAGATATCTACAAATGAAAAAGGCTGAAGAGCCTGACTATCTACAACGTCCGATCAAGATCGTAGCTGAGGTACAAGCTACTTGTCGAAGCCCACGAGAACACTAGTAAGACTGAAGTCTCCGCTGCAAAAACATAAATAAAGCAACATGAGAACAAAGGTACTCAGCAAGATTTGCATCAGATCCTATCATACATGCATTTGTATCAAGAGGGAATTGTGGGGTTTAGTTGCAGCAAGCCAGCTTTGACTCAGTGGCTATCCTGTTCTACGACTACGAGAAACTTCTTTGAGGTGATATGGCGCACACGAGTCAACTAATCACCACACAATACACTACTATGGATTCATCCCCGTCTCCCTACGGGAAGGCCATCCATAGCACTCACACTTGTCTTGAGCATTTTAGAGTATCATTCAAGTTGTCTATGTACCATGTAAGCATCCAAGAAGTCCATAACCGCGGACCCGGCTATTCAAATAGATCATGTTAACCCTGCAGGGGTGTACTTCTTCACATAGGCTCTTGCCACTTACCGCCATGTACACGTCATGTATCTCGGCAACCTTCAAGCGGAAGCCTGGCGAGGGTGTCAGCCATGACCTGACTAACCACACAAGACCCTAGTCCAGGTTTATCGCCTATTCGGGTTCCATCCGCAAGGGAGTCCGGCTGAGGTTGCCATCACGGCCCCAAACGATGTGTGCAGGGTTGCCGAGCCCACCATCCGGGTGTAACTCGGTACACCAGGCCACGTGTGCCTAGTCTGTCCCAAGCCCACCCTGCAAGGTGCCACTTGGTAGAAAAATAACACTACCTACAAACACCAGAAACTAGTTGTGACTCCTGGACAGAGATCAAGTTGGTTAATAAGTCGAGAGGGGCACTTAAGCATTCCAATGCGTGGTAGTAGCTAGTCATTGGACAACATACACAGAGCTCAGTGCTTAAGGACGGTTCCAGTGAGACAACCCACCATGTACTCCTACATGGCCTCTCATTGCTACCTTTACCAAATCATGTTCACACACTTAACTCTCAGCACCAGAACATATCGTAACACTCCAATTCATTCCCAATGAATCAGACCTGATACAAATCTAAGCAATAGCAGGCATGGCATGGTAGGAACACAACATGGCTTCAATCAACTCCTACACATGCTAGTGGGTTTCAACTATTTACTGTGGCAATGACAGGTCATGCAGAGGAATGGGTTCAACTACCGCAATATAAAGTAGCAGTTGAATCATTGTTATCCTAATGCAATAAAAGAGGGCAGGAGCAAGAGAGTAGGATTGTATCGGAATGAAAAACGGGGTTTGGTTACCTGGTAGATCAACAGAGGGGGCACTGCTCCTCAGACAGGTACTCTAGAACGGTCTCCGGAGCAGGACCTATCGAGAAGGAACGGTGTCGGCAATCAATACACAAGCATATGCAACAATATGATGGATGAACATGGCATGTAGGTGTGATGCTGTTTGAGCTAATGCAACTAGCATTCATTAGGTGGAAGTCCATTTGAACCAAAGGTTCAAATGCAACTCCAAAATAAGCTCTTATAAATGCCATTTACATGTTTTCACTTATACAGTAGGTATAAGTTGGTTTCTCATACATGAAACTTGTACAGATGGATAGATTGAATTTTTCTGATAATTTTCCATATATAAATTATTTCAATTTTAGCTATGGTTGAATTTCTATGGTTTTCTGAAGTTTATAGCATTTTCTGGAATTTCCTGATTTAATTTAAATCCAGAAAATAAATAACTGCGTCACCACTGCGTCATGCTTGCATCAACAAGTAAACAGCGCCGACTGGGGTCACACCTGACGTGTGGATCGCATGTGTCAGTGTCTGTGGCTAATCCTAATTTAAATTAAACCTAAACTGGTTTAATTAACAGGGCTGGCCCCACGCGTCAGTGGCCCAGGGTGGTCAAACCCTGGTCATACGGGGTTAAACCCATTCAACCGGGGCTAACCCCACCAGTGACTCGACGCCGGCGAGGCCAGACGTGGCGGCGGCCTGCGGAAATCGCCCTCTGGCGACCAAACGCGTGGCGGAGACCACCTACGTGATGCCCAGGCTCGCGCGCATCCAATGGGACATGCGGGAGGCCGTGGGGTGGCCGGAGGCGACGGCGGCATCGACCTCGGCGGCGGCCGGAGTTCGCCCGAGGAGGAGGTCGACTCTACGGGCTGCAGAACGCATGGCTCTTGCCTCCTACGGCCTCTACGCGAGCTCACAAGGCCGTTGGGCATGGTGGGATGGCCAGGGGGTCGCCGGCGACAGCTCGAGCGGAGGTGGGCCTCGGCTCATGCAGCCGGGGGGCTAGAGGGCGCAGAAGGCCAGGGGAGAAGGGGGAGAAGATGGTGGGGCTCACAATGGCTCGCAGGGTTTCCCGGTGTGGACGGGGACGCGCTGGAGACGGCGGAGCGGCGATGGCGATCTACAGCGGCTTAAGGCCAAGACGATGGCGATGGCGGCTCCTCGGGGCGTTCCGGCTTGCGTGGCTCGGTGGAGGGGTTCAGCGCAAGGAGGCAGAGCTCTGGGACACGTCGGAGGTGCGAGGGGGCGGCGGGGAGCGCGTCGGCGGTGATCTGCAGCGATGGCAGCGCTCGGCTGTCGCGGGGGAAGGCGACAGTGGCGGGGAGGAGGAGGAGGGAGAGTGAGAGAGGCCTGGGGGGGTCGCGTGCCGTCGTTCGGGCGATCCAGGGCGACGAGGAGGGCGCCAGGCAGGAAGGCAGGAGGTGGCGCGCATGCGCGCGGGCGGCGAGCGCGTGCCCATCGTCCTCCTGGCACCAGGAGGACGACGACTGGCGTCGCCAGTCAGCTGGGCCGCCCTGCTGGGCCGCTGGGCCAGGCCAGGCCACAAAGTGCCAGGCCGCAGGTAAGCTCCCTTTTTTTCCTATTTCTTTTATGTTTTTCTTTTTCTGACATTTGTTTCATTTTAAAACAATACCAAACTAATTTAATTTCTTATGCCAATTTTTGTAGGGGCTAGTGGTATTATTCCAGAGCTCCTCAACAACTGGCATAATTTTTGGACAATATTCTATATATATAACAATATATATCCACAGCGAATAATTACTGCATTAATTCCAAATGCCCAAAATAAATACTTATGAGCTCTTAAAAATATTGGTTTGATTTTTATCTCTGTCCAATATTTTCAGAGAGCAACATGAGCATTTTCTTGGACCTTTTTGGAGCACTTTTTATTTGGGTCATTTCTAGAGATGATTCTAAGGGTTTCACAAATCCTCATTTCAAACTAAAATGAAATTTAAACATGATGCACACATAACTAGCTAGTCTAGATCATACCAGAACTAGGGATGTGACAGAATGCATGCCCAAAAATAGCTAGGTCTGAAATCTCACCCTACCGTAACATAAAACCTATAGGAGTCCATCATATATATGGTCAAACTTCCCCTTTCCCTTCCCGGCAAAGGTGGACCCTGTGCCAACCCACAAAT
The DNA here is from genome assembly GCF_002162155.2 of Triticum dicoccoides. Lineage (NCBI taxonomy): Eukaryota > Viridiplantae > Streptophyta > Magnoliopsida > Poales > Poaceae > Triticum > Triticum dicoccoides. Next base: position 323,620,257 of record NC_041387.1, on the reverse strand, counting down.
GTGTGCTTCTGACGCGAGATTGGTGATACCACATACGAACCACCTGTGGGTGGCACTACTATATGTATGAAAAGGGTGTGGTGTGATATTTAACTACCATTCACAACTTTGATGTGGCACATGTGCCTCGCGAATTAAACGGACTTCCCCGACCCCACAAAGGTTGCAGGTAGTGTGAAGTAGGCCCCCAACCCACCCCCCACCCAGTCACACACACACACACATGTCAAGGGGGAGGGCATCTCACCAAGACATACTATAACACGGACCAACCAGAATCCAACTTGGTTGAACAACCTCTCTCGCTCGTTGTTGGTCAAAGTGATGGACGTGCACACGTCCTCACAAAATGGGCTAGTTTCTCGCCGATAACCTCGCGAGGGAGTACTGTATGAAGACAAACCCACTCTGTGCATGTGGCCTAAGTATGTATATGGAAGTGGTGTGTGTGGTGTTTAAATACCCAATGCGCAAATTTGATGTGGCACCAATGAAAGTGCAACTATCCCTAGGTGGTTTTGGTAATTCCTAACACCATATATCTCATTGAGCTAATGCTACTTCAAGATAAATATTTCAGGAAAGCTCAATGATTGGCATGGCATGGATGAGAAAAGTGGATCCCTCAAGATGCTAAGGACAAAAGGATTGGCTCAAGCTCAAAGCACAAGACTCTACATTTTCTATTTTAGTGATCCAAGATCACATTGAGTCTTTAGGAAAATCCAATACTATCAAGGAGGGATGAGGTGTTGCCTAATGGCTTTCTTGCTCAAAGTGCTTAGTGATATGCTCCAAAGCCCTCAACTACCTTCTCACATCCACATATGACCTAAACCATAAGTCAAACTCGTCCCTACCGATTCTTCCTATCCGGCGCCACCGAGTTCAGATGTCATAGCCACTGCCACAAACCCTAGGCAAATCAGTCTCACCGATAGGGATCTCGGTCTCACCGAGATGGGGTTGTAATCTATCTGTTTCCCTTCATAACATTTCAGTCAAACCGAGATGAGCGATCGGTCCCACCGAGATTATAATGCAAACTCTCTGTTTCCTTTTTGTAACGTTTTGGTCTTACCGAGATGAGCGAATCGGTCCCACCCAGTTTGCCTGACCAACCCTCTGTGTGTCCATTACCAAAATTGGTCCCACCGAGTTTGTGTAATCAGTCTCACCGAGATTACGTTATGCCCTAACCCTAATCATATCGGTCCTACCGAGTTGCATGTCGGTCCCACAGAAAATCCTAATGGTCACATTATTTGCTAAATCTGTCCGACCGAGTTTCTCAATTCGGTCCCACAAAGATTGGCAAGTTGTGTGTAACGGTTAGATTTTGTGTGGAGGCTATATATACCCCTCCACCCACACTTCATTCGTGGAGACAGCCATCAGAACATGCCTACACTTCCAACATACATTTTCTCAGAGAGAACCACCTACACTTGTGTTGAGACCAAGATATTCCATTCCTACCATATGAATCTTGATCTCTAGCCTTCCCGAAGTTGCTTTCCACTCAAATCTTCTTTCCACCAAATCCAAATCCCGTGAGAGAGAGTTGAGTGTTGGGGAGACTATCATTTGAAGCACAAGAGCAAGGAGTTCATCATCAACACCCATTTGTTACTTCTTGGAGAGTGGTGTCTCCTAGATTGGCTAGGTGTCACTTGGGAGCCTCCGACAAGATTGTGGAGTTGAACCAAGGAGTTTCTAAGGGCAAGGAGATTGCCTACTTCGTGAAGATCTACCCCTAGTGAGGCAAGTCCTTCATGGGAGACGGCCATGGTGGGATAGACAAGGTTGCTTCTTCGTGGACCCTTCGAGGGTGGAGCCCTCCGTGGACTCGCGCAGTCGTTACCCTTCATGGGTTGAAGTCTCCATCAACGTGGATGTATGATAGCACCACCTATCGGAACCACGACAAAAACATCTATGTATCCTATTGGGTTTGCACTCTCCAAACCCTTCCCTTTACATTCTTGCAAGTTGCATGCTTTACTTTCCGCTGCTCATATACTCTTTGCATGCTTGCTTGAATTGTGTTAAGATTTCTTGACTTGTGCAAAGTTGCTAAAATCTGCCAAGAACTAAAATTGGGAAAAGGATAGATTTTTATTTGGTCAAGTAGTCTAATCACCCCCCTCTAGACATACTTTCGATCCTACAAGTGGTATCAGAGCTTTGGTCTCCATTTGCTTTGATCTCCATAGCTTTTGGTGGTCATAGCCTTGGTTTCACAACCTTGGAGAGTATGGCGTCTAGCGAGGGAAATTACCACCGTAGAGGTCCTTACTTTGATGGTACTAATTTTGCTAGTTAGAAGCATAATATGAAAATGCATATTCTTGGACATAACCCCGTCGTTTGGGCTATTGTGTGTATTGGCTTGCAAGGTGAGTTCTTTTATGGGAGAGAACCGAACCATGAAGCTGCCACGGAAGAGTTGAAGATGCTGCAATACAACGCTCAAGTTTGTGACATCCTCTTCAACGGATTGTGCCCCGAAGAATTCAACAAAATCAGCTGTCTTGAGAATGCAAAGGAAATTTGGGATACTTTGATTGATATGCATGAATGTACCGACTACATCAAGGAATCCAAGTTGGACGTGCTTCAAAGTCAGCTTGACAAGTTCAAAATGAAGGATGGTGAAGGTGTTGCTGAAATATACTCTAGGCTTGCTCTTATCACAAATGAGATTGCCGGCTTAGGAAGTGAAGAGATGACCGACAAATTCATCATCAAGAAGATCCTAAGAGCTTTGGACGGAAAATATGATACCGTGTGCACATTGATCCAAATGATGCCCAATTACAAAGATCTCAAGCCAACGGAAGTCATTGGAAGAATTGTTGCTCATGAGATGTCACTCAAGGATAAGGAGGAGCTCCACAACAAGTCAAGTGGTGCTTACAAAGCCTCATGTGAAGCTCCCACATCATCAAGTGAGAAACAAACCTTCAATGAAGAATTGAGCCTAATGGTGAAGAACTTCAACAAGTTCTACAAGAGTAGAAGCAAGGAAAGAAGTTCCAAGTCAAGGTCCTACAATGACAAAAGATCTTCTAGTCGTGAGCATAATTGCTACAATTGTGGAAGACCCGGACACTATTCCAATGAGTGTACGACACCCTACAAAAGAAGAGAAGATTCTCCAAAAAGAAGAAGTAGAAGAGAAGAATCACCATCAAGAGAGAGAAGGAGTAGAGATGATCGTTATGAACGAAGAACATCCCGGAGAAGCAAGGATTCAGAAAGGAAGGACAAGTCATGAAGGAGCTACACAAAATGAAGACATCAAGCTCATGTTGGTGAATGGGTATCCGTCTTTGACTCCGACTATCACTCCAAGAGAAGCTATCACTGTGACTCCGAATATACTCAAGATGAAGGTGTTGCCCGTCTAGCACTTGTGTCAACCAACTCCTACGACATATTTGATTCACCAAATGAAGTACTTGGAAGATGCTTCATGGCTAAAGGCCCAAAGGTATCACACCCCGAGTATGTTGATTTCAATAGTGATGAAGATGACTTGTTAGGTGATGATGATTTACTTGTTGACAACTGTAGTGATGAATACTATGATGAAACGTCAATTAATCATGCTAATCAAGATAAAACGAATGACAATGATAAGGAGAAGATTGAGCTCATAACTAAAGAACTAAACACTCTTAAGTTATCTCATGAAATTATCTTAGGAGATCATCGAGAACTTTTAGGGACTCATGAGAATTTACGTTTTCAAAAGCTCAATCTTGAGCGAGAGCATGAGCTCTTAAAGGCAATCAATGATGATCTTCACAAGAAAAGTTCTTCTTACATTGCCAAGCATTTACTCCTATCTACTTACATGCCTCAAGTCAAGTCTAGTAACAAGAACAAGAAGTATTCTTCCTCTAGTAGTAACAATAATCATGCTAAATCCAATGTTGTTGCTTCTAGTAGTTCTCTTGATTCCACCAATGATTCTCTTAGCCAAGTTACACTTGAGAAATAAAATAGCTTATTGAAGGGAGGTGTTTACAAGAGCCTTGCCGGGAGTAAGCAATTCAAGGAAATTGTACGCAAGAAAGGAAGGCACCGGAAGAACGAAGGTGTTGGTTTTGAACGAAAGTTCAATGCCAATGGAGTTGAGTGGGAAGAAGATCAATACCCCAAGATGAAGTTTGTTCCTCAACAAGAGAAGTATGATCCTACTTCTTTCAAAGGGACACAAGCTCAAGATGATCTTGCACCACAAGACCACAAGCAAAAAGGCAAGGACAAGCTCCAAGAGGGGATTGATGCATTTGAAGAAGCTCCTAAGGCCTTGGTCAAGTGGGTTCCCAAGACTACGTCAAGTTCTACTTCATCGAGTACAACTACAACTCCAAGGATTCCCATCAAGATGATGTGGATCCCGAAGAAGAAGAACTAGAGAGTTCTTGAGGCTGACTCTGCCAACATATTTCACTCTTATCATTTTGGCAAGGACAAGTGCAATCAACTTCCACATCTTGCACTAGTTCAAGGAGTCATAAACCCTCTTGTTGGTAAGACAAGGGACAAGGTAACCTAATTCTTTCATGGACATCATCTTGTGTGTGCATCACTCTATGTCTATGGATATCCTTGTTTGTTCCTTGTGGGACTAACCCGTGCAGGTATTGAAAGTGCAACTCACTCCAAAAGGATTGCTCCAAATGATCTACATCAACATTGAGCATCCACATCTTCAACACCTACATGAAGTCATCATCGACAAAACCCAAGGTTAGTTCATCCCTCTTAGGGGGGATCTCACATCTAGGGGGAGCTTTACTCTAAGAATTGAGCTAAAGCAACTCTAATGGTGTGAACACAACAATGCTTTATGTAAAAGTGGTAAACCCACTTGTGATCAAACGATGAGTATGACCTATGAACAAATGTTCTCATTTGACTCCTAAGTCAATATACTCATATATAGATGACCTAGTCATCGCCAATTGCTTGATAGATGCTAGAATGGTTGTGCATGCTTTGTCACATATTTCATTTGCTTTTTTATTGTGTGAGCATGTTGGTTGAATAATTTACTCATTCGAGGACATCCACTTGTAGTTTTGATTGTTTGGTTTCTTCTCTTTTGCCAAGTGGATGGACAAGAATGCCAAAGAACCTTCTCTAGCTATCTATGCTTTTCTTGTCTCAAACTCTAGTCATGCTACATCACAAAGTTTGATCAAGTAAGATTCGAACCACTCTGTGTGAGGAGCACTCGGAGTCCCCGATTCGTCATAGACTTAAACTTCCAAAACCTCTTTCTGCATTTCGGTCTGACCGATTCAACCATTTCGGTCATACCGAGATCACTAAGTTGATCTAGGTTTTCAATCTCGGTGCAACCGATTTGAACTTTTTGGTCACACCGAGTTGCTGTAACTGCTTGCAGTTATGCATCTCGGTGCCACCAAGTTGTTCCACTCGGTCACACCGACAGGGTCAGGCTATATATACCCCCGGGCCAAAATTTGGAAATTTTTCTGAACCTCTTCGCCCGCGCACAGCCTGCTCTGCCTCCTCGGGTCTCCGGATCGTCCTCCTTGTCGCCAGCGACCTCCCGCTGCTGGTCTCCGCCGCTGTCAATGGGATTCTACTCCACCGTTGCCACTGTAGCAAGTCCATCGCCGCATTAGGGTATGGATTTGAAACTTTGTGCTATTCCTAACTCCGATTCCTAGCACATTGCATTGCCATGTATCTTACCACGATTGAAATCTTCCTATCTGATGAAATCACTCCGCAGATTAGTTTTGGATTAAAAATTTAGGGTTAGGTTTCCGCCGAACTTATCTCGGACTGACCAAGTTGTAGAAATCGGTCCCACCGATTTGGCTCAGGCCAGTGCACATGTGATTCTCGGTCTGACCGAGAATTGCAAATCGGTGTGACCGAACTCAGGACTTTGTGAAACCCTAGCAGTCTCGGTGCCACTGAACTATGACTCGGTCTGACCGAGTTCACTAGTTTAGGTTCCAAAAGCTGCTTCGGTATCACTAAGCTTACAAATCGGTAGCTCTGAAATGCTTTCTGTGGAAAACTAATACTAACTTTTTGACTCATTTTTTTTGCAAAAACCTCTGTGCTTTGTGATGCTCATCCATTCTACCTCACTTATATCTATTCACAGGGTCTGCTGTCAGCGAGTTTGCATCATGTCAGATCAGAGTGACAGTCAGAATAAGACTGAGGAGCAAGTTCAGATGAGTGAGGGCACTAGTCCCTCTAGAAGCTATGATGATGGCAGCAGGAGAACACCCAACAACTTGCCAAAGGCAGCCACCAGAACCAAAAAGAAGAAGACCTCAGATTTTGAAGATGAGGACTATGTGGCTGTTGAGGATGAGGCCACTTCCGAGAAGAAGGTGCTGAAGAAGAAATATGGCACAGTTGCTACCATTAAGCCAGGGATGCAGAAGAAGGAACCTGCAAGGAGAATTCCCACTTCCAAACCTAGGAAGGTTGCCACTGGTGAAACCATGAAGTTCACCATTGAGTCTGATAATGAAGATGTTGGCCAAGACAAGAAGAAGAAGAGAGTTAGAACCACCACTGCCAAAGTACTTGGCAAGCCCTCTATGAGGAGAGACTCTGAAGATGAAGAGGAAGAGGTTGCTGCACCAACACCTATAGCTCAAAAGCTGACGGGAGATGCTATAAGGTCAGGGGCTGCTCCATCTAAGCCCAAAGATGCTCCCAAGGCTGCTGCTTCAAAACCCAAGTCTGCACCCAAGAGGAACACCAGGAGTATTCCAGCTGCAAAGAAGAACAAGGCCCCGGTGCCTGAAGCTGCTGATGAAGAAGATGAAGACTCACTTGTCCTGAGGAAGTTGAAGCCCAAGATCCCAGATCATAATGATGCTCACCCAGTTGCAGAGGACATGAAGCTCAGGAAGGATGCAGGTCTTAGACAGTGGAGATTGACTGACCCCTATGCTGTCAGGAGAAGAACTGTTGTGGACTTCAGGTTCCATACTAAGGATCAGCAGGATTTCTATGAGACAGTGCTGCTTGACAAGAAGCCCATAGTCTGTGATATGAGATGGGTTGACTGGGACTATATCAAGAAGAATGAAGAGCACTATCCTAGAGTTTATGACAGTTTCAAGTCTTGTGCAGTAGTAGACTTTGTTGGGCAGAAGCTCACAAAGTGGAATGATGGGCTCATTATGCAGTTCTACTCCACAGCTCATTTTCTACCCAGATGGGAGGATAGTCTGGATGTCAGAGGGTACCATGTACCAATCAACAGTTGAGGAATGGTCTGAATTGATCAATGCTCCAAAGGAGAATGAGGATGACTTGGATGTCTATGCCAAGAAGAAGAAAGACCACAACTCAATGGCTCACATGTACATAGAGATCCTAGATGCTGCACTAGAGACACACAAGTTTGGATCAGTACATTATCTGTTGTCAGGACTGCCCACTATCAACTGGATTTTAAGGCACACTTTGTTGCCCAAGTCAGGTGATCACAAGATGATCAGAGGCCATGCAATTAATTTGCTTCATATATTTGATGTGCCTCAGAAGTTTAAAGTCATGAGCCTAATTGTGGAAACAATCAAAAGGACTGCTGCTGATCAGAAGAGGAGTTGTGGATATGCCCCATAGATTCAGGAGCTCCAAGATGGGCACTGGCACATATCTCTTGGACAAGGAACACCCGCCCATCCCTGATTTTGAGAACAACATAGTTGTGATGGATGAAAATGAACCATCTTCTGTGCAAGCACAAGAGAAGAAGGAGAAGGCAAGGGCTGAGAAGGCTGCAAAGATGCCAACTGCTGAAGAGGCATCTCAAATTTTCTTGAAGAGCAAGCAAGATCAGCTTGGCTACTTGATTGCCTCCACTCTGAGGATTGAGAAGGGCTTGGCCACCCTCACTCAAAACCAAGAGAGCTTGGAGAGAATCATAGAGCAGAAGTTTTATGCTCTTGATGTTAAAGTGACTGAGATCCAAACTGCAGTTGAGCAACTTCAGGAGGATGTGGAGGAGAAGAAGGGCAAGTCAACTACTGAAGCTTTTGGTAGAGTGCCCAGAGGACAGAGATCTGCTGCAGTGCCTGTTCCAGACACCAGAGCTACATCATCTGCACCAGCTATAGCTTCAGTACATCCAGCTCCAGCACCCTCTCCACCAGCTCCAGCTACATCAACAAAAGTCTTCGTCCAAGGAGCCATCTCTACACCATCACATGAAGACCAAGCCTGAGAGTCGTTTAGAACTATGCATTTTTTATGAACTTTTTGGTAACTTGTTGCCAAAGGGGGAGAAAATATATAGATCATAGGCTCCGAGAGAGAGTGTTGCTTTTGGTCTCTCTTGTCTTTTTTGGTTGTTGAACTTTGTTATTTGCTTGTTTGCTTGATACTCTATGCCTTGTGTGAGATACTTGGATGATCATGTGTTTGATAATATGCTATTCTACATTAATGCTTGTTGGATGATATTATCTTCTTATATCCCTATATGATCATTCACTTTGCTTGGTGATGAGTGCATGTGTTTAATTATTATCATTTTGAACGCTGCACCAAGATGTATGTGACATGGAAGAGTAACCCATGATCCTAACTCTTTGTGCACTTGCAGTCCAAAGCAAATTTTAAATAATGCACAAATTTAGGGGGAGCTCTTACTTTTCACATACTTCTCAAAGCGACAATGTTTTTCAATCTTATTATCATTTGTCGAAGCTTTGATCTATATGTTGTCATCAATTGCCAAAAAGGGGGAGATTGAAAGTGCAACTATCCCTGGGTGGTATTGGTAATTCCTAACAACATATATCTCATTGAGCTAATGCTACTTCAAGATAAATATTTCAGGAAAGCTCAATGATTAGCATGGCATGGATGAGAAAAGTGGATCCCTCAAGATGCTAAGGACAAAAGGATTGGCTCAAGCTCAAAGCACAAGACTCTAGATTCTCTATTTTAGTGATCCAAGATCACATGGAGTCTTTAGGAAAAGCCAAAACTATCAAGTAGGGATGAGGTGTTGCTTAATGGCTTTCTTGCTCAAAGTGCTTAGTGATATGCTCCAAAGCCCTCAACTACCTTCTCACATCCACATATGACCTAAACCATAAGTCAAAATCGGCCCTACCGATTCTTCCTATCCGGCGCCACCGAGTTCAGATGTCATAGCCACTGCCACAAACCCTAGGCAAATCGGTCTCACCGATAGGGATCTCAGTCTCACCGAGATGGGGTTGTAATCTCTCTGTTTCCCTTCCTAACGTTTTGGTCAAACCGAGATGAGCGATCGGTCCCACCGAGATTACAATGCAAACTCTCCGTTTCCTTTTCGTAACATTTCAGTCTTACCGAGATGAGCAAATCGGTCCCACCGAGTTTGCCTGACCAACCCTCTGTGTGTCCATTACCAAAATCGGTCCCACCGAGTTTGTGTAATCGGTCTCACCGAGATTACGTTATGCCCTAACCCTAATCATATCGGTCCTACCGAGTTGCATGTCGGTCCCACCGAAAATCCTAACGGTCACATTATTTGCTAAATCGGTCCAACCGAGTTTCTCAATTCGGTCCCACCGAGATTGGCAAGTTGTGTGTAACGGCTAGATTCTGTGTGGAGGCTATATATACCCCTCCACCCAATCTTCATTCGTGGAGAGAGCCATCAGAACATGCCTACACTTCCAACATACATTTTTTGAGAGAGAACCACCAACACTTGTGTTGAGACCAAGATATTCCATTCCTACCATATGAATCTTGATCTTTAGCCTTCCCCAAGTTGCTTTCCACTCAAATCTTCTTTCCACCAAATCCAAATCCTGTGAGATAGAGTTGAGTGTTGGGGAGACTATCATTTAAAGCAGAAGAGCAAGGAGTTCATCATCAACACACCATTTGTTACTTCTTGGAGAGTGGTGTCTCCTAGATTGGCTAGGTGTCACTTGGGAGCCTCCGACAAGATTGTGGAGTTGAACCAAGGAGTTTGTAAGGGCAAGGAGATTGCCTACTTCGTGAAGACCTACCCCTAGTGAGGCAAGTCTTTCGTGGGTGACGGCCATGGTGGGATAGACAAGGTTGCTTCTTCGTGGACCCTTCGTGGGTGGAGCCATCCGTGGACTCGCGCAGCCGTTACCCTTCGTGGGTTGAAGTCTCCATCAACGTGGATGTACGATAGCACCACCTATCGGAACCACGACAAAAACATCCGTGTCTCCTATTGCGTTTGCACTCTCCAAATCCTTCCCTTTACATTCTTGCAAGTTGCATGCTTTACTTTCCGCTTCTCATATACTCTTTGCATGCTTGCTTGAATTGTGTTAAGATTTCTTGACTTGAGCAAAGTTGCTAAAATCTGCCAAGAACTAAAATTGGGAAAAGGATAGATTTTTATTTGGTCAAGTAGTCTAATCACCCCCCCCCCTCTAGACATACTTTCGATCCTTCTTTGGAACCGTAAAATCCCCACACTGAGCGAGGGTTCAGGACGTGTAGCATGCGCTCAAACTTAAGTAGGCTTGGAATGATCGACCTACTGTACGGTAACTCGAACCAAAGAATAAGAATCCACCCTGGTAACCTTTCTCGTCGTTGGTCGAAATGATGGACGTCCACACGGGCCCATAAATATATATAGGCTTGGCGCCCATAACCAAGCGAGTGAGAGTGTGTCCAAAGACAACCATTGCATGCCTTTGTCCCAAACATATTTATGGAGGTGTGTGATGCATGCATATGTGTTGAATACCTGGCCCAATGCATAACATTGATGTGGTGCATGCATTGAAAATCGCAGAGGTCCCCACACAGAGCAAGAGGTTCATGACGTGTTGTGTGTTTGTCCCCCCCCCCCTCGATCCACCGGGATGGATGCATGTGTACACATGCGCTATTATATATATGTAATCTCACATCATGATCTATACCGTGAGACAAACAAAAAATTAATCCCCTCCTAAGTCAAATTAATTAACCTCTCTTGCTATCGGTGAAACTGATGGACCAAGTGGGCCGACAGATGGAAGCATCACCGATAATCGCGTGAGTGAGTTCTAGAGGACAACAACCATCGCTTGCATGTGTGCCAGAACATATATATGGAGAGGTGTGTGGTTGTGATGTTTTGAATACCTAATGCACAACTTTGATGTGGCATTCACCTCAAAAACCGCAAAGTCCCCACATAGAGTGAGGTTCATGCTAGTATATGTTGGTCACGCACCCCCTTCGACACGTACTATACACCTAGTAACACAGCCCTAAAATAATTAATCCTCCTTGTTCATAAAACGTACCTCTCTCTCGTTGGGTTAAAGTGATGGACAACGAACTCGCGGACCCATGCAGAAAGCGAAGCGTACGTTGCGCGCGAGTGAGCATCCTATATAGGACTACGTACCACTGTCTGCATGTGGCCCAAAGAGGTGTTTTGTGATGTTTGAATACGCAATGCACAACTTTGATGTGGAACCATATATATATATACCTCGGAAACCGAAAAGTCCCCACAAACAACGAGGTTCATGATTCGTGGTATGTGCTATACGTACGCCCCCATTCGACGCGTGGCATATAAGTACTTCTATTGTATAGCACATACCAAAAAAGAATCATTCCTTGATGGTCAAATTAACCTCTCTCTCGTTGGGTTAAAGTGATGGAGGACAACCTCACGGTCCCATGGATGGAAGCGCCATAGGCGAGTGAGTTCCTATAGGGCAACCACCGCCTCCACGGTATTGCGTGATGTTTGAAAACCAATGCACAACTTTGATGTGGCACCTACCTCAGGAACCGAAACGTCCCTTGATGGAGCGAGGTTATGACGTGTGCATATATATAGAGTAGTATTCATGTTGCCCCTCTTTGACATGTACTACATACTCCTATCGTGCATATATGTAACACAAACCAAAAAAGAACCATCCTTGTTTGTCAAATTAACCTCTCTCGAGTTGTACGTTCAACTGATCGATGACGACCTCGCCGGCCCACAGAGAGAGTCACACGTGAGTGAGTGTCATAGGAAAAAACCACCGCGTGCATGTGCTCATGTGTTATGTGATGTTTGAATACCCAATGCACAACTTTGACGTGGCACATGCTTTGCAAACCGGAAACACACTACACCATGATGCGTAGCCCCCTCACTTCAAGTCAGTGGGAGGGACTCATGTGTATGCACGTGCCCGAACTTTGATATGGAATCTCACCATGCTCCACACTGTAACACACATGCCAAGATGAATGCACCTTTGGTCAAACGCCTCTTGTTGTTGGTGGAAACTGAAAACCTTTGGGGGCTAACGAATGGGCATGTTGCTGATAACCACACGAGGGAGTGTCCGAGAGGACCACAAATGCATGCATGTGGCCCGAACATGTATGTATGAAAGGGTTGTGTAATGCTTTAAATAACCAATTCACGACTTTGATATGGCATATATGACTCACAAAATGATCAGTAATCCCACACGAAGGCTCGTGACTCATAGTGTACTGTCGGACCCCCCCCCACACACACAGAGACACACATCCACACCACCACAACCACTCTATCGGGGAGGCGGACCTGCCCTATCGGGGTAGTGGAGCCGTCAGTAACTCCTGAGAAAGGCTTGGTAGGCTGAAGTTGATCATATGGCACTTGAAGGTTGTTGAACATCTCGACGGACAGAACGTTGAGCCCTGCACCGCTGTCGATGAGGGTCCTGGTAACTTGCACGTTGCTGATGACTGGGTAACAAAGCATTGGGAGGACACCAGCTGTAGCCGCGCACTAGAGTTGATCCACTGAGCTGAAAGTGATGGCGCACTTGGATCACCTGAGAGGGCACGTGGCCTCAAGCTTGGGGAGGACTGCATTCACCTGGCGAGCAAACTGCTTGAAGATGCGCTGAGAGGCTGGGGCCTGGGGAAAAGGGGAAAAGGGGACGCCAGCAGTTCCCCCGATGACAACGGGTCCTCTGCCGGGGGCAGGCCCTGGGGCACCTCCTCGGCAGAGCGCCTACCTCCGAAGAACGCCATGCTCCGCATGCCATGGGGTGGAGCCTGGCTCCCGACCCCTCTCCTGCTGCCCCTAGTGCGCTCCTCCTGAGGGGAAGGAGATTTCCGCACTGGGGCATCCATCCGCTGTAGCAACCTGAACCTGCTGCGACCCATGGTTAGCATAAGCCTGCTCCTGAGGAATTAGCGGTACCCGGTAGTTGCCGCCGCCGGCATGGTTGTCGAGGCTCCCGTGAGGCTCCTCAAAGAGCTCGGCTTCTGGTGCCTCTTCCTCCCAGCCTGGCCCGAGGAACGAGCCATGGTCTTCTTCCAGTGGGTACCCTCGATCAACCATGTGGGGCACATAGGCCTCCGGGGTCACCACCCAAAAGGCCTCGTTGTGGTGCTCCGCACGCCATGCAGTTCGACTTGAAGCTCCATCTTGGGGACGGTAGGGTGGCGGCCCGCCGGGACCAAAGGCAGCGATGTGCGTGCCCTCGCTTACCAGGGGCAATGCCGGTGCAGCTTGCTGCCCGGCGCTGAGGGCCAGGCCGGTGTTGATGAAGCCTTGAGGCGTGCCCGGGGGCGCGTGGGCGGATCGGTCCACCTCGTGAACCACCCTGGGCCTGGGGTGGATGCTGGACGTAGAACGGGGGAGCCCCTGACGCAGCGGCATCTAGGAGCTCGGCGACGCGCTCCAGCAGCACGTCACGACCACTTTCTTGCAGTCTGCACCGCAGCAGCTCTCGTGCTACCATGAGCGCGGCCTTCATGTTTTCCTGCTCCCGTCGGGTGTGCGGTGCCGTGGCTGCAGCGTGGCTTGAGGACGTCACTGCCAATCGTACTTGCCGTGGAGTGAGGGCAGGCGATGCCTGACCGCGTCGCCCGCGCCCCGCAGTGTTCTGCGGGGCACGGGCTGCTTGAGGTGCGGTGTTGAGGTCACCTTGGGCAGGCAGCACGGCATGGGCAGGCCATGCCGCCCAGCGGTCGGAGTTGGCCGTCAGGTCGCCGGACATGGAGGCGGTGAAGCGGCGGAATGTAGGAGGGAAGAAGAAAGATTCCGGCGCACTCCTACCTGGCGCACCAAATGTCGGATGTTGGGTTCCGGCAGACCCTTAAGGTTCGAACTCTGGGATGCGCACGAAGATCCTCCCCCTACCGATTCACATCCGATTTCCTCGCGAGAATCTAAGCTAAAACGATGAACAACACGAGGGACACAAGATTTATACTGATTCGGGCCACCGTTGTGGTGTAATACCCTACTCCAGTGTGTGGTATGGTGGATTGCCTCGGGAGCTGGTGATGACCAGTACAAACGATGAATAGCCTCGCGAGAGGTGTTCTTGAGCTGGTGCGATGAACTGCTTGGGTGAGTTTGATCGCCTCTCGGTCTAATGAGCACTCTATCAGACGCCCTCTATTGTGTGGTGGCTAGTCCTATTTATAGAGGCCCTGGTCCTCTTCCCAAATATTGAGTGGGAAGGGCGCCAACAACGGCCATTTTGAAGGGGAACATCTAGTACAAGTTATCCTGACTAAAGTTGGTCTTTGGCTGCCAAAGGCACTAGTGATGACGCGGTCTTGGGCTCCACGGTGACCTCCATCCTGCCGCTCTACTGGTCTTGGTCTCATTGCACTGAAATGGCAACCTTTGCCTGATGCCTCGGTACTCCACGCCTGTGCTTGCCCCCTTTGCACCAAAGAGGAAACAAGGACACTGCACAGGCCGGCGCCCGCTTGGCGCCCTCCTGGTCTCGATCGTCATGGCTTGCATCATGAGCACCTCGCGAGGTACCCTGCCTTGATCTCTCCGCCTCCTCGCAAGCCTGCTTGGCGAGGCCGTTCCTGAGGAAGTATTGTGTCATCCACCCCGCAAGGCTTGGCCCCTTGCGAGGGTCTTGAACCTTGCGCTGATGAAGATGGGCCATACCGGGCCACCACTTGAGCCACGCCGCAGGCCGCAGGCAGGCAAGTCTGGGGACCCCCGTTCCCAGAACGTCGACAGCAGGAGCTCACGTGCCAGGAGCAACATGGCATGCGCGTCCATGGGAGCACGACGAGCATGAGACGACGAACAAGCTGGGGTCAATGACAGAGTGG
The DNA here is from genome assembly GCF_002162155.2 of Triticum dicoccoides. Lineage (NCBI taxonomy): Eukaryota > Viridiplantae > Streptophyta > Magnoliopsida > Poales > Poaceae > Triticum > Triticum dicoccoides. The sequence goes on along the minus strand of NC_041387.1, from coordinate 323,605,152 downwards.
TGGTGCAGCCTTCCCGCCGCACCGAGGGGTGCAGTGAAGATGCTTGCTGCTCGTTCCCCGCCGGGCCGGTGGCGGCGTTGGTAGAAAGCGACAGAGAACGATGAGGAGGCCCACCGACGGGAGCCGTCTGGGCGACGCGGGCGGCGAGAGCAGCCCGGTGCTCGGCGCGAGCCTAGTGAGCATCTGCCATGGATGCGACGAAGCGATGGGTCGCAGATTAGCGGAGAAAAGATACCGGCGCACCCCTACATGGCACACCAAATGTCGGATATCGGGTTCTAGCAAAACCCTTGAGGTTCAGACTCTGGGGTTCACATCAAGATCTTCTCCCTACAGAAACACGCCCACAACCTCGCCGCGGATCTAAGCTAGCACGATGAACAACACAAGAGACACGAGGTATATACTGGTTCGGGCCACCGTTGTAGTGTAATACCATAATCCAGTGTGTGGTGTGGTGGAGTGCCTCTTGGGCTGATGATGAACAGTACATAGGAAGAACTGCCTCGCGAGGGGTGTTCTTGTGGTGGTGAGGTGTTCTACTAAGGAAGAATTCGATCCCCTCCCACTATGGTGGCTATCTCTATTTATAGAGGCCCTGGTCCTCTTCCCAAATATTGAGCGGGAAGGGAGCCAACAATGTCCATTTTGTAAGGGGACAACTAGTACAAGCTATCGTGACTAATGGTGGTCTTCGACTGCCAAAGGCACTGGTGATGACGCCGTCTTGGGCTCCAGGATGACCTCTGTCCTGACGTCCTGCTGGTCTTGGTCTTGTTGCACTAATATGGAAACCTTTGCTTGATGCCTCGGTACTCCGCACCTGCGCTTGCCCCCTTTGCACCAAAGAGGAAACGCGGACATTGCACAGGATGGCGCCCTCCTCGTCTTGATCGTCATGGCTTGCGTCATGAGCCCCTTGCGAGGTACCCCTCGCCTTGATCTCTCCGCCTCCTCGCGAGCCTTCCTGGTGAGGCCGCCCCTGAGGAGGCCTTGTGTCGTCCGCCCCGTGAGGCTTGGCCCTCGCGAGGGTCTTTAACTTGGGTCGATGAAGACGGGCCATACTGGGCCGCTGGTGAGCCACGCTGCAGGCCGTAGGCAGGAAAGTCTGGGGACCCCCGTTCCCAGAATGCCGATAGTGTATAGTAAAGCCCATTAAACATCCAAAACAGATAATATAATAGCATGAAACAATCAAAAATGATAGATACGTTGGAGACGTATCAATGGTTCAACGGATGGTTGAGTTAAACGAAGCACAAAAGTACCTGGTTCCACAGGTAGTTTGAAAAAGCGCGCTTCGACAGGTAGTCAGCGATGTCGTTCTCCACTCGGGGAACATGCTCCGCCTATGTACCGTCAAAACGCTCCTCCAGCTTCCTCACCTCATCTACGTAGGCTTCCATAAACGGGCTTTGATAATCCTTGTTGACTTTCCTGACGACAAGCTGTGAATCACCCCTGACGATGAGCTTCTTGATCCCGAGGTTTGCCGCGATCCTAAGACCGGCAAGCAACCCCTCGTATTCAGCAGTGTTGTTCATCGACATCTCCCTGGGAAAGTGCATCTGGATTACATACTTGAGGTGCTCTCCGATGGGTGCGACGAGCAGCACACCAGCACCGGCGCCTTGCAGCGAGAAAGCCCCGTCAAAGTCCATAATCCAGTTGCGACTTGTTTCCTTGCCAAGAAGAGTGGTCTCCTGGATCTCTTCGTCACGCATCAAGGTCCACTCTGCAATGAACTCTGCCAAGACTCTGCTTTGGATTGTCGAAGTACTTTCAAACTTCAAACCAAAAGTCGATAGCTCCAAGGCCCATTCCACAATCCTCCCGGATGCGTCCGGGTTGTGCAGTATCTGTTGCAACAGGAGGCGGGTGACGACGGTCATCTCGTGCGCTTGGAAGTAATGACGCAACTTCCTCGAGGCCATAAGGAGGCTGAAGAGCAATTTCTGCACACCGGAGTACCTTGACCTAGCCCCCTACAAGAGGGAGCTGACAAAGTAAACCGGGTGCTGCATCATATTCTTCTTCTGCACCACTTCATCTAGTTGCGCAGGCCCTGTCCCGCAGGCGTCAGGCCCTGCCGGGGGCCTCACCTTGCCAGTACCAGGCCTTGCCGGGGGGATCTCTGGCTCACCATCCGCCAGTCCTACCATTGCCACTGCCCCTTCGTCGACCTCCCTTTGCGCCACTAGCGCAGCGCTGAGCACTTGATTCGTTGCCGCTAGATATAGCAGCAGCGGCTCTTGTGGCTTAGGTGCAACCAGTATCGGCGTGGAGGAGAGGTATTTCTTCAAATCCTGCAACGCTGCTTCGGCCTCTGGGGTCCATTCCATTGGGCCCGCCTTTTTCAAGATTTTGGAAAAAAGGAAGGGCACGCTCAGCAGACTTGGAGATGAATCTGCTCATGGCGGCAACGCAGCCAGTGAGCCGACGCACATCTTTGATCCGCCTAGGCGCCTCAATCTCCTCGATAGCCTTGATCTTATCTGGATTCGCCTCGATCCGACACTGTGACACAAAGAACCTGAGAAGTTTGCCGGACGGAACGCCGTAGACACACTTCTTAGGGTTCAGCTTGAGGTTGATCTTGTGTAGATTTGCAAATGTCTCTTCCAAATCTGGTACAAGTGTTGCCTTGTCCTTGGTTTTGACCACTATGTCATCCATATAAGCTTCCATATTTCTTTGTAGCTGGGGCTCAAAACCAATTTGGACTGCTCTTGCAAACATTGAGCGAGCACTCTTCAACCCGAAAGGCATCCGTATAAAGCAATACATACCACACGGGGTGATGAATGTTGTCTTCTCTTCATCTTCTCTCATCATGAAAATCTGGTGGTATCCTGAGTAGGCGTCAAGGAAGGATAACAGGTCACACCCGGCCTTGGAGTTAGCAATCTGGTCGATGCATGGCAACGGGAAAGGGACTTTTGGACAGGCCTTATTGATATCTGTGTAATCAATACACAGCCTCCACCTCCCATTTGCCTTGTGCACCACCACCAGATTGGCCAACCACGTCGGATGGAGTACTCCTCTCACCAAGCCTGCCGCTTCCAGCTTCCTGATCTCTTCTGTGATGAACTCCTGCCTTTCCAAAGCTTTCTTCCTGACCTTCTGCTTGACGGGTCACGCATGAGGACAAACAGCAAGATGGTGCTCAATCACCTCCCTGGGAACGTTGGGGATGTCGGATGCTTGCCATGAAAACACATCGACATTCGCCTGCAGGAAAGTGACGAGTGCGCCTTCCTATTTGCTATCGAGGGTGGAGCTTATGGTGAAAGCCTCTCCCGTGCCATCCTCCTTAACAGACACCTTCTTGGTCTCTGGTGGTGCAGCTCTGGATCTCGTGCTCTTGCCGGTGGAGCTCTCTGGAATGTCCTCGATGGGAGCACAGCACTTCAAAGAGGTGTGCTTGCCGGAGTGGGTGCGACAGGTCTTGTCGGTATTCTTCCCTCCCGGGGCTTTGGCGGCAGGAGCAAGTGCTTTGACGGCAGTCGCCACAACTGCTTCCTGGTAGAGTTGGTCGGCACAGATCAGCGCATCCTTCTTGTCAGAGGGGACGGTGATGATGGTCATCGGCCTAGGCATCTTCAGTGAGTTGTAGGCGTAGTGCGACGCCGCCATGAACTTGGCTAGTGTCGGGCGGCCGAGGATCCTGTTGTAGGGCAAGGGGATCTCGGCTACATCGAAGACAATCCTCTCCGTCCTGTAGTTCCACTCGCCTACAAATGTCACGGGCAGCGTGACTTTACCCTTCGGCTGACTCCTTCCTGGGTTGACCCCTTGAAACGTGCCCGTCTCTTCGAGGTCTCCATCAGGAATCTGCAGCCTTTTGATCACAACAGGAGAGATCAAGTTCAGACCGGTCCCGCCGTCAACTAGCATCTTCGTCAACTTGAGGTTGAGTATCGTTGGTGAAACCAACAACGGCAGACACCCGACCGCAGTTGTGCGATCAGCATGGTCCTTAGTGTCAAAAATGATAGGCGTGCTGGACCACTTCAGTGGCTTCTGAGCGTCAAATGATGGCTCCGCCGCTGTGATCTCACGGGCCCACTGCTTCAGCTGGCGGTGAGAGCCGTGTAGCGAGGCGCCACCGTCAACGCACATGGCCTCCGTAGCTTTCTGAAACTCATGGTCGCCGGACTCGTCGTCCTCGTCATGATCATCATCTTCCTTCTTCTTGTCGCGGCCCCAGGCAGGCCTCTGTTATTGATTATCCTTGCCGCGGCGGCCTCCTTGGCCGCCATGCTTCTTATCGGATCCTTCAGCACCGTCCCGACCCTTCTCCTTGTCCCGCCTCTCATACTCAGCTTTTTGCTTCTCAGCAAGCAGCTCAACTTGTCGGCAGTTCTGGAGGTCGTGGCCCTTGGTGCGGTGGATCTTGCAGTACTGCTTGTCGGAGCTTCCTGCCTTGTCGGCAGCCACCAAGGCCCGGCAAGTAGCGCACCCAAAAATTTCCTTGCCGGGGTCGCTTGCCTTGGCCTTCTTGGCAGCGCCGGTGTTGTCGGATCCCTCGACGGAAAGCACGGCCTTGCCCTTGCGCTTTCTGTTACAGCGCCGGCCCTTCTTCGTCGGGGCGGTGATGTCTTCGTCTGTGGAGTTAGTTTCCGCACTAGCGTCCTCGCCGGGGTACTTCCTCCCATCTTTAGCTCGAGCGCACCTATCGGCCAGAACATAAAGTTCGACCACATCTTTGACCTAGTTCATCGCCAGCTCTTCATGCATCTTGCGGTTGCGCACATTCTGATGGAATGCGCTGATCATGGCGGCGGGATGAACATCTGGGATGTTGTACTGCACCCGACTGAACCTCTGTATGTACTTGTGCATGTTTTCACCTTCCTTTTGGGGGATGATATGCAAACCGCTTGCCTGGCCATGAGCTTGATGGCCCCCAGCGAAGGTGCCAACGAACTCATGACACAAATCTGACCAAGAAGAAATGGAATCCGTCGGCAAGTGCATTAGCCATGACATGACATTGGGCTTAAGTACCAACGGGAAGTAATTGGCAAGCACCTTGCCGTCGCGGGCTCCAGCAGCTTGCATTGCGATGGTGTAGATGTTGAGGAACTCTGACGGGTGAGTCTTGCCGTTGTACTTCTCGCCAACGTCGGGCTTGAACGTGCGGTGGGAGGGCCACTGGAACTACCGCAGCTCACGGGTAAAGGCTGGGCAACCCACCTCGTAGCGTAGGCCACCATAGCCTCCTGGTGTCGAGTGGTCCATAGTGGGCCCTGCCCGCCTATCTGACCGGTGGCGTGCATCACGCCGACGTTCGATGGTGGTTCGAGCGTCTTCAAGGGTGTAACGCCCCAAGACCGATGCTCGAGTTGCCTTCCATTTATTTCGTCGACGTCGTGTATTTCATTTGATTGTTGCCATGTTCACAATAGTGCCATTCCATCCTTGTGTTTTGTTTCTTGGGCATGGTGTGTTTTCCATTGTCATGTTTTTTGCATTGTTCCTTTTATTTGTTGCATATGCCATGCTCATCATTGTTATATTGCCTTGTGCCATCCTTGTTTGTTTGCCATGGTCACCTCACTTGCTTTGGTTCATGCTTCATGATGTGATGTTGCCTTTGTCATTTATGTTGCATTTGCACCATAATCATCATTGTAGTGTGCATATTTCTCGTGGGTATATTTGTGGTGGGCTTGTTATATTTGTGAACTCCTTCTCCTCTCTTCTTTGCTGTTCCATCTTGCCCTTCCATCTAAACCATCATCAAGTGCAACACCCTATCACTAGCTTCTTCCTTTCAAATCTCACACATTTATTGCAAGTGAAATTTTTCCCTCCTTCATTAATGTTCATGTATATCCTGATAATCCTACTCCCTGCCTTTTACCTATCTGCCAAGTTTCATCCCTTTTGGAATTGTTTTGGTAGGGTTAAAAATGGCTCAAGTGTGAATTAAATTCACGCTTGAATTATTTTTTCTGTCCTTAAGAATGCCTGAAGAAATTTATTCAAATTCTGCACAAATTCTGCACTCCAGTGATATGTTCATGTCTCTCACAACCCTCTCCAATTCCTCTGTGATTTTGCTCTTTTATTTCTATTTGAAGAAATAGAAAAAAAAGAGTAGCAGCGCAGCCCAGCGATCAGTAGTTTCGCAACCTAGCAGCCCAGCCGATCCAGCCCACCTCGCTTACCCATTCAAGCAGCCCACCAATGCCGATCCCTCATGTTCTTCTTCTTCCCCTTGTACGGCAGCTCATCGACCGTGTCCACGTCGGCACTCCGACCGATTTGATGGCCGGAACAGGAGCCCCTGCTCCTACAAAACCTACCACGCGAGCCCCCTGCAACCCTAGACCTCTCCTTTCCCTCCTCGCGCCGCCAACCCTTTTGCTTCCCCTCTGTTTCATCTTCTTCAAGGAACAGAGAAAGAGAGAGCACCACCGAGCGTGCTCTGCCGTCGTATGCGAGGCCTCCTCATCGTCTTCTTCGTCTTCAAGCTAGACCAGGAGCCAGAAGGGCCCAAGGGCGCCGCGATCTCCTTCCACGACGTCGTCTTCTTCCTCTTCATCACCGCGGAACACCAAGCTCCTCGACATCATCTTCGTCATCTTCCTCTGCTTCAAGGACCCGAGCGCCTCCGTCGATCATCGCGTCCTCGCCCTCGCTGCACCACATCTCCGGCGTCCTCATCTTGTCCCGATCCCTTGGTGAGCAGCCGCTCCTCCCCATCTCTCTCTCTGGTTTTATTCGTCGCGGTAGCCGCTGATCCCATCGTGTCCGAGGCCATGTCCGTTAAGTACGACCATGGCAACGAGCTCGAGCTCGTGTTCTAGGCTTCTAGCCTCTGCTTGTCTCACCTGTGCATGCATCCACACTCAGCACTCACGCTCGCAGCACACGCCATCTCGCTCGCGAGCCCCGTTGCCCTGCTTCACCTGCCACTGTTGCTCCTGCCTTGCCTGACTGTGCCCCGCAGCCGAGAAGAGTTCCAGCTCGAAGCTCGAGCTCCGGCGTCCTTCCTCCGCTCCTTGCAAGAACACGCGCACCCTCCCCTGTTTCCGCACCCCCGCCGGCTCACCACAGCAGCAGCTGCCGCTGCGTTTGCTCGCCGGCATCGCCTCAGATGCACCCGTGTATTCGCCGGAGAAGAAGGCTAGGACTTCTGATCATACATAAAGATCTGAGCTTCCTTTCATCACCAAACATAGCAACAGCTCAGTGGTGAAGGCGACGCAATCCTATAGGGGAGCCCCGAGATCAAACCTTGGGGGCTGCGCATTCTTGTTTTTGTGCAATTTTGCGCCTTCAGACTTTCAGAGCTTTTTGCTACTTCTTCTACGGCCAAACCCACTCGATACCACGGATTCAGTCTAGTTCAACTGGTTAATCACGCTTGTGCACATCCAGCAGGTGCTCGGTTCCAGTCCCAGGCGCCCGTATTTTGTTAATCATTTTCATTTTTGCTATCTGTTCATGTTTCTTCAGTTTAGATCACCTCGAGAGAATGTGTCATCTTGTGCCGAGACCAACCATTGTCACATATGTTTCCTGTCCCAATTGGTTGACCCTGTTGCCAAACTTGTAGGAGATCCTAGGTTCAAAACCCAACACTCCCCGTTTTGTCCTCTGTTTTTATTTTTATTTTGCATGCACACACACTCAGCCGCTTGGGTCAATTCCACTTTTGGGCTTGCACCATGCGTTGAATCCGGCCCGTGTATATTTTTTTCCCTATCCCATGTGTTTTAGCATTTATTCGTTTTCTGCATATTCACATCAATGCCATCATTTTAAAATGCTCATAACTAAATGTCCATGCATCCAAATTAAACAAACTATATATGTAAAATGCTTATAATTTTATCTAGTTTCACAATATGCAACTTTCATCCATGTTAAAATATTTAAAATTGCTGTTTGCATTAATTTGCATAAATGACATGTTAAAATCGTTTATTTCATAACTAAATAACAGTAGCTCGGTTTTAAATGTTCTTTATATGCAAATGGGCTAGAAAAATGCATAGATTATCATGATGTACTTACTTTTGCTGGTTAACAACTCTAAAATATGGTTTAGGGAGAACAGGACCAAATTCAAAATATGCACATGGGGATTTTCCGGAATTGTTGTTCGTTATTTCCGGCCTCATTTAAATTGCCTGGACAGGTAGTTTTGTTGTGCATCAACTCTTGCCATGTTAACCAACATTTAGTCTTGTCATGCATCGTCCTTGGTTGAGCATCATGCCATGTTTATGTGTTGTGTGTTTACCATGTTGTTTGCTTCTTTCCGGTTGTACTCCTTCTCATTAGTTCCTGTTTCGTTGCGATCGTGAGGATTCATTCGTCTACGCTTGGTTCGTCTTCGTGGATTCATCTTCTTCATGGACTCATTCTTCTTCCTAGCGGGATTTCAGGCAAGATGACCGTCACCTTGGATCTCACTACTATCATTGCTATACTAGTTGCTTCGTTCTATCGCTATGCTGCGCTACCTATCGCTTGTTCTTCAAGCCTCCCAATTTGCCATGTCAGCCTCTAACCTTTTCCACCCTTCCTAGCAAACCGTTGTTTGTCTATGTTATCGCTTTGCTCATCCCCTCTTATAGCACTGTTAGTTGCAGGTGAAGTTGAAGATTGCTCCATGGTGGACAGGATTATGTTGGGATATCACAATATCTCTTATATTATTAATGCATCTATATATTTGGTAAAGGGTGGAAGGCTTGGCCTTATGCTTGGTGTTTTGTTCCACTCTTGCCGCCCTAGTTTCCCTCATATCGGTATTATGTTCCTGGATTTTGCGTCCCTAACGCGGTTGGGTGATTTATGGGACCCCCGTGACAGTTCGCCTTGAACAAAACTCCTCCAGCAACGCCCAACATTGGTTTTACCATTTGCCTACCACCTATTACCTTTCCCTTGGGAGTAATTAACCCGAGGGTCATCTTTATTTTAGCCCCCCCCCCCGGGCCAATGCTTGTCTAAGTGTTGGTCCAAACCGAGCGATGTCCGGCGCCCCCTGGGCAACCAAGGTCTATGCCAACCCGATGTCTTGCTCATCCGGTGTGCCCTGAGAACGAGATATGTGCAGCTCCTATCGGGATTTGTCGGCACATCGGGCGGCTTTGTTGGTCTTGTTTTACCATTGTCTAAATGTCTTGTAAACCGGGATTCCGAGACTGATCGGGTCTTCCTGGGAGAAGGAATATCCTTCGTTGATCGCGAGAGCTTATCATGGGCTAAGTTGGGACACCCCTGCAGGGTATAAACTTTCGAGAGCCGTGCCCGTGGTTATGTGGCAGATGGGAATTTGTTAATGTCCCGTTGTAGATAACTTGACACCAGATCCGAATTAAAACGCATCAACCACGTGTGTAGCCGTGATGGTCTCTTCTCGACGGAGTCCGGGAAGTGAACACGGTTTTTGGGTTATGTTTGACGTAAGTAGGAGTTCAGGATCACCTCTTGATCATTGCTAGCTTCACGACCGTTCCATTGCTCCTCTTCTCGCTCTTAATTGCGTATGTTAGCCACCATATCATGCTTAGTCGCTGCTGAAACCTCACCACTTACCCCTTCCTTACCCATTAAGCTTTGCTAGTCTTGATACCCATGGTAATGGGATTGCTGAGTCCTTGTGGCTCACAGATTACTACAACAACAGTTGCCGGTGCAGGTTATGCGATGATCATGATGCGAGAGTGATGTTCGCTTGTTTTGGAGTTCTTCTTCTACTTCTTCTTCGATAGGGGATAGGTTTCATGTCGGCAATCTGGGCTAGCAGGGTGGATGTCGTTTGAGTTTCTGTTTGTGTTTCATCCATAGTCAGATGTTGCTCTTATGTAAGACGATGTTGTATTCGTGTGGCATTGTATGCCTTTTGTATGTATCCCCATCTATTATGTAATGTTGATGTAATGATATCCACCTTGCAAAAGCATATCAATATGCGGTTCTATCCTTGGTGGGACCTTTGAATCTCTTTAGGATAGTATCGCATATTGGGCATGACAAGTTGGTATCAGAGCCTCGACCGACCCTAGGAGCCCCCTTGATTGATCGTGTAGTTTGGTCGATGTCGAGTCTAGAAAGAAAACTTTTTTGGAGTCTAGTTATATCGGAGAGTAGGACTTCTTTTTACTCCCCCGCCCCTTCGTCGCTCTGGTAAGGAATCTTGACGTAGGTGTTTTGAACTACTCCTCTTCCCCTTAAAATTTTTCTTTAGGATCACGCGGTTAATTTTCGTTCGTTGTCCATCCTCTTGTGTCCGGTGCATTTCTCGTCAAGCTGATTCGACCCTCTTTGTCTTTGGGAGATCAATCCTCAGCTCTTTTCAATCGTTGTTGTTTTTCCCATCCGGAGTTGTCTTTGTTTTTCCCACCCGCCACCCCTTTTCTTCTCGGAGCCGGAGTCCGTAATCAAGTATCCATCCTACTCGTGCGAAGTCGTTGCTTTCTTTCCTCGATGATTTCAACCGGTGTTTTCTCTTCAAGATATTCGTCGGTTCCCCCTTCCAAGTTGCCTTTGTTTTCCCGCCCTCCCACCCCTCTTCTTCCCGGAGTCTGAGTCTGTTTCGAGCATTAATTTCATTCATGTGGAGCCTCTTCAGTCTTCCCTCAATCATTTCAACCGGTGAATTCTCATTTTGTTCGACATTCTTCATCTCTTTTCTTCTCCGGTGGATTCAATTCCAATTTTTCGGTAGTAGTTATATTCTTTCCCTTCGATCAAGTGTTTTCCCTGCTCGTTCGCCTCTCGCCAGTTTATCATTCCGGAGTTCGGAAGACATCTCAGGAGATTCGTCTGTGTTTGAATTAATTCGAGGTTGTCACCTCATTCAAATATCTTAATTGTTCCAGTGCATCATCTATCTCTTCAACAATCTTTTTTTCAACGGTGTTTCCTTTTAGTGGGCCCTATCCCACAGGTCTTTTCCCAGGATCTTACCTGACTCTTCTAATTATTTCGGAGCTATTCTAAATTCTTTTCAAGCATGACGTAAGAATGGATCCCATCAGTCACATACCTTCTCCAAGATTGCTTTCAAAATATTTTCATCGTTGGTTCATCATTTCTATTCTTCTTTGTTCCGGAGTGTCTCAACAATTGGGTGGTGTTTCTCCTCGTTATTCTTGGATTTTGAAGACCGAAGAAGATTTCCTCTTAAATCCTTACCCGTTCTTCCAAAGATGCGTAGTTCAAGTTTGATGCCATCCTCTCATAATTGTTTTCGATTATGAGAATTCTTTTAACCCATTCGGAGCATTTAATGAGTTGTTTCCATTCTTTTCCTCCGAAGGCCATCATGTGATTATTATTCATTCTCAGCGTGTAGCTATCGTTCTCCAAATCTTACTGATGCATCGTTCAAATACCCTCTAATCAGTTCATGATCTCTTCGTTCTCATGTATCTAAATCCCCTCAAGTATCTTCATTCATTTTCCAATTCTTCTCGGTGAATTGTGCCTTTGCTACTTTTATTTTCAATTCTTACGGTGGTTCCTTCAAGATTCCTCTTCCTTTGCTACCGTGTCATTTCGTTCGTTGTTTCCAATCCCACCGGTGGTCCCATCAATAACTTCTTCAAGTTGGCACTATATCTCTTTTCAATCCCTGAAGAAGAATAAGTAGTATGCAAAATCCATTGCTTGTCATCAATTTAATTTGATGAAGGATAAGCATACAATAAATCTTATTCTTATTTCCTCGAGGTGATTCAATTCTTTTCTTCTGGAGATTGTTCATGATAAAGTAATTCTTGGTTCTAGTGTTTTATCTTTTCTTTTCTGGAGTTCCAAGTTTTCCACTTTATCTCATCATGAAGCTCCACCTAAATTATTGCAAGGCTTCACCTTGTGTTTTCAACCTCTCTTCCTTTCTATCACCCTTTTATTACCAGAGTTCTTCATGGAGGCTCTACATGGTGGTTCGTCAAGGATTCCTTTCAATCTTAATTTGTTCTTCAAGACTTCTCTCGAGGTAATGATCCGCCAAGCTATACTCAAAAATAAACATGGTGTTCAACACATGTCTTATTTTTAGGAGTTCAAGCATTCTTCATCGTGCATTCCGAACTGCAATTCTTTCTACCTTACCTTTTGAGGTGGTGTTATGTCACTCTTGACAATTTCCTTCATGTTTCATGATTCATATGTTGTCAAGAATAATGTATTTTAAATCCATCATTTTCTCTTCGTTCAAGAGATCTTTTCGACCAATCAACTTCTTCGTTGGAGTTATCTTGTGTCATATTTCACCTAAAGCCTTCCCTAAGGAATGTTGCTATTGTGGTGATTATCAATGATCCAAGTTATCTCTCTATCATCTTGGCGGAAGAAGTTTTTCATCTCGTTGTTGTTATCAATTATATTAGTTGTTTCCGCAGTGACAGAATCTCGCCTCAATTTTGAGAAGCTTTCCATAAGCCCACTACAAGCTTATTCTTTTCGTTGTTGGTTTTCCAACAACTCCATTATAACCTTCTTGGAGGGGTGCTTTCCAAGCTCATTTGTGGCAGAAGTTGGCATTTTCTACTCCTTCTGCTATTCCAATGATCTATCTTCTATTCTTTCTTCCGGAGACATTGTGATGTTGCTCTTTTCACTTATCATCCCGAATTGTGAGGATCGTGTTCTTTTCGTGCTTATCCATTTAACCGGAGTGTTGTGTCATCTCTTCAAGTTCTTTTCATCTTATCAAGTCTTGCATCTCTTTTCAACCGGAGTGTTGTTCGAATTTGTTCTACCTTGTTCCTTGTTTATCTCGTTTCAACCAGAGTTGTTCCAATTCCTTCTTGTCATTTGTACTCGTCATTCATAGCTTTGCATCCTCCAAGGTTCACAGGGTGTTCCTTGTTTCTATTTTCTACCGCAGTGCTCTCAATTGTGTTCAACTCCGTTGTGTTCTTTCTTCCAAGTTTTTCAACCTCTCAAGGATCATGGTTTCACTCGTTTGTCAAAGAAGCAACTTAGTTTTACCTCTTCTCTTCCTCTTCCGTTTTCCCTCCGGTGTCATCATAGATCTCGGGACGAGATCCTCTTGTAGTGGTGGAGTGTTGTAACGTCCCAACATTGATGCTCGAGTTGCCTTCCATTTATTTCGTCGACGTCGTGTATTTCATTTGATTGTTGCCATGTTCACGATAGTGCCATTCCATCCTTGTGTTTTGTTTCTTGGGCATGGTGTGTTTGCCATTGTCATCTTGTTTGCATTGTTCCTTTTATTTGTTGCATATGCCATGCTCATCATTGTTATATTGCATTGTGCCATCCTTGTTTGTTTGCCATGGTCATCTCACTTGCTTTGGTTCATGCTTCATGATGTGATGTTGCCTTTGTCATTTATGTTGCATTTGCATCATAATCATCATTGCAGTGTGCATATTTCTCGTGGGTATATTTGTGGTGGGCTTGTTATATTTGTGAACTCCTTCTCCTCATCTTCTTTGCTGTTCCATCTTGCCCTTCCATCTAAACCATCATCAAGTGCTTACTTTTGCTGGTTAACAACTCTAAAATATGGTTTAGGGAGAACAGGACCAAATTCAAAATATGCACATGGGGATTTTCCGGAATTGTTGTTTGTTATTTCCGGCCTCATTTAAAGTGCCTGGACAGGTAGTTTTGTTGTGCATCAACTCTTGCCATGTTAACCAACATTTAGTCTTGTCATGCATCGTCCTTGGTTGAGCATCATGCCATGTTTATGTGTTGTGTGTTTACCATGTTGTTTGCTTCTTTCCGGTTGTGCTCCTTCTCATTAGTTCCTGTTTCATTGCGATCGTGAGGATTCGTTCGTCTACGCTTGGTTCGTCTTCGTGGATTCATCTTCTTCATGGACTCATTCTTCTTCCTAGCGGGATTTCAGGCAAGATGACCGTCACCTTGGATCTCACTACTATCATTGCTATACTAGTTGCTTCGTTCTATCGCTATGCTGCGCTACCTATCGCTTGTTCTTGAAGCCTCCCAATTTGCCATGTCAGCCTCTAACCTTTTCCACCCTTCCTAGCAAACCGTTGTTTGTCTATGTTATCGCTTTGCTCATCCCCTCTTATAGCATTGTTAGTTGCAGGTGAAGTTGAAGATTGCTCGATGGTGGACAGGATTATGTTGGGATATCACAATATCTCTTATATTATTAATGCATCTATATATTTGGTAAAGGGTGGAAGGCTCGACCCTATGCCTGGTGTTTTGTTCCACTCTTGCCGCCCTAGTTTCCATCATATCTGTATTATGTTCCTGAATTTTGCGTCCCTAACGCGGTTGGGTGATTTATGGGACCCCCTTGACAGTTCGCCTTGAATAAAACTCCTCCAGCAAGGCCCAACATTGGTTTTACCATTTGCCTACCACCTATTACCTTTCCCTTGGGAGTAATTAACCCAAGGGTCATCTTTATTTTAGCCCCCCCGGGCCAATGCTTGTATAAGTGTTGGTCCAAAACGAGCGATGTCTCGCGCCCTCTGGGCAACCAGGGTCTATGCCAACTCGACATCTTGCTCATCCGGTGTGCCCTGAGAACGAGATATGTGCAGCTCCCATCGGGATTTGTTGGCACATCGGGCGGCTTTGCTGGTCTTGTTTTACCATTGTCGAAATGTCTTGTAAACCGGGATTCCGAGACTGATCAGGTCTTCCTGGGAGAAGGAATATCCTTCGTTGATCGCGAGAGCTTATCATGGGCTAAGTTGGGACACCCCTGCAGGGTATAAACTTTCGAGAGCCGTGCTCGCGGTTATGTGGCAGATGGGAATTTGTTAATGTCCCGTTGTAGATAACTTGACACCAGATCCGAATTAAAACGCATCAACCGCGTGTGTAGCCGTGATGGTCTCTTCTCGGCGGAGTCCGGGAAGTGAACACGGTTTTTGGGTTATGTTTGATGTAAGTAGGACTTCAGGATCACCTCTTGATCATTGCTAGCTTCACGACCGTTCCATTGCTCCTCTTCTCGCTCTTAATTGTGTATGTTAGCCACCATATCATGCTTAGTCGCTGCTGCAACCTCACCACTTACCCCTTCCTTACCCATTAAGCTTTGCTAGTCTTGATACCCATGGTAATGGGATTGCTGAGTCCTCGTGGCTCACAGATTACTACAACAACAGTTGTAGGTGCAGCTTATGTGATGATCATGACACGAGAGCGATGTTCGCTTGTTTTGGAGTTCTTTTTCTGCTTATTCTTCGATCAGGGGATAGGTTCCAGATCGGCAGTCTAGGCTAGCAGGGTGGATGTCGTTTGAGTTTCTGTTTGTGCTTCATCCGTAGTCGGATGTTGCTCTTATGTAAGATGATGGTGTATTCGTGTGGCATTGTATGCCTTTTGTAGGTATCCCCATATATTATATAATGTTGATGTAATGATATCCACCTTGCAAAATCGTATCAATATGCGGTTCTATCCTTGGTGGGACCTTCGAGTCTCTTTAGGATAGTATCGCATATTGGGCGTGACAAAGGGCTCACTCCCGAAGAACTTGGCGCTGATCGCGGTGGGTCCGTGGGTTGAATGATGCTATGGAAATGTTATCACAAGCGTCATCATGACGGATCGACACCCACGGTAACTGGCGTGGGGGAGGAGAGAGCACCGTGAATGCATCTCCTCCGGCCCTTCCACCACTGGCGTGCGGTGGCTCGACAGAGCATCGGCCTAAGGGCCCCGCTGGTCGTGGCTCATCTTTGTTGGTGATGCCGATGAGGCTACGGATGGTGGCTCTCCACTTGTCGAGCTTCTCCGCAGCAGGAGGAAAGTCGAGGAGCAGCTGCGCGTGCGCCAAAGCTTCTGCTGGCGTGGGTGGCGGCGAAAGCTGCGTGTACCATGACACGCTCCAACTTCTAACCACGTTAGAAGGAGCTCTATCACGGCCTTGCGGCTGTAGGACATTTTTGCCAGGACTTCGTGTGCATGCTAGCCTCCTTCATCCCGCGAAGGATGCGCAAGACTCTTCCCACGGCGGCGTCCGGAGTCACCAGCGTGGTGACGCTGCTCATCACACACAACTTGGGAAGAGCGCGTCGTGGGCGTCAGCGTAGGTGTCTTGGAGGTCGCCGCGCCGCCGGTAGGTGGCACATCGCCGCCCTTGGAGGGCCCCCGCTGCCTGCGGGGGGCCTAGCTCCGTCTTTGGATTTGGCGGCGTGCGGCCCGTCGTCTTGCACATGAACGACGCTGCTTGCCGGGCTTTGACTGCCAAAGCGATGTGGGTGTTCGCAGGCCGCGCCTCGGCTTCCGTCCGCGACCGCCTCGCCACTTGCCCGCGCTGGCATGGGCCGTCCGGCTCCGGATGAAACAATAGCCACCGTTGTCTTCTCCTTGGGAGCCATGGCGATGAAGAACTACTAAACTAACTGCTAGACCGGATTTTCACAACTGTGCCCCCTACCTGGCGCGCCAAAGATGTTGGTGGGAAATGACACCTATGGTATCACTGGAATCCCTACTATGGTCGGCCGGCGTGAGGTTGTGGAAAGAGCGGGTCTAGGAGTCAGCACAAAGATCGTTTACCCAGGTTCGAGCCGCGAGGATGCGTAATACCCTAGTCCTGCTTTGGTGTATATTTGAGTGTTCTTGAGTTCTTGAACTAGCTACGACATGTGCGTAGTCCAAAAGATCTGAATCCTTTCTCCGTATGCCTGGGCCTCCTTTTATAGAAAAAGGGGACGCCACAGTGGCATACAGGAGGTGGAAAGGTGTACTGTGTACAAGCTTATCGCCTGTCATTACGGGACAAAACACATTAAATGTGCTCCTTAGGTGCCCCCTTGCTTTATTGGGGATGGTAATGAGGTCCGTCCCGTCTGTCGCCGCTCCGTCTTGCTTCGACATGCGTCTAGGCCAACGAGGCGTGTAGTGCCATGTACGCTAGCAGGCTCCTGAGCTGGTGCGGTAGTAGTGTCTTCTTGAAGATTTGCATGCCACCACGCAGGTGCTAGCTGAGTTGGTCTAGAGGTCACACGTCGCAACACAGGTGCTTGCCTAGCTGGCTGAGCTGGCAGCTGCATGGGAACGGCGTGGAGTCTTGGCAGATGTGGACCTGGCCGCGTCCCTGCTGACGTACTCGGCAAGGGTCTTGCCGGCGTCACAGCAAGGGTCTTGCCATGACATCACGGTCGTTCCCGGAAAGGATCTTGCCGGAGATCTCGTGGATTTCCTCGGCAAGGATCTTGTCGAGGATCATCGTCTTCTGGTCCTCATCTGATCTTGTGTGTTTATGATCTTCATGAAGATCTGCATGCCACCATGGAGGTGCCTCCCGAGCCTTGGTTCCAACGTGGTTGATGGAATTGGAACCTTTGGGCTCAAGGGTGGTGCGCTCTACTAGTGTTGGGCAAGTTGCCCCGGCAAGGCTCTTGCTGGAGCTGCGGAGGCTGCCCCGGCAAGGGTCTTGCCGGGGGAGCCTACCTCGCCCTCTTGCTTCTTGTATCTCTGGTCTTGGCGTTGCTTTGATTGTCTTGCGCCTTTGGCTTCCCTCCTCTGCCTTGCTAAGTGTGGCCACGGGCGCGACTCTGATTGCCCGTGCACAAGTAAAGGGGTACAAAAGAGAGCCCCTACTTTTGTACACCGACACGGAGTCAGAACCAGATACCCATTCACCAACGTGAGCTTGATGTATTCCTCTTGTGTAGCTCTTTGATGACTTGTCCTTCCTTTCTGAATCCTTGCTTCTTCAAGAGGGTCTTCATTCATAAAGATCATCTCTACTCCTTCTCTCTCTTGGAGGTGATTGATCTCTTCTACTCCTCCTTTTTGGTGAGTCTTCTCTTTTCTTGTAGGGAGTCGTACACTCATTGGAGTAGTGTCCGGGTCTTCCACAATTGTAGCAATTACGATCATGACTAGAAGATCTTTTGTCATTGTAGGACCTTGACTTGGAGTTTCTCTCATTGCTTCTATTCTTGTAGAACTTGTTGAAGTTCTTCACCGTTAATCGCAATTCTTCATTAGAGACTTGCTTCTCACTTGATGTTGTAGGAGCATCAATTGAAGCTTTTTAAGCACCACTTGACTTGTTGTGGAGCTCTTCCTTATCCTTGAGTGACATCTCATGAGCAACAATTCTACCAATGACTTCCGTGGGCTAGAAATCTTTGTAATTGGGCATCATTTATATCAAAGTGCACACGATATCATATTTTCCATCCAAGGCTCTAAGGATCTTCTTGATGATGAATTTGTCGGACAACTCTTCACTTCCTAAGCCGACAATCTCACTTGTGATTAGAGCAAGCCTAGAGTACATTTTGGCGACTCCTTCACTATCCTTCATCTTGAACTTGTCAAGTTGACTTTCAAGCACAACCAATTTGGATTCCTTGATAGACTCGATACCTACATGCATATCAACCAAAGTATCCCAAATTTCCTTTGCATTCTCAAGGCGGTTGATTTTGTTGAATTCTTCGGGGCATAATCTTTGAAGAGAATATCACAAGCTTGAGCATTGTATTGCAACATCTTCATTTCCTCTGTTGTTGCTTCACGATCCAGTTCTTTACCTTCCTCCAAGAAATCACCTTGCAAGCCAATACGCACAATAGCCCAAACGGCTGGGTTATGACCAAGAATATGCATCCAACTAGCAAAAATTGTACCATCAAAGTAAGGACCTCTATGGTGGTAATTTCCCTCGCTAGACGCCATACTCTCCTAGTTTGTGAAACCAAGGCTATGATCACCAAAGCTACGGAAATCAAGGCTAATGGAGACCAAAGCTCTAATACCACTTGGAGGATCGAAAGTATGTCTAGAGGGGGGTGATTAGACTACTTGACCAAATCAAAATCTACCATTTTCCAAATTTTAGTTGTTGGCAGATTTTAGCAATTTTCACAAGTCAAGTAATCAACCTACACATGCAATTCTAAGAGTATAACAGCGGAAAGTAAAACATTACATATGAAGGTAAAGGAAAGGGTTTGGAGAAGGCAAACGCAATGGAGACACAGAGATTTTTGACATGGTTCCAATAGGTGGTTCCATTGCACATCCATGTTGACGGAGACTTCAACCCACGAAGGGTAACGGCCGTGCGAGTCCATGGAGGGCTCCACCCATGAAGGGTCCATGAAGAAGCAACCTTGTCTATCCCACCATGTCCATCACCCACGAAGGACTTGCCTCACTCAAGTAGATCTTCACGAAGTAGGCGATGTCCTTGCCCTTACTGAAAGTGTGTTATATCGGCTAGAGGGGGGGTGAATAGGCGATTTTTACAAATTCTTCACTGAGGAAATACAACTTGATGAATTTGCTAAGTGACGAACTACAAGCAACGAAATAAGTACTCAGGTACATGCATAAGAAAGCAGTAGCATAGCCAAGATGATGAAATGAAACATACACATAACACAAGTAGCATGAAATCAGGGTAAGTAGGCATAAGACAAGATGACTGAAGAAATAGGGTTGAGGAAATTGAGAAAGTCTTCAGTCAAAGTCTTCAAACAGTAACGATCAATTTCATAAACACATGAACGAGGAAATGAAAGAGTTGAGGAAATAGAACCGGTAGCTCGGTGAAGACAATGATTTGGTAGACCAGTTCCAACTGCTGTGATAGTTGTACGTATGGTTGGAGCGGCTTGGTATTTAAACCAAAAGACACACAGTCCCAGGACACACGGTCCTTACCGTATTCTCCTTGATCTAAGATCACACAGACCTCGCCCAATCACTCGTGGTAAGTCTTCAAGGTGACTTCCAAATCTTCATAGACTAGGTCACTCGGTGATCCACAATTCCTCTTGGATGCTCTGGACCTTGACGCCTAACCGTCTGGAAGATGCATAGTCTTCAAAGGTAACAAGTGTCGGTTCCACATAGGAACAGTCTCTTCAGTGATGCTCGATCACTTTGGGTTTTAGGTGTTGGGGTTTTGGGGTTTTCCTCACTTGATGATTTTCGCTCAAAGTCCTCGGAGGATGGGATGCTCCCAATGACAAGTGTTAGTTTCTCTCGGAGCAGCCAACCAGCTAGTGGTTGTAGGGGGGATATTTACACTCGAGGAGCAGCCTGACATGATAAGGCATAAATGCCCTTCAATGGTATGGTCGTTAGGTGGATAAGATATTTGGGACAGCTGGCGCATAGCACAACAACGGTCAAAAATTTGAGCTCTCAAATTCCTTGGGGCTATCACTTGTAGGCAATCTACACTGAAGAATCCCTAACTTCTCAGTCAGAACAAATTCTTTGGAGAACAGAAGATCCTCGTCTCTGTCACTGAAGAAATTGACTAAACTATATGCGATTTCCAATGGCTTCACTCGAAAGGATTGGGTATGTGTAGGCTTTGAGATGAGCATCACTTGGAAACTTTTCCTTAGTTTTACCTTGACCCCCTTTAATAGTACAGTTTTTCCTATGACTCAAGAAAGAGAAAATGAAACTACGAAAACAAAAGTCTTCATGCTTCATAATCCTCGCATCAATATCAAAGTCTTCAAGGTCATACCAATTTCCTCATTTTCAAAGTCTTCAAGGAAACCAAAGTCTTCAAATGAAGACATTCATTTTTAGGGGTCTACTTCCTTCGGAAATATCAACCTCCTCAGAGACTTATAGAACCAATGTACACTCACAAATAGATTAGTCCCCTAATCTATAAGTCTTCAATACACCAAAATCCCTAAGGGGCACTAGATGCACTTACACTTACAAACTTCTTGGTTCTACTCCACATCATGACGAAGGCTCCCAAGAGACACCTAACCAATCTACGAGAGACCACTCTCCAAAAGGTAATAGATGGTGTGTTGATGATGAACTCCTTGCTCTTGTGCTTCAAATTATAGTCTCCCCAACACTCAACTCTCTTCCTCTCTCAGACTTGGCTATGGTGGAAGAAAGATTTGAGTGGAAAGCAACTTGGGGAAGGCTAGAAATTAAGGTTCAAATGGTAGGAATGGAATCTCTTGATCTCAACAAATGAGTAGGTGGTTCTCTCTCAAAAAATGAATGGTGGAAGTGTAGGCACATTCTGATGGCTCTGTCACAGATGGTGGGTGGAGGGGTATATATAGCCTCCACACAAAATCCAACCATTACACACATTTGACTCATCTCGATGGAACCGAATGGCTAAACTCGGTGGCATGGATCAGTTCAAAAATGTGAACGTTAGTAATCTCGGTGGGACCGACTAGAACAACTCGGTGGGATGGATATGCTACGGCTTAGGGTAAACTGCGTCTCGGTGGCACCGATTGCATCAAATTGGTGAAACCGAAGTGAAGCAATAAGGCAACAGAGAGTTGATCAAGCCATCTCGGTGAGACGGATTGCTATTTTGGTGAAACCAAAACAATTGCTACTGATAACAGGGAGTTGGGAAGGCCATCTTGGTGAGACTGAACTGTTAGGGTTTCTGGCAGTGCATATGAACTCGGTGGCTCCGGATAGAAAGAATTAGTGGGGTCAAGTTGGAGTTTAGGGTTTGGACATATTTGGATGGAGAAAGTGGTTGAGGGTTTTGGAGCCATATAACTAAGAATTTCAACAAGTAAGCCATTAAGAAACACCTCATCCCCTTTTAATAGTATTGGCTTTCCTATGGACTTAATGTGATCTTGGATCACTAAAATGGAAACGACGAGTCTTGAGATTTTGCTATCTTTGTCCTTAGCATTTTTAGGGGTCCACATCTGTAGTCCATGCCATGCCAATCATTGAACATCCTGAAATATTTATCTTGAATGCATATTAGTTCAATGAGCTATATGTTGTTATGAATAACCAAAACCACCTAGGGATTAGTTTCCTCTGGTGTTGCGTATTGCAAAAGAGTAGGGAAATGACGGACGTGGCGAGAGTGATGGCAAGTGCGAGCGACGTTGGGCCAGTGGGGCTTATGAGGATAGTGCAAGTTGGGTGATGGTGCCGCTGGAGAATGCCGAGAACCAGTAGTTATACAAGGAAGGTAGGTGAACCAACATGTCGCAGGAAATGTGGCGGTCATCGGAATTCAATGCATAAGAAGGCATGGCTTAGCGCATAAGCTTGGTGTGGAAAACCGGGAAAACTAAAATTATGACTCTGCCGTCCCATCCCGTCAGTGGTGCGTGCCATCCTTGCTGGTCGCACATCGGCATGATAGTGAAATGAGTGCACTCAATTCATCCAGATGAGGTATGTGCGTGACCTATTGGTTATTTGTGTAGGATCAAGTCGCTCAAGTAGTGTACGTGTAGGATCGCAATAGTTGATGAACGTTCGCTCGGAGATAAGGTATTTGTGAACGTTTTTGCTGGCAGTTTCTGCGGATTTGCATGGAATTTTGTTAAGAACGACATGTCAGTTTCTTCAAAGGTAGGAATTTTTATTCAAAAAACTGCCACCTTTGGATCTTGCATTCCAACTAAACTGCCAGGAGCATATTAGTATGCTAGCTAGTGATCGATCAGTACCTTATATACACTAAGAAAAGAGAAATAAGGAACTGCTAGTAGCTTGTAAACACTGAGCACATAGAAATAAGGATCATGTCATGCATAGTTGTAAGAGCCGATCCATTCAAAATGTTCACACGAGACTCATTGGCCTGGCTTTGTAATATGTTCACATTAATAGCCCAAATTCACAACCAACTAGTATGATTCCCATACATAAGATCAACATGTTAATGCATCTCAATGATTCATAGATCATATACACTATGTAGCTCCTAAAGCAAAGATCAAGAAAAAACATCTGTCCTTGCTACTAACATGGATGCTTCCCTGGGCCAACATTCAGTACAGAGTGAAAGAAAAATTTGTTTGTGAAGTCTACATTTCCTCTTGCAAATGTAAGTGGTTTAAGCAACAGATGGAACCATCACTACACCATGCATCGGAATTCCCTACCAATGTTTATGTTGGGAAAGATTCAGTATTGCTGACCGGCAGTCTACCAGGAAAATTTCTAATGGATTCTTGGTCAGGAAACCTCTACAGAGCGACCCACTATCTGTCGGGAATACTATAGCATACGTCGTCAAACGGTCGGTCAGGAATTCTTTTATGGACCACAAACCATCGGTCGAAATAACACCGACCACCCCCAAAAATCGGATCGGGACGAGACCTGAGCTCCTAAGCCCCACTTTCTCGGTGCCCTTCCCCCTGCCGGTGGCCACTCCGACCCCGGCGTCCACGCCCTCTCCCTGCCGACGGCCACCCCGGCCCCGTCGTCCCCCCCCTTCATTCTCAATTCTACGAGAATTTTTATGAAAGTGTTTCATTTGCTTCTCTTCAATGGAAGTTTCATCCCCCCTCTCTCTCTCTCTCGGGCACACAGATCTAGCCATGGTGTCCGATGGTGGCAGTCCTTCTTCGGTGTCCTCCAGGCTGCAGCCAATCGTCTCGGGGCTGCGGCTGTCAGAGTCGTCGGGCTCTGTTGGCTCTTCGGCTCGGGCTCATGAGGCCGCGCGCGACGCTGCGCTCGCGCTGGTGGCGGGCTCGTTGGTGCCCTGGCGCCGTCCTGGCGCTTCTTGCAAGGCCATGTGGCACAGGCGCAAGGCGTTGCAGAAGCAGTCCGCGACAGGTAGATCTGGGCCTTGCTCGCACTCGTCGTCTTCCTCCCCGGCGAGGCGGGATGTTCCGGTGGATCGTTTTGTCCTGTGCTTCAAGTGTTTCTGGGAGGTCCATCGGAGGGAAGATTACACCTTTCAGCCTTTGTGCATTCGCTGCGGGCTCGTGGGCCACATCTCGACGAAGTGCAAGCGGCCGCGCAACCCTCATTCTGAGGAAGATCTCCGGCGTGATGCCATGGCCAAGGTGGCACGCTCCTCTCAGCAGCTGCTTCCAGCTGGGCCTGTGAACAGGCTATCGCCAGTCACGCGGCAGGTCGCTCTGCTGGAGAGGCCCTCGCCAGTGCCAGCTGACACCGCACCTTTGGGGCTCAGCCAAGCACCGCCAGCTGCTGTAGGAGATGTCTGCATCCTTTTCCGCACGTCGGAGATTGATGACCTTGAGCATCGGCTCAAGCTCGCGGTTGTGGCCTACGTCGGCGGGTCTTGACCGCTGGTGTCGTGCCTGGATGCTGCGGAGGCTATCGGGTGGAGTTGCACATCTCGTGTCATTGCTTCTCGGTGCACAAGTACCACCCGGAAGACTTTCTTGTGGTGTTCTCTTCCGCTAACTTGCGGAACAGGATTCTGGCTGCGGGCTCTATCGGTCGCGACGCGTTCAACATATACGTTTGCCCATGGCTGAGACAAGCGCAGGCTGTTTCCAGGATGATGCGCACGCAGGTGGATCTCATGATCGAAGGAGTCCCTTCTCATGTCTGGACCTGGGAAACGGCGGCGGAAATTCTGGGCATGGCGTGCCTGGTGGAGAGTCTTGCGCCGGAGACAACCAATAGGGAGGACCTGTCTCTCTTCAATATGCATGCTTGGTGTGTGGATCCTGATGTTGTGCCGACGAACAAGCGGATTTGGGTACCGGAGCCGGGGGTTGATGAGGGACCGGCGACGCGGCTGCCGACTTCTCGGCAGCTCCTGGAGTACAAGGCGTTAATCCACATTGGTCGGATCAAGGAGCACGAGGAGCCGGACACTTGGCTACAGCCACCTAGTTCCGATGGGAGCGGCCAGAGCGGCTTGCCGAATGACTCAGGAGATTTCTCCGGACAAGGAGAATGGAGAACCCTGTCCTGGATGCGGGGTGTGCGCGATCACCGCGGCTCGTTCAATGGTCACCACGGAGGCATGTGCAGGAAGGATTTGCTAGGGCGCATTGGGCCGTCCAACTGGCATATCCTTCCCATGGCGGCTGGCAGTGCCGCTGCCGTGCGGCCAAGTGTTGCAGTTTCGATGGCCACGATGCGGGTGCCGGCTGAAATTGCGGTGGTTGCGATCTCACCGGGCATGCCTTGCCCACCGGAGAAGGTTCTGGCACCTGGCTGACAGGTGGGGTAGGCAGTGCCGTCAAACGTGCAGGATAAGGAGTCGCCTACTGCCACCTAGGTGCTTTTTGACCAAGCGCCAGACTCCCAGCCACTTTTGTTTGAACCCAGGCAGGAGGATAAGAGCGACACGTGCCGGGAAAATTGAGCCGTTTTGGAGCTGTCTGAGCTGAAGCCAATTGCGACCACAATCATCGGCGCAGCTCCAGAAGGCTCGAGGGATCCCGAGGAGTGCAGGACAGTGTCGCCGACCACTGCGGTGCACGGAGTGGGTGACCAGGTATTGGCCAACAACGACTCGCCTAGGGTCGAGTTGGGCCAGGGGAGGCAGTACGTGAGGATGCCGCCCTGGCGCCCATCATGGAGGTGGGGCCATAGGAGTGGGAGGACCTAGGCCGGATGGTGATGCACGTTGCTGACAAGAGGGGCCCAACTTCGGATCCTTTGCAGTCGCGCCCGAGGTGGATTCTGGCATGACTGGGCCGCAGGACGGGGGGCAGGTGGATCCCGAGGTTGCGTGGGAGATGGGACCCGTGGGCTCTGGTGTGAGTTGACCATGTACGGTGCATGCATGCACGACGAGGCCTTGGATATCACTGGGATCCAGCTGGGAGGGACAAATGCTCGCACTTTGGGCACACCCTTGTCCAACAAGGAGATCATTGCTCTTGGAAAAGTCAAAACCTTCTGCACCGGACTCCTCAAGAAGCTTGCCCCACCGCTGCTCAAGGAATTCGAAGGGCTTTGAGGGGTCCATGCTGGCCAGGATCCATTCACACTGCGGCGCACCACCAGATCGGGGTGCTCAATTGGGAAGAAGAAGACTAAGGCGTCGGCAACTAAAACGGTTCTGCTAAAGGCGTTGGGTTTTGCTTGCGATGACCTGGCGGTCACTGAAGGTGCGTTAGATCAGCTTTGCACGGTGTTTGACTCACCTCTCCAGGAGACACAGATGAGAGCAATCTCCGCAATTTTCAGGAAGGCGATACCACTAGACCTAGGAGGTGACTTGGAGAGTGCTGCAGCGATCATGGTGTAGTTGCAGGGGGGCCATCGACATGGAGGCGCTCGTTGTCATGTCGTACGCTGGAATGTAGTTAGTTTGATTGAACGTGTTTGGCCTAAATGGGCCAGCTAGGAGGAAAACCTTACGTGAATTTGTTAATTCATTGCATGTGGTGATTTGTTGTATCCTGGAGACCAAACTTGAGAGGGTGGACTAGTTCACGATTCTGCAATGTATGGGGCCTACTTATGATAGCTACACCTATCTACCCGCATCTGATACTAGGGGAGGGATCTTCATCGCTTGGGACTCCACCAGGGTAGAATTGACAAACCATGTCAATGACACCCATTCATCTCCAACTATGTGTCCCTTGTGGGGGCACACCTTGGTGGCTGTCAGTGATTTACGGTCCTCAGGAGGACGGCCAAAAAATTGAGTTTCTGCAAGAGTTGACGGAGCATAGATTGTTGTGCCTGAAGGAAATGTGCCCTAGAGGCAATAATAAAGTTATCATTTATTTCCTTATTTCATGATAAATGTTTACTATTCATGCTAGATTTGTATTAACCGGAAACTTAGTACATGTGTGAATACATAGACAAAAACATATTATCCCTAGTATGCCTCTAATAGACTAGCTTGTTAATCCAAGATGGTTATGTTTCCTAACCATAGACATGTGTTGTCATTTGATGAACGGGATCACATCATTAAGAGAATGATGTAATGGACATGACCCATCCGTTAGCTTAGCATTATGATCATTTTAGTTTCATTGCTGCTACTTTCTTCATGACTTATACAAGTTCCTCGGACTATGAGATTATGCAACTCCCGAATATCAGAGGAACACTTTGTGTGCTACCAAATGTCACAACGTAAATGGGTGATTATAAAGGTGCTCTACAGGTGTTTCCGTAGGTGTTTGTTGGGTTGGCATAGATCAAGATTAGGATTTGTCACTTCGTGTTTCGGAGAGGTATCTCTGGGCCCTCTCGGTAATACTCATCACTATAAGCCTTGCAAGAATTCTGACTAATGAGTTAGTTGCGGGATGAAGTATTATGGAATGAGTAAAGAGACTTTCCGGTAACGAGATTGAACTAGGTATGATGATACCGACGATTGAATCTTGAGCAAGTAACATACCGATGACAAAGGGAACAACGTATGTTGGTATGCGGTTTGACCGATAAAGATCTTCCTAGAATATGTAGGAACCAATATGAGAATCCAGGTTCCGCTATTGGTTATTGAACGGAGATGTGTCTCGGTCATGTCTACATAGTTCTCGAACCCGTAGGGTCCGCACGCTTAACGTTCGATGACGATTGGTATTATGAGTTTATGTGATTTGATGTACCAAAGGTTGTTCGTAGTCCCAAATGAGATCATAGACATGACGAGGAGTCTCAAAATGGTCGAGACATAAAGATTGATATATTGGACGGCTATATTCGGAGACCGGAAGGGTTCTGGAGAAGTTTCGGATAAAACCGAAGTACCGATGGGTTACCGGAACCCCCGAGGAGTTAATGGGCCTCATGGGCCAAGTGGTGGAAGAGAGGAGGCAGGCCAAGGTGTGGCATGCGCCCCCTAGCACAAACCGAATTGGACTAGGGGGGCGGCCCCCCTTTCCTTCCCTCCTCCCACCTCCTTCCTTCTCCTCCTAATTGGACTAGGAAAGGGGGGAACCTACTCCTACTTGGAGTAGGATTCCCCCCTTATGCGCGCCCCTTGTGGCCGGCAGGCCCCCTCCTCTCCTCCTTTATATACGGGGGAGGGGGGCACCCCATAGACACACAAGTTGATCTTTAGCCGTGTGCGGTGGCCCCCTCCACAGATTTCCACCTCGGTCATATCGTCGTAGTGCTTAGGCAAAGCCCTGCGCCGGTAACTTCATCATCACCGTCACCACTCCATCGTGCTGGCGGAACTCTCCCTCGGCCTCAGCTAGATCTAGAGTTCGAGGGACGTCACCAAGCTGAACATGTGCAGGTCACGGAGGTGACGTGCGTTCAGTACTTGATCGGTTGGATCGCGAAGACGTTTGACTACATCAACCACATTACTTAACGATTCTGCTTTCGATCTATGAGGGTACGTGGACACACTCTCCCCTCTCGTTATTATGCATCACCTAGATAGATTTTGCGTGATCGTAGGAATTTTCTTGAAATTACTGCGTTCCCCAATAGTGGCATCCGAGACAAGTCTATGCATAGACGTTATATGCACGAGTAGAACACAAAGAGTTGTGGGCGATAATAGTCATACTGCTTGCCAGCATGTCGTACTTTGATTCGCCAGTATTGTTGGATGAAGCGGCCCAGACCGACATTACATGAGCGCATTCATGAGACTGGTTCTACCGACGTGCTTCGCACATAGTTGGCTAGTGGATGTCTGTTTCTCCATCTTTAGATGAATTGAGTGTGGCTACGCCCGGTCCTTGTTGAAGATTAAAACATCACACTTGACGAAAAATCATTGTGGTTTTGATGCGTAGGTAAGAACGGTTCTTGCTAGAAGCCTGTAGCAGCCACGTAAAACTTGCAACAACAAAGTAGAGGACGTCTAACTTGTTTTTGCAGGGCTTGATGTGATGTGATATGGTCAAGGCATGATGTGATATAAATTGTTGTATGACATGATCATGTTTTGTAACAAAGTTATCGAGAACTGGCAGGTGCCATATGGTTGTCGCTTTTATTGTATGCAATGCAATCGCCATGTAATTGTTTTACTTTATCACTAAGCGGCAGCGATAGTCGTAGTAACAATAGTTGGCGAGACGACAACGATGCTACGATGGAGATCAAGGTATCGCGCCGGTGATGATGGAGATTATGACGATGCTTCGATGATGGAGATCATGAGCACAAGATGATTATGGCCATATCATGTCACATATTTTGATTGCATGTGATGTTTATCTTTTATGCATCTTATTTTGCTTAGTATGGCGGTACCATTATAAGATGATCCCTTACTAAATTTCAAGGTATAAGTGTTCTCCCTGAGTATGCACCGTTGCGATAGTTCTTCGTGCCGAGACACCACGTGATGATCGGGTGTGATAAGATCTACGTTCACATACAATGGGTGCAAGCCAGTTTTGCACACGTAGAATACTAAAGTTAAACTTGACGAGCCTAGCATATGCAGATATGGCCACGGAACACTGGAGACCGAAAGGTCGAGCGTGAATCATATAGTAGATATGATCAACATAGTGATGTTCACCATTGAAAACTACTCCATCTCACGTGATGATCGGACATGGTTTAGTTGATTTGGATCACGTGATCATTTAGATGACTAGAGGGATGTCTATCTAACTGGGAGTTCTTAAGTAATATGATTAATTGAACTTTAATTTATCATGAACTTAGTCCTGATAGTATTTTCCAAATTATGTTGTACATCAATAGCTCGCGTTATAGCTTCCCTATGTTTTTTATATGTTCCTAGAGAAAACTTAGTTGAAATATGATAGTAGCAATGATGCGGACTGGGTCCATGATCTAAGGTTTATCCTCATTGCTGCATAGAAGAATTATGTCCTTGATGCACCGCTAGGTGACAGACCTATTGCAAGAGCAGATGCAGACGTTATGAACGTTTGGCTAGCTCAATATGATGACTACTTGATAGTTTAGTGCACCATGCTTTACAGCTTAGATCTGGGACTTCAAAAACGTTTTTGAAACGTCGTGGAGCATATGAGATGTTCCAAGAGCTGAAATTGGTATTTCAGACTCATGCATGTGTCAAGAGGTATGAGACCTCTGACAAGTACTTTGCATGAAAGATGGAGGAGAATTGCTCAACTAGTGAGCATGTGCTCAGAATGTCTAGGTACTACAATCACTTGAATCAAGTGGGAGTTAATCTTCCAGATAAGATAGTGATTGACAGAGTTCTCTAGTCACCATCACCAAGTTAGTGGAACTTCGTGATGAACTATAGTATGCAAGGGATAACGAAAACGATTCCCGAGCTCTTCGTGATGCTGAAATCGATGAAGGTAGAAATCAAGAAAGAGCATCAAGTGTTGATGATTAAACAAGACCACTAGTTTCAAGAAAAGGGCAAAGGGAAAGAAAGGGAACTTCAAGAAGAATGGCAAGCAAGTTGTCACTCCCGTGAAGAAGCCCAAAGATGGACCTCAGCCTGAAACTGAGTGCTTCTACTGCAAAGGAAATGGTCACTAGAAGTGGAACTGCCCAAATATTTGGCGGATAAGAAGGATGGCAAAGTGAACAAAGGTATATTTGATATACATATTATTGACGTGTACTTTACTTGTGCTCATAGTAATCCCTGGGTATTTGATACTTGTTCGGTTGCTAAGATTAGTAACTCAAAATAGGAGTTTCATGATAAATAGAGACTAGTTGAGGATGAAGTGACGATGTGTGTTGGAAGAGGTTCCAAGATTGATATGATCATCATCGAGCACTCCCTATACTTTCGGGATTAGTGTTGAACCTAAATAAATGTTATTTGGTGTTTACATTGAGCATGAATATGATTAGGTCATGTTAATTACAATACGGTTATTCATTTAAGACAGAGAATAATTGTTATTCTGTTTACATGAATAAAACCTTCTATGGTTATACACCCAATGTTGATGGTTTATTGAATCTCGATCATGGTAATACACATATTCATAGTATTGATGCCAAAAGATGCAAAATTGATAATGGTAGTGCACCTTTGAAAATTGATAATTTGTGGCACTGCCGTTTGGGTCATATTGGTGTAAAGCGCATGAAGAAACTCCATGCTGGTGGACTTTTGGAATCACTTGATTATGAATCACTTGGTGCTTGCGAACCGTGCCTCATGGGCAAGATGACTAAAACTCCGTTCTCCATAACAATGGAACGAGCTGCTAACTTACTAGGAATAATACATTCTGATGTACACGGTCCAATGAGTGTTGATGCTCGTGGCGGGTATGGTTATTTTCTAACCTTCACATATGATTTGACAAGATATGGGTATATCTACTTAATGAAACACAAGTCTGAAACATTTGAAAAGTTCAAAGAATTTCAGAGTGAAGTGGAGAATCATCGTACCAAGAAAATAAAGTTTCTACAATCTGATCGTGGAGGAGAATATTTGAGTTACGAGTTTGGCCTTCATTTGAAACAATGTGGAATAGTTTCACAGCTCACGCCACATGGAACACCACAGCGTAATGGTGTGTCCGAACATCGTCACCGCACTTTATTGGATATGGTGCGATCTATGATGTCCCTTACCGATTTACCACTATCGTTTTGGGGTTATGCATTAGAGACAGCTACATTCACGTTAAGCAGGGCACCATCGAAATCCGTTAAGACGATGCCTTATGAACTATGGTTTGGCAAGAAACCAAAGTTGTCGTTTCTTAAAGTTTGGGGCTGCGATGCTTATGTGAAAAAGCTTCAACCTAATAAGCTCGAACCCAAATCGAAGAAGTGCATCTTCATACGATACCCAAAGGAAATTGTTGGGTACACCTTCTATCACAGATCCGAAGGCAAGATGTTCGTTGCTAAGAATGGATCATTTCTAGAGAAGGAGTTTCTCTCGTAAGAAGTGCGTGGGTGGAAAGTAGAGCTTGATGAGATAATTGTATCTTCTCCCGAATTGGAAAGCAGACCATCATAGAAATTAGTTCCAGTGATTCCTACACCAATTAGTGAGGAAGCTAATGATGATGATCATGAAACTTCATATCAGGTTACTATAGAACCTCATAGGTCTTCCACAGTACGGTCCGCACCAGAGTGGTATGGTAATCCTATTCTGGAAGTCATGTTAGTAGACCATGATGAACCTACGAACTATGAGGAAGCGAAGATGAGCCCAGATTCTGCAAAATGGCTTGAGGCCATGAAATCTGAGATGGGATCCATGTATGAGAACAAAGTGTGGACTTTGGTGGACTTGCCCGATGATCGGCAAGCCATATTAAATAAATGTATATTCAAGAGGAAGACGGACACTGATAGTAGTGTTACTATCTGCAAAGCTCGACTTGTCACAAAAAGGTTTTCAACAAGTTCAAGGTGTTGACTACAATGAGATTTTCTCAACTGTAGCAATGCTTAAATCCGTCCGGATCATGTTAGCAGTTGCCATATTTTATGAAATCTGGCAAATGGATGTCAAAACTGCATTCCTTAAATGGATATTTCTTAAAGAAGAGTTGTATATGATGCAATCAGAAGGTTTTGTCAATCCTAAAGGTACTAACAAGGTGTGCAAGCTCCAGCGATCCATCTATGGACTGGTGCAAGCATCTCGGAGTTGGAATATACGCTTTGATGAGTTGATCAAAGCATATAGTTTTATACAGACTTGCGGTGATGCCTGTATTTACAAGAAAGTGAGTGGAAGCACTACAACCTTTCTGATAAGTATATCTGAATGACATATTGTTGATCGGAAATGATGTAGAATTTTCTGGAAATCATAAAGGAGAGTTTGAAAGGAGTTTTTGAAAGAAAGACCTCGGTGAAGTTGCTTATATATTGGGCATCAAGATCTATAGAGATAGATCAAGACACTTGATAAGATTTTTCAATGAATACATACCTTGACAAGTTTTTTGAAAGAGTTCAAAATGTATTAGTCAAAGAAGAGGTTCTTGCATGTATTACAAGGTGTAAAGTTGAGTAAGACTCAAAGCCCGACCATGGCAGAAGATAGAAAGAGAATGAAAGTCATTCCCTATGCCACAGTCATAGGTTCTATAAACTATGTTGTGCTGTGTACCAGACCTATTGTGCACATTGCCATGAGATCTAAGAGTAGATCACTGGATAGTGGTGAAAATTATCCTTAGTGTCGACTAAGGAAATATTTCTTGGTTATGGAGGTGATAAAGAGTTCGTCGTAAAGAGTTACGTCGATGCAAGCTTTTACACCGATCCAGATGACTCTAAGTTTCAATCTCGATACATATTGAAAGTGGGAGCAATTAGCTAGAGTAGCTCCATGCAGAGCATTGTAGGCATAGTATTTTTGCAAAAAATACATGCGGCTCTGAATGTGACAGACCCGTTGACTAAACTTCTCTCATGAGAAAAACATGATCACACCTTAGTACTCTTTGGGTGTTAATCACATAGTGATGTGAACTAGATCATTGGTTCTAGTAAACCCTTTGGGTGTTGGTCACATGGCGATGTGAACTATGGGTGTTAATCACATACAGATGTGAATTATTGGTGTTAAATCACACGGTGATGTGAACTAGATTATTGACTCTAGTGCAAGTGGGAGACTGAAGGAAATATGCCCTAGAGGAAATAATAAAGTTATTATTTATTTCCTTATTTCATGACAAATGTTTATTATTCATGCTAGAATTGTATTAACAGGAAAATTAGTACATGTGTGAATACATAGACAAAAACATATTGTCCCTAGTATGCCTCTACTAGACTAGCTCGTTAATCAAAGATGGTTATGTTTCCTAACCATAGACATGTGTTGTCATTTGATGAGCGGGATCACAT
Source organism: Triticum dicoccoides (assembly GCF_002162155.2). Classification (NCBI taxonomy): domain Eukaryota; kingdom Viridiplantae; phylum Streptophyta; class Magnoliopsida; order Poales; family Poaceae; genus Triticum; species Triticum dicoccoides. The sequence continues at coordinate 323,571,726 of NC_041387.1, read as the reverse complement.
CATTAGGAGAATGATATGATGGACATGACCCATCCGTTAGCTTAGCATTATGATCGTTTCAGTTTCATTGCTACTGCTTTCTTCATGACTTATACAAGTTCCATAGACTATGAGATTATGCAACTCACGAATACCGGAGGAACACTTTGTGTGCTACCAAACGTCACAACATAAATGGGTGATTATAAAGGTGCTCTACAGGTGTTTACGATGGTGTTTGTTGGGTTGACATAGATCAAGATTAGGATTTGTCACTTTGTGTTTCGGAGAGATATCTCTGGGCCTCTCGGTAATACTCATCACTATAAGCCTTGCACGCATTGTGACTAATGAGTTAGTTGCAGGATGAAGTATTACGGAACGAGTAAAGAGGCTTGCCGGTAATGAGACTGAACTAGGTATGATGATACCGATGATCGAATCTCGGGCAAGTAACATACCGATGACAAAGGGACCAACGTATGTTGTTATGCGGTTTGACCGATAAAGATCTTCATAGAATATGTAGGAACTAATATGAGCATCCATGTTCCGCAAATTGGTTATTGACTGGAGACGTGTCTCGGTCATGTCTACATAGTTCTCGAACCCGTAGGGTCCGCACGCTTAACTTTCAATGACGATTGGTATTATGAGTTTATGTGATTTGATGTACCGAAGGTTGTTCGGAGTCCCGGATGAGATCATGGACATGACGAGGAGTCTCGAAATGGTCGAGACATAAAGATTGATATATTGGACGGCTATATTCGGACACCGGAAGTGTTCCGGAGAAGTTTCGGATAAATCCAGAGTACGGGGGGGTTACCAGAACCCCCCGGGGGTTAATGGGCCTCATGGGCGAAGTGGTGGAAGAGAGGAGGCATGCCAAGGTGTGGCACACTCCCCCTATCCCAAACCAAATTGGACTAGGGGGGCCGGGCCCCCTTTCCTTCTCGTCTCCCACCTCCTTCCTTCTATTCCTAGTTGGACTAGGAAAGGCGGGAACCTACTCCTACATGGAGTAGGATTCCCCCCTTAGGCGCGCCCCGTGTGGCCGGCCGGCCCCCTCCTCTCCTCCTTTATATACGGGGGATGGGGGCACCCCATACACACACAAGATGATCATTAGCTATGTGCGGTGCCCCCCTCCATAGATTTCCACATCGGTCATATCGTCGTAGTGCTTAGGCGAAGCCCTGCGCCGGTAGCTTCATCATCACCATCACCACGCCGTCGTGCTGGCGGAACTCTCCTTCGGCTTCAGCTGGATCTAGAGTTCGAGGGACGTCACCGAGTTGAACGTGTGTAGATCGTGGAGGTGCCGTGCGTTTGGTACTTGATTGGTTGGATCGCAAAGATGTTCGACTACAAAAACCGCGTTACTTAACGCTTCCGCTTCTGGTCTATGAGGGTACGTGGACACACTTTCGCCTCTCGTTTATATGCATCACCTAGATAGATCTTGCGTGATCGTAGATTTTTTTTGAAATTACCGCGTTCCCCAGCAGTGCCCTGGGCGATGGTTGCTCATCGGGGATTTCAACCTAATCCTCCACATGACGGATAAGAACAATTCCTTGATCGATAGGCGTATGATGATGCGGTTCAAAAGTTTCGTTCATGACAACGCTCTAAAGGAGCTCTTCCTACATGGGCGCAATTACACGTGGAGTAACGAGCGTGTGAACCCGACTATGACTAAGATCGACCGTGCCTTTGTTTCCATTGACTGGGAGCTCGACCACCCATATTGCTTACTCCAGGCTCTGCCCATGGCAATTTCTGATCATTGCCCCCTTCACTTGGCGTTGGATGATCACATGGGACCGTGGAGGAGATTTCTCTTTGAAAAGTTTTGGGTGAAGATGGATGGATTCATGGAGGTGTTGCAAGAGGCTTGGACTGTGACGAGGCTATCTCAGACCCATTCAGGAGACTTGACAACCTCCTCAGGAACACGGCAAAAGCGTTCTTGATTTTGGGCCAGAAGAGAGTGGGTAACATCAAGATGCAAATTGCAGTTGCCAACATACTCATCATGAGATTCGACTGCGCTCAGGAGTCCTGGTTGCTTAAGGAGGAGGAGAGGTGGCTCAGGAGAACTCTCAAGCAGCTCGTGCTAGGGCTGGCCTCGCTGGAGAGAACGATCTCTCGCCAGAGATCCCGTATTACCTGGCTTTGGGATAGGGATGCAAATACCCAGCTATTCCAGAGATCCCGTGTTCAAGGTAAACACAATGTTATTGTACATATACTTATTGGATGCATATGAATACAAGTAATTAGTTGTTTTAAACGGAAGATTTCATTACATCAAGCAAACAAACTTTAAATGTTGATGACACTTACTATAGTTGACTTCTCATTTTTTGCACCGGATTTTCTAGCAGTATATAATCTATGACAGGACTTGCCGCTTAAACAATGTGATTATGGGAAATTGGGGATAGAAGCAAAAAGTGTGTGAACTCAAAGTTCTGTGTGAGCTCATACTGGCAAAAAGCCCAGGAAGATAGCTCAGCAAATGTTCGTGCTTGAGAATTTTCGGAAGTTCTTCTACTTCTGTCACATCAGCAGAGGTTGATCCTCATGCCTTGCACACATGTTCTTTTAATAATGTAGGTATACTTTTTTTCTCCTGTTGCAATGCACAAGAATTTTTTTGGTTTGAGTTGATTCTTGAGAGCATCACTTGAACATCCATATATACATCTGTTTCCCCTGTTGCAACACAAGGGTATTGGCCTAGTTTCTAGAAAAAATTGTAGTTTTCAAAATACTTTGAGGTGCTTGGTCCAAGTACGTACCATAGTTTTACAAACTGTAGTATCCCCAATGTATCTATTGCTGCCACCAGGAAGATAGCATTCCATTTTCGGTGTCCATGTATCTATTGCCGCCACCAGGAAGATAGCAACATCCCTTTCAGTACCATTCAATTTATGGCCACTACTAAAGACTAAACAAAGATAGCTGAAATATTGTACTTCTCACATGGATAGAAAACACAAGTAAGGTGTATCTCTAATACATAGAATATGGTACCAGTTCTCTTGAAAAAGAAGTTACATGACCACATAACTCTTTCTTGTGTTCAAGAAATAAAAATTACACAGTGTCAATTACGTCTTCTATGTCTCATATTCCCTCTATCTTACAGATTTGTGATGGTGGAAAGACAACATTTGTTTATGTCATTGTCGACAAGAAAACGTGAGAATATATCTTTTATTCGTCATCATTGTTGAAAGGCATCTAATACTTAGCTTCATGTAGTTATAACTAGATGAGTGTAGCGGTCAACGCAGCTACAACTACAACATTTGTTTATGTTCCTTGGTCTGCACCTCGACATGAATTATTTTCAGTTTCACACCATAACATAATATAAACTATTTAGTGCACAACATTTTTTCACCCGATGATGTAAATCACGTGAAGATAGTTATGAAATGGTTCAATCATCCAATTATTTCTCAAAACTTTGGGTCGTGTCTCTTGGTCGACTTTGATTATTCTTAATGTGACACTTCCGTAAGGATCCCATGTTTATAGGCCTACAGACCGAATTTATTCACCTCAAAGTTAGCTGGTTGTATATTAATTCAGTTTCTATGTTTCATGCATGATGCTCTTTAGTGTCAAGTCGAACGGGTACTACAATTCTACTTAGTGGAAAGGAAATTTCATCAGCCTGCATATATATTAATTGTATGTTTTTTGTCTTTCTAGGTTGTTGTCAGATTGTGTAGGGAAGACAAAGAGGACGAGGAAGTAACCATGATGCTACCTGTTTGCGTCAACTAGATATCTTCTGTAATGGAGCAAAAGCAATGATCTTGTAGCTATCATTTTGTAATGGATATCTCGTGTAACAGAGCACACATTGAATCGTCGGACATGCATCTATCATTTTATAAACCTATTGGGTGATTCGGTCACTCTTACAAATGTTTCCTCTTATTTAGTTACCTTTATCATGGGAATGATTAGTTTTGTTTTTGTTTGGTTATTGTAACTTGATAGGTATTGATGAGATATGTAACCTGCTTGATATTATTTTGACAACGTAATATGCCAAATACCATTGGCAAAATGTTTATGAACCATCAGTCGGAAAAAGGAAGCCCCATCCTATAGTTGGTTAGGAAAGGTTCATTGTAGGGCCAACGAAAAGTTAGTCGGTAAACTAATACCATCAAATTGTTGGTCGGGAAAGGTTCATAGCAGAGCCAACGAAAAGTTGGTCAGTAAAGGTATTGCCATTGAAAAGTTGGTCGGGAAAGATTCATAACAGAAAATCGGCCGGGAAAGGTGCATGGCAGGGCCAACAAAATATCGGTCGGTAATGCTTCCTATAGTCGTCCAACGGTCGGTCGGTAAAGATATGTCAGTCGGGAAAAAGCTTTCCCATCTCGACTTTCCCCAATAGATCGTGTTGGTCAGCAATAGTCTTTCCCGACCGGCTGTCTTGTCGGATTTCAGGTTCCGCAAACCCTCGAGAGGTTCGAACTTTGTGGTGCGTGCAAAGATCTCACTCTCCTGAGCCTGCCTACTTGCCGATCTCTCAGCCTAGCGCGTCAAGCTCGAAGGAAAGAGGACACAACAGTTTACCCAGGTTCGATCCACCTTGCGGTGTAAAACCCTACTCCTGCTTTTTGGTGGATTTGCCTCGAGGGACTGAGGATGAACTAGTACAGTGGAGAACAACCTCAGGAGGTGTGTTCTTGAGCTCAGATGAGCTGGTAAGGGTGGAGTGGATGTGGTCGACTTGATCCCGCTCTCCATGGTGGCTAGGTCCTATTTATAGTGGCCTTGGTCCTCTTCCCAAATGAAGGCGGGAAGGGATCCCATAACGGGCAAATTTGAAGGGGAACAATGAGTACATCTTATCCTAAAGTGGTCTTCGTCTACAAAAGCCTCTGGTCATGATACCGCGGTGGGCTCGGCGATGACCTCCGTCCTGCCGCCCTGGCGGTCTTGGTCTTGTTGCATGGGAATGAAAATCTTTGGCTGCTTCCTCAGGACTCTATGTCTGCTGCTTGCCTCCTTTGCACCGAAGAGCAAACTGGTACACTGCCCCCACTGGCGCCCGCCTGGCCTCGATCATCATGGCTCACGTCACCTGAACCTCACGAGGTGAGCCTTGCATAGAGATCTATGCTCCTCGGGAGCCAGCCTGAGGAGGCAGATCCTTTTGGAGGTCTTGGTGTCATCCGCCTCACGAGGCTTGGCCCCTTGCGAGGGTCTTGGGTTGTTGATGTCGAAGCTAGGCCGTACCAGGCCGTCGATGGAGCCACGCCACAGGCCGCAGGCAGGCAAGTTTGAGTACCCCCGTATCCAGAACACCGACAATAGCCCCCAGGACCAAGGCGCGCCCGGACTTGGCTTCTAGGCGAAACCAAAGGGCAAGTGTGGGGCGCCACGGGACCTAAAGACATGGGGCCTTGGGCGATGCATGGCGATTGATGGGACGTGGGCGTCTCCGCTTCCCCACGCCGCCTCAGCAACTGTTCCTGGTTGACAAAAGGTTGGCGCCTGCCGCGAAATCTTCATCGCCTTCCTTTCATATTGGTACAGATCCCCTTCTCTCTTTGCACCGAGAAATCCTCCAAACCCGGTAAACTCCTCCACCAAGCTTGCGCTCGATGGCCTCCGGCAAGGCAAAGTCTCCGGCCCCGACTGCGCGCTCGACCCCCTTGTTCAAGCCAGCTTTAGGTGCGTCCACCATCACCGAAGAGAAGCACCTTGCCTCCGCGCTCCAATTGACAGCAAGCAGCAACAACGAGGGGGGCGGGGGGGGGGGGAGACGACGCTCCGGGTCGGCTCTGCCAAACCGGAATCCTTGGGCGGTACCTTCTACCCCTTCTTCGTGCATAATGTTTATGCCGGGTTGGTCCCCTTTCTCCCGCTTCTTCTATGCCGTCCTTCTCCATTATGGGCTCCACGCCCTCCATGTTCACCCAAACTCCATCCTCCTCCTATCAATCTTCGCCTTCTACTGCGAGGCGTTCGTGGGGGGTGATGCGCTCCGTCGCATTGCTCCACCACTTATTCTACCTCCGTGTGAATGGCAGCTAGTGCACAGGGTGCGCTTGCTTCGTTGGAGCCAACGGCAGCAACGCGATCTCTCGTGTCGGGAAGAAGGTGGAGGACTTCCGGAACAAGTGGATCTTCATGGATGCCAAGCGCTCCCACGCCCTGTTAGAGCCGCCGATTGGGATCCCGACATCCGGGGAGGGATGGTCTCACGAGAAGCTCCCCGACCCCCTAGTGAAGCCACTGCTGGAGAAGATGGCGGCTGACCTGAAGGCGGAGAAGCTGACGGGGGCCATGAGTGTCAAGGAGTTCCTGATGCAGTGCCTGGCGCCGCTGCAGGCGCACTCACACCCCTTGTGGAAGTTTGCGGGCGCAGAAGACAAATTCCGGTTGCGCGTGGACGTCTTGTCCGACGAGGAGCTAAGCAAGCTCGTGCGCTCCTTGCTCGGGAAGGACCATGGCGGCCCCCCGCACGACCACCTCCTACTGTACCGCCGACATGACGGGGAGGCGATAGCTGCCGCCATGCCCGTCTTCAACAAGCACGGGCTCGTGTTGCTGGAGCCTTCCCTGTCGGCAGGCTCCCTGGTGGATGTGTCCTCTGGCGACCACTCCTCCAAAGCCACCTTCGAGGCGGAGGGGGAGACCTCTCTCCCGCGGCAGAGCGAGCTCCTCCACGCCCTCTCTGACGATGATGACACCGGCGCGCACCCGGTCAGGGAGCCGGTGCGCTCCACCAGGTCACCAAGAGATCCAGGGGGACCCCTCCGAAGAGGCATAAGTGAGGGGCCCCGAAGAGGGACAAGTCGGCGTTGATTCCCCTGAGCAGTGCTCCTGCTTTGCTGCCATCATCCAGCATGGGGCCGGCCACGCACTCGTTCGCCCCTGAGAGAGTAGCGCCGCCCGCGCCCAGGAAGTTTGCACTTGTGGGCCTGAATAGGAATTACGTCACCGTGGATCAGTAGGTGCACCTCCTTGACCTTGCTCTTGGATTTTGATGTAGTGCTCAATATCTTCATTTTGATGTCAGACCGCCGCCGGTGGTGAAGAGGAAGAAGGTGGACGCTGGAATAGGAAGCACGCCGCTATGGTTGCCGCGGCTCCGGCTCAAAGGGACGGAGCTGTTCCTGAGCTCATGCAGCGCTACTGTCCTGCCGAAGCCCCGGGGCTCATCCTCAGGGGGAGACAGCTCCTGAGGCCGAGCTGACCCAGGAAGCGCTCGCCCTCAACTAGCCTGCCGGAGGCCTGAGAGCTCCGGAGCCCCCGGTCCTATCAGCTGCTGCTGCTCCGTCGGTCTTGGTACCGACGCCGTCTCCTCTCACGTCCACTACGCCATCGGGCCGTGGTTCTTCTGTCGCGTCTGGGGCTCTGGAGGAGGCCTTCTCCACGCTGGACCAGATCCGGGATGATCTTCAGGTTCCGGAACGGTGCATGGTGTCGGGGCACCTAGAGCTAGTCTCGGGGTGGCTCTGGGCCGATGCGTCTGTCAGGACGGCCTATGGCCAAGCCGTGGCATCCACGGAGGAGGGCCAGGGGGTGGCTGGCTTAGCCACAGTCACCTGCGACATGGCCCTGGAGGAAGCCAAGCACGCCAAGGAGCGCTGCCCTCCGGTGGAGGCCGAACTGAAGACCCTCCGAGATTAGCAGGCCACCCAGGCCCACCAGCTCAAGGTGCGGGAGGAGGAGCTGAAGGACCGGGAAGCTGCGGTTGCCAATCGCGATGTCGAGCTGGCGCGGGCAGCCCAGGAGCAAGCCACAAAACACGGCCGCCTAGAGAAGTTGAAGGAGGAGGTGGAGGCGGCGCAGGAGTCCCACACCAAGCTTGTTTTCGACGAGAAGTCTTGGTTGGACGCCAGGGAGAAGCTTCTTGACAAGGCTAAGGAGGCGACCACCATGGAGCGCGATGCCTTCGTCTCCCTTGAGGCGAGGTCCCGCAAGGCGCTGCAGGATCTCTTCGGGGGCGAGCACCAGGTGCCAGCGGTGACTCCCGAGCAGGGCCCCGCTGTACTGCTCCCCAATCTTGTCGCTGCGCTCGAGAGCATCGTCGTCGGGTTCGGCCCCATGGTGGAGGGGGAGGCCCGCACGCTTTCTTCCTCGTCCATGATGCGCGTCCTTCAACCATCTCTTTCTTCGGGACACCAACTACGACTTCGGTGCCTTCCTTGAGTCCGTGGACCCTGAGTCCTGCACCGCCACCACTGAAGCCGTGAAGGGTCATGTGGAGGCCCTACTGAAGAAGTTCCTCATTGTCAGCCCCGTGGTTGGGGCTGAAAGCAAGGATGACGGTGACATCATCGATGATGGGGCTCCCCAGGCGGGCAATGGCAGCATCCAAGGCTGAAGAAGAGGCTTGATGGCAACGCTTCTCCCTGTTTCCTTCTTGCAGCATGTATCGTGCCTCACGGAGGCGTAAGAACTTGTGCTTCATACTTTTTAAGAGACAATGTGCTTTGTAATAATTTGCTAAGGTTTCGCGATCTCCTTTCCATTTGCTTTAGCATTCTGCATCGGCAGGGCCCGACCCCGCGCATACCTCAGCTGCCATTGGGTCATCCGGATTGCCAGGACAAGGCCAAGGGGTGAGGGGATACATGGTCAGTTAGGCTCCTGAGATGTGATGCTCAGGAGTCCCCCTTGACATACAAACAACTTTTGGAGAGGAGATGCGAGAGTAGGTCTTAGCGTTCTACGTCGGCAGGGCCCGTCCCCGTGCATACCTTAGCCGCCATTGGGTCGTCCGGATCAACAGGACGATACCAAGGAGTGATGGGCTCCGTGGCCAGTTAGGCGCCTGAGACGCGATGCTCAGGAGTCCCCCTTGACGTACGAACCGAACATCATACCTTTCCTCACCGGGCTCTCGCTCAGGAGGGGTGCGCGAAGACCAGGTCCATGGCACCTGGCAGGGTGGTGTACACCAGGAATGACCTGAGCGTAGCCCCCTCGCGCTACTCTCCCAAGGGAAAGTAGCGCGGTGAGGCTAGGCATTGAGCCTGGAGGCTCCCTAAGGTTGCTGCAGCGCGGTGAGGCTGCCCTCAGTTGTTTATCACCACGGCAGAGCATGGCGCTTCCGCTCTTGCACGAGCATAGCCGCTCCTCGGCAGTGTCGACTACCAGCGCGGAGCATGGTGCTTCCACTGGTAGGTGGGTGGGGGCTCCCTCTGAGGAGAACCCCCGGGGCATGTATAGCCCCGCCCTAGCACGTGGCTTGCACGACAGGGCTAGAGGAGGTTTGTCTTGTCACTCGTGAGCCAACGCGGGACTCATCAGGCCCTACCTCAAGGCGGGTTGCGCCTGAATTTGATTGGGAACATTGGTGATAGTCCTGCAAGATGGTTAGGCAACCTGCGCCGAGTGAATCTCTTGAGGTTATCGCATGGGAAGGCCAGATACCAACGACCCCAAGAGGTGACGTGAACGGGACCAGCCCGCCAGACAGAGCTCAGCCGTTGGGTTTATCGACGCTACGGGGATGGACCCGAGCACAAATGCCGTGCCTAGTCTTCTCATGCGACGGCCCTGAAGAAAGACAACCGGCGCGCGCCTCCCGTGGTGACGAGGCACCGGGTCGTGCGCCCTTACTCATCTGCCCGCGATTAGCTCATGTGAGAACATGGCACCAAGGGCCATGGGAGGTGACATGCACATGAGCTAGCCCACCAACCAAAGCTCAACCTCTTGGGTTTAGCGACACTGCAGGGACAGACCTGAGCACAAACGCCGTGCCAGTCCTTAATCATGAGGCGGTCCCGGGTGGGCTTGCAAGGGCACGAGACGTTCATGGCGATGAAGCACCGGTCAGTCAATGATAACCATAAGGCAACTCATGGAAGAAGATAAGAAAGTTCTGATAAATGCAAGAAGGATACATGCCACAGGGACGGACCCACGCAGCTTGGGGATAGTGCAGCCTGAGGGGCGCCCCCAACTGAATGAACTAAAAGATGTCACCTGGCACCGTTGCGGAAGAGGTGTTGGAGTAGTAGAAGGCGTACGCTGCAGAAGTCGCTCCTCATGAGTCGCCCTGGCCCTGAACCTCGAGGGGCTCTGGATGTCCGGGAGGCTCATGAGGATCCATCGCCATCTCCGCCTGGACCGCCTGGCGCCTAGCCTCCTGAACTGCCAGTACGCCCCGCATGTGGCGCTGGGATGCAGCAGCCGCATACACCAAACCGAAGGGCATGCAGGCATAGCTTTGAAGGGGGCCCTCGCATTGGCCAACACGGGACGACCAGAAGAGCTCCTGAGATGCGACCCTGTTGAGACCCAGGATGTCGATGCAGACGTGTAGCTCCCCGACCTCGTCTAGTCGAGGAGCCGTACCTAGTGGTGGGTGGCGATCGCCCCGCATAATGATTGCCTCCTGAATCTCCTTGGCTGCCTCGTTGACGAACTCCTGAAGCGCACACCGAAGCACGCCTCCACATGGTGCCCGAGTGCCTCCCTTCTGACGTTGGCTAGGACAGAGGACCTCCAAAGGAGAGCCCCTGAGCCCAGCCTGAGGAGGGCACCGGGTGCGCCTTCCTATGGGAGAGGGGAAGGCGACCCGTCCACGGACGCGAGGCTTGAGGCGGCACCGCCGAACGCCCCGTCCTCCTGAGTTCCCTGGTGGAGCATCTGCTTCTTCTTGGGAACGGCCTCAGGAGGGGGAGCTGCGCCCTCGTCGTCAAGGTTTTGGAATGCGGCAGCCTGGTAGGCGCGCTCGAGAGAGCACACCGCGTCCTTTTCTTTGCAAGCGACCGTGATGATGCCGCAGTTCACTGGCATCTTGAGGACATTGTAGCCATGGTGCGTTGCCGCCATGAACTTGGCGAGAGCTGGGTACCCGAGGATGGCATTGTATGGCAGACGAATGTCGGCGACATCAAAGTCGATGAGCTCGATGCCGTAATTGTCGCACTTGCCGAAGGTGACGGGGAGGCAGACCTGCCCGATCAGATGCGTGGAGCCGTCAGTCACTCCTGAGAAGGGCTTGATAGGTTGAAGCTGGTGATACGACAGTTGGAGCCTATTGAACGTCTGGACAGAGAGAACATTGAGCCCTGCACTGCCATTGATGAGTGTCTTGGTGAGGAGTACATTGCTGATGATGGGCGAGTAGAGCATCGGGAGGGACCGGCTGTGGCCGCACACTTGAGTTGGTCGGAGGAGTCGAAGGTGATGGCGTATTTGGACCACATGAGCGGCCGCGTCGCCTCGAGCTTAGGGATGGTTGTGTTTACCTCATGCGTGAACTGCTTGAAGATGCAATGAGAAACTGGGGCCTGGGAGCTGTCCAGGATGCAGGCGATGGCACGAGGCTCTTGGAAGCCCCCGCCCCCCTCGTCCTGGTGGTGGTCTTCATTCCTTCTTGATGGCAGCAGCGGGGGAAGACCAACATTGCCTTGAGGTCGGTCCTCACGAGGCTGATCCCTCCAGGCACCCTCACGAGGCTGGCCCTGCCAATGGTCCTCTCGAGGCTAGTCGCGCCACTCCTAACGATGGTCACGGCCGTCCTAGCGTCCTCCATCTCTGCCTCCTCCATGGTCCTAGCCTCGATCGTTGCGCTCGGGGCGACAACTGAGGCGCCTGTCGTGGATGGCCCTGAGCTCCTAGCAGTCGTTGTGTGTTGAGGGTGTGCATGTTGTGGAAGATGAAGAACGAGCGGCTACCCTTGGATGACTCTGGGTGATGACAGCCGTGCTTCATCTCTGGCTCGGCTGCGAGCACGGTCGGTCCGTTGTGCTCACGTCCTTGGCCTTGGCCTTCTTGTCTTCTGGGTCTGCGTCGGGGAGCTCGAGGAGGGAGAGGTGTCCCTCCTCAGCTCTCACGCACTTGGTTTCCATGTTGAACATCTCCAGGGCCATGCATAGGTCTTTATGTATGGCAAGCTCCTCCTTCATCTTGACGTCGCACACTCCATCTGTGAACGCCAATATGATGGCTTCGTCTGACACCTTGGGAATCTTGAGGCAAACGCTATTGAAGCGCTGGATGTACTTCTGCGGGGTCTCTCCTGGTTGCTGCTTGACACGTCACAGGTCACCCCGGCTGGTGGGCAGTCGCGAGTGCCCTGGAAGTTGGCGATGAAGCGTTCTTGCATCTCGTCCTAGGAGAAGATTGATCCCACATGCAGGTTCAGGAGCCAGGAGTAAGCGCCGTCCCATGAGGGCCATGGGGAACCAGTTGGCCATGACTTTCTCGTCGCCGCCGGCCGCCTCAATGCTCAGCTCATAGAGCGCAGGAACTCAGAGGGTCGGCGGTGCCATCATAGCATGGAGGCAGGTTGGGCTTGAACTTCCCAGGCCAGACAATGCTGCGCAACTCCGGAGTAAATGCGTGGAACCCTGCCGTGGTCACGAGAGCCCATCGTGGAGGTGGAGCCTAGTCTTGGCATTCGCGCACCGCCGCCACAGGCGGCGCGCGGTCTTGACGTGGCAGCGCTGGGAGCACACGTGCATCTTCTTGTGGCCGCTGGGCCACCTGGCAGCTTGCTTCATCGTGCGCGGGCGCTTGACGCTGCAGATCATGCCGAGGCGCCACCCGCCTTGTCTAGATGATGGAGTCTTGCCTCAGAGGAGGACGAGGCGCCCCATGAGCTACATCTCCCATAGTAGGCGGTGGTTGAGGCAGCGAGCGATATGGTGCAACAGAATCTCCATTGGCGCCGACGAGCTCGGCGATGCGATCGAGCCAGTCGTCGACCGGGTAGTAGCACAGGAGCTCACACGCCATGTGCAGAGTGACATGTGCGTTCGCCGGGCCACGACAAGCGTGGGAGGACGAAGCAGCCAGAGTCAGCGACGGAGTAAAGATGCGCCCGTCGCGGCGCACCGATGGGTGCAGTGAAGAGGCCTGTTGCTCGTGGCCCGCGGTGCCCGTGGTGGCGTTCACCACCGATGATGGGGGGTCGGCGAGGGCAATTGTCGCCCTCCGGTGCTGTCTGAGCGATGCGGGCGGCAAGAGCGCCCGGTGCTCAGCACGAGCTTGGTGTGCGTCAGCCATGGAAGCGGTGGAGCAGCAGCGAGTCGATCGATGGAAGAGAGGCTCTGACACACCCCTACCTGGCACGCCAAATGTCGGATTTTGGGTTCCACAAACCCTCGAGAGGTTTGAACACTGGGGTATGTGCAAAGATCTCACTCTCCCTAGCCTTCCTACTCATCGATCTCACAGCCTAGCGTGTCGAGCTCGAAGGAAAGAGGACACAACTGTTTACCCAGGTTCGGGCCACCTTGCGGTGTAAAACCCTACTCCTTATTTTTGGTGGATTTGCCTCGAGGGACTGAGGATGAACTAGTACAGTGGAGAACAACCTCAGGAGGTGTGTTCTTGAGCTCAAGTGATCTGGTAAGGGTGGAGTGGATGTGGCCGACTCGATCCCCCTCTCCATGGTGGTGGCTAGGTCCTATTTATAGTGGCCTTGGTCCTCTTCCCAAATGAAGGCCGGAAGGGATCCCACAACGGCCAAATTTGAAGGGGAACAACTAGTACATCTTATCCTGACTAAAGTGTCTTCGTCTGCAAAAGCCTCTGATTGTGATGCCGCGGTGGGCTCGGCGATGACCTTCATCCTGGCGGTCTTGGTCTTGTTGCACGGGAAAGGAAACCTTTGGCTGCTTCCTTAGGACTCCGCGTCTGCCACTTGCCTCCTTTGCACCAATGAGGAAACTGGTACACTGCGCCCGCTGGCGCCCGCCTGGCCTCGATTGTCATGGCTCACGTCACCTGAACCTTATGAGGTGAGCCTTGCATAGAGATCTCCTCTCCTCGGGAGCCAACCTGAGGGGGCTGATCCTTTTGGAGGTCTTGGTGTCATCCGCCTCACGAGGCTTGGCCCCTCGCGGGGGTCTTGGGTTGTTGATGTCGAAGTTGGGCTGTACCAGGCCGTCGATGGAGCCACGTCGTGGGCCGCATGCAGGCAAGTCTAAGTACCCCCGCATCCAGAATTTCGACATGTCTGTCGGCGGAAGTTGTTTTCCCGACCAATCTGTCTGTCGGGGAAGTAGTGCTATGGTGTAGTGCATGAGAATCGAGCACACATGATGGAGGAACATCCACTAAAATATAAGTTGGTCATCTTTTTGGTCACACGACGAGACTATATTCGGAATACGACTTTAACTTTAGGAAAATGATGCCCATTAGATAATCAGACCAAAGCAATGAAGCACCTAGTGTTGGCTAATAAATAGTACATTACTTCTTTTGTGCAGTCCATGAAGTGACTATCCAATCTTTCTGTGTCTATTTTTAAATGGCACTACATGTAATGACTATACTATTTTCTTGCGCGGTTCCACAAAAAATGAGGTCCGTTTGTTTGTTTGCCAAATAGCAACGGGCAGACATCTGTTTGCACAAATATCAAGCAGCTTGTTAACATATACCCCACCTTGTATTTTCGGTTTAAACACGTCTCTACTAGTCATTTCCGCTTAGAATCTGTTATGTTTTACACTGGAAAATTTGATACTATCATGTTTTGCACTGGACAATTTGGTACTAAATTGATTTGCTGGTATAGAGCAGAAATATTGCGCCTATTCTTCATCAGACCAAGGATATCCATGTTTGCAGTGATAGAAGAGGTGAAATCGATACAACCAAAATTGAGCATCCAATCATTGAATCCGGTCCTGCACCACCAATATAGGTCCACCCTGCCAATAAATTTACATGCAAACCACTAATATTACTATGTCATGACAGTAGAAAATAGTAGCAATATATTAACAAACCATGTACCTATGTAATGAACAGCTCATAGTGCCACCAATTGGATATAACTGTTTGGAAGAAAAAATGCTCACAATGTTGAACCATTTGGACTTATTGTGCAGTTCCACTAAAATCGAGCATCCCTGCTTGCACAGATATTGAAAGTGTGATTATTATAAAAGTGGCACTAGTTGAAGCATAGACTCACAAATATAAGCATTCCAATTTCCTAATGGGAATAGGTAGCAAGACTGTTTCTAACCATCTGCTTGAAGGAATAAATAAGGCAACAACGGCTGATGTCAAGAAGGCATACATAGTATTTTGTGAAAGTTAAACTAAAATAAAATGCCATCACAGCCATGACAAATCGATGAAACTGTACAAAAAAAATGACTTACCATTACATCATGATGTCACTTATGTAATAAACAGACAATAGAGACAAACATGTAGAGCTACTCCGATAACATACTGAACATTAATTTTAACAAAGGTGTCACTAGCTTTGTCGGCATAATTTGAATGAACTCTACACCCAATGTTCCTTAATATAAGACATTTTCGTAGTTCAATTTAAAGTACCCAAACTCTAGTATTTAGAAAAGCAGGCTGTAGTTTTCTTGAGCACATATTTGGGAAAGCTTGCCACACCTTATATATGTCCATACGCTAATGCATCACCATTCGAATAGTACAATATACACTAATCCAGTTGCTAGTGCAACAATAGAGTAGTTTTTTTTATTACGGGGTACAGTATAATGGTTTTACTGAACAGGTATCCATAAGCTAGCACTGGAAGATTTCTATAAGCATTAACTATACAAAATCTAAAGATAACAAGTTTCAGCATTGGTGTACTAGTTGTGCAACTGCATTAGACCAAATTCAAAAGTCTGAAGGTAACTAGCATTATTAACTAATGACAGTATAAAAAAATTGCAAACCATGTAACTTCAAGCTAAGTATTGGTTCGAACTCGAGGGGACCTGAAAAATTGCTATCCCAATCATGACAATCGATCAAACATAAAAACTTGATCAAACGAATCAAGGAAACAGCGGGAGGAGCACGCGCCCACTCCTAACCTTTGCTCTTCTCCTCATAATTTTTGTGTGCAGTTTAACATAAATAAAATGCCATCACCGCCTTGAAATTTTGGTGCCATTGTACAAAAAATTGACTTATCATTACATCATGAAGTGGGGTATGTAATCTATAAGCATTAACAATGCGAAAATCTAAAGGTAGTAATAGTTTCATCTTTGGTATATTGGCTGTGCAACAGCATTACAATGCCTTAGCTCAAAAGTCTTTAATAAATCCACAATCAACAATTAACCCTAAAGTAATCTAGTGACATTACTTGCCATAGCTTTAATTTATCGGTGGCATTAGACCAACTGCGGCATTAGTTAAATGTGGCATCACTTTAGCAGTAGCATTGCTTGATTTTACCGGTGGCGTTATACTAACAGCAAATAGTGGTAATAAGAGCATGGGGAGGCCCATTCATACAGTGGGCTCACCAATATGATGTACCTCAACAGACACATAGAGTGGTGAAGGAGGGATGGTTTCCCAGAGGAACAAATATTATGCAGAATACATCCCATTTTTCTCTTTAGCCACCTTTTTCGAATGTGAGGACAACAACCTATCGACCTGGTCATTCTCTATTGCATTGTTGTGCCTTTCTACCCTTTTGCAACCAAGAGAAAAGAGACATGTCGGCGGGAAGTGGCTTCACTCGTGGTGGTCGTCCTCCGCACACACCGCGGCAGCGAGCTTGGGGACGGAGGCCATCCCATGCCGCTGGTAGGTCTGAGTGGATGGCCTTGTCGTTAGTGTGTGACCTCGCTCCTCGAATACGACATCGTCAATGATGCATGTCCTTTTCTACCTCGGTGAATGGTATCTTGGCGGATCTGTGACCACCGGTGAGGAGGGAGAGAGAGGGGCCACTGCCATCTTTTTTAGATCCGGAGAGAGGGTGATAGTGTGAGAAGCAAGTGGACAACCCTTAGCAAGAAAGCACCAAAGCTCCAGCGTATATATATCTTACTAATACTAGTACTAGAGGTAGAGTAGTGGTAGGCTAGTTTATATTTTCTCTAACATATAGTACCAATTACTTGTTCTTCAAAACTGAATGGCATGCCATTAAAAAAATAAAGTTGAGAAATAATGCGGCACCTCGGGCCAATGTGGCGAGATCATATTTTGCACGAGAAATGACACACCATGTTTCTTTGACATGTGGTCCCATTAAAACATGCAAGTGAGATGACTGAGAGTCCTTTCATATAATTTCCGAACGGACATCTATGTAGGCCGGGACGCCTGTTTCTATACTGTGGCAACCGTCCGCTCCCACTAGCCTCTTCCTGTACCATGTCAATCATCCACTGCATCTTTGCCTTTCCCTCTCGATTTGGAACTGCTATCGCACACTCTTCCTCCACCATTTGCCTTGACTTTTCCTTCTGCCATTGTTCATCTTCTCGATGGAGGGAATAGGCAGGAAACGACCTCGTTATTCTTTCCCTGATCTAAAAGATGACGTGATGGATGAACTCATTGATTGTTGCAATGTCATAACCATAGCTAGCATGGCCGTTTTGTTCAAGACCATACTTGACTCAACAAATAACATCATTACAAAGAACACACGGGTATAGGAGCAGTTTTATCTCCCCTATCTTCTTTTCATGACCCTGATCGCTGGTGCAGGGACAACAGAAGCCTCACCTTGTGCAAGTTGATGTCGCTTGATAATGATACGTGCAATGTTAAGATGCCATCGCTTAAGCGTAAGGCCTGGGCAGGTGCAAATGGAGATTGGGTTGTTTATGTTGGGTACAACTGCAAGTGGGAACTTGTGAATGTGTACACTCGTCACCGGATTCCACTTCCAAAAATCTCAGGCTGCCCTGAGGTTGAGCACACCGGTGATCTATGTACGTTCAAATACGATAACAATTTGTCGAGTTCCCAATCGCTCTTGGGATTATAGGAATGCTTGCATTGTCGCTATCTTCGACAAGCTTGTTGCCATCCTTAGTCCTACGACTTGAGGGGTATTTTGCTCAAAAATTAGTTTCTGTACACGGCTGTGAACTGTGATGCAATTCAATATGAGGGTCTTGTGTTTTCTGCCACCACTTCTAGCATTGTTTTCGCATGGGATCCTTATTGTTTCGGTACGTTTGTCTTCCACTGTAATTATAATTTTTTCATTCACCATGCATGTGAGTTAGTATGCCCGTACTAATTAACCTTCCTGTGTTTGCAAGGTCATGTCAACATTCCCCACTGATAATTCGAAAAATTTATAACCAAGGGGGAGATGATGATGGTGATGATCACAAGCATGAAGACTGGCATGACCTACGTACTCAGTGGCGCCTAGCAACTTATTTTGATGGATTGCCTCTTCTTGTCTGTGTACAAGGCACTACTGATGTTAAAGAGGAAGCAGATGTTGTCTCCCATGGTCGCACTCTCGGACCCATTCCAACATCCTTTGCAGGGTATTCGGGATGGATACTAGTGTGCTGGTGTCAGCGCCTTCTCCTTGGTCTATATTGATAGTGTTGGAGAAAACTCGCTCTTCCTTGGACTAAACTATCCAATGATGTTGTTTGGTGATCTAGCTGTTCTTGGCACAATGTTACTACAATTTATGAGAAGCTATTGTATCTATACCTCAGACATTGCTATGGTTTCCTACCCTGGCTATCACAATATCCGTCCTGATATAGGCCGCTTGAGCCTGGATGGTGACTCTTGCATTTCTCTCGATATTGACAATAGCTGGCACTGCCCAGAGAATGACTTATGGTTCAAAGCAAGCATTCCCAACGCCAAGGATTGGTTGGCCTGAAGTTTATTTCATAGCTTTGTTATTTGTTGTGAGATAAAAACTTAAGTATTTAGAATGTATCCTCATTGTCGTTGTGTGTTGATGACTTGTTGTATGTAATACTAAATGATATGCCTGTGATAAACTTACTAAATTTATGAATGTATTTCGAGTCGCTTTTCAGAGTGGGTGCTGCAACGCGACAACTTTTTCCCGAATACGTAATTGTCCGTGCATTGCAACAGGCTATTAGATGAGTCCAATCAACAATAGTAGTACTAGTTAGCTTCACATACTTCGCGCGGTGGGTAGGAGTTTTTACTGTAGCTCTGAATCCCATCATCCTAGGTCGTATGGATGAGTCCAATCAATGGTAGAAATTGCATTCTGATGTTTGGATTCAAACTTTCAAAACTGCCGCACTATCTCTACGTCTATGTATACGTAATACAACAAGTTTTAAACTTGAGACCAGCCATCCACCCTCAACAAAAACACTTTTTTAGCCTAGCACAAACTCTAGGAAATATGGCCACAGTGTGAGGCGGGCCATATGTTAATGTACTCGTTGTATGTAACCAGCACCACGAATCCTCAATATAGTAGGGTGGCATGGTCCAGAACAAACATCCATCTCCAGGAGTACGACACACGCCACCAGCACGACTTCCATCTAACACCATATTTCTTGGAGTCTATTCTACATATATCTCTTCTCCCTCCTTGTTTCTCTAACTCAGGCATCACACGGCTGGCTGGGTGGGTCATGCCAGACCAACTGTGTGGGGGTGCGATGTGAACACGGCAGGCTTTTCCTTTTGAACTTGTACTACTTATAAGTTGTAACACATGGTTCTGCACCTGGCTTGATTGATAGATAGAAATAATGATTTTCCCTCAAAAAATAGAAATAATGATTCAAAACGCTAGCGTTGGGCTTTTCCTGCGTGATAAGCGGGAGAGTTTTGCCAATTTCGGCCATCACCGCTTTCCTTACATGCGCTCCCACATGTAAGTGATATGCCTAGCTACTGTGTGTTGAGGGGCAGGCTGGCACGACCGTTTGGGGTGAGCCTGCGCAGTGGACTGATCGCACATCTCCCGTCTATTGAACGACTCCATCTGGATTTATTGGCCCTTTCGCATTTGTGTAAAATTTTGACCATAGATTAAATTTACAAATTTTAATGCATGTTATAAACATTTATATGGTGGGATTCATATTTGAACTTAGTTTCCAATGATACTATTTTTTGTGACATGCATTAAAATTTTGTTAATTGAATTCATATTCAAAATTTGCCACAAAACACTGAGGGGAATAATAAACCAGGATGGAGGTAGTACCCCACATAGCGCCTCCTAGTAGCCAATTAAAAGAGGGATGTGTGGTAGCACTTAAATGGTTTGTAGAACGCCCACGGTTTCAGTACTACTTCACTCATGGTCGGCGGGAAGTTGCTTCACTCGTGGTCGTCATCCTCCGCACACACTACGGTAACGGGCTTGGGGACGGAGGCCATCCCGTGCCGGTGGTAGGTCTAAGAGAATGGCATGGTCGTCAGTGTGTGAGCTCGCTCCCCGACAACGACAACGTCAATGCTACACGTCCTTTTCTTCCCCGACAAATGGGATCCTAGTGGATCTATGACCACCGGTGAGGAGGGAGAGAGAGGGGCCACCGCCGTATTTTTTAGATCAAGAGAGAGGGTGATAGTGTGAGAAGCAAGTGGGCAGCCCTTAGCAATCAAGCACTGAAGCTCCAGCATATATATCTTACTAGTACTAGTACTAGAGGTAGAGTAGTGGTAGACTAGTTTATATTTTCTCTTCATACAATACCAATTACTTGTGCTTCAAAACTGAACGTCACGCCATTAAAAAAATAAGGTCGAGAAGTAATGCGGCACCTCGGGCCAACGTGGCCAGATTGTATTTTGCACGGGAAATGGCACACCATGTTTCTTTGACATGTGGTCCCGTTCAAACATGCTAGTGAGATGGTGGCGAGTCCTTTTGTATAATTTTCGAATAGACGTCGATGTAGGCAGGGGCGCTTGTTTCTATATCGTGGCAATCTTCCGCTCCCACTAGCCTCTTCCTGTACGGTGGCAATCATCCACAGCATCTTTGCCTTTCCCTCTCGATTTGGAACTGCTATTGCACGCTCTTCCTCCCTCCATTTGCCGTGAATTTTCCGTCTGCCATTGTTCATCTTCTCGATGGAGGGAACAGGCAAGAAATGACCCCATTATTCTTGCCCCGATCCGAAAGATGACATGGTGGAGGAACTAATTGATTAGTGCGACGTCATCACCACGGCTAGCATGGAAGTTTCATTCAAGACCATACTCGACTCAGCAAATAACATCATTACAAAGAACCCACGGGTTCTGGAGCGGCTTAATCTCCCCTATCTTCTTTGCAATGACCCCGCTCGCTAGCGCGGGGACGATGGAATCCTCGCCTTGTGCAAGTTGATGTCGCTTGATAATGATACGTGTGATGTTAAGATGCCATCGCTTAAGCGTAAGGCCTGGGTAGGAACAAATGGAGATTGGGTTGTTTATATTGGGTACAACTACGAGTGGGAACTTGTGAATGTGTACACTCATCACCGGATTCCACTTCTATTGGATTACCGGTTTCGCAAACCCTTGAGAGGTTCGAACTCTGGGGTGCGTGCAAAGATCTCACTCTCCCCAGTCCGCCGACTTGCTAATCTCACAGCCTAACGCGTCGAGCTCGAAGGAAACGGGACACGATAGTTTACCCAGGTTCAGGCCAACTTGCGGTGTGAAACCCTACTCCTACTTTGTGGTGGATTTGCCTCGAGGGGTTGAGGAAGAACTAGTACAGTGGAAAACAACATCAGGAGGTGTGTTCTTAGGCTCAAGTGAGCTGGTGAGCTTGGTGAGGGTTGAATGGATCACCCCCCTCCTTGGTGGTGGCTAGGTCCTATTTATAGTGGCCTTGGTCCTCTTCTCGAATGGAGGCGGGAAAGGATCCCACAACGGCCAAATTGAAGGGGGACAACAAGTACATCTTATCCTGACTAAAGTGGTCTTCGACTGCAAAAGCCTCTGGTCGTGATGCTGCGGTGGGCTCGGTGATGACCTCCTTCCAGCTGTCCTGGCGGTCTTGGTCATGTTGAACGAGAATGGAAACCTTTGGCTACTTTCTCGGGACTCCGCGCCTGCTTCTTGCTTCCTTTGCACCAAAGAGGAAACTGGTACACTGCGCCCGCTGGCGCCCTCCTGGCCTTGGTCATCATGGCTCACGTCATCTGAATCTCGGGAGGTGAGCCTTGCATAGAAATCTCCACTCCTGAGGAGCCATCCTAAGGAGGCTGATCCCCTTGGAGGTCTTGGTGTCGTCTGCCTCGCGAGGGTCTTGAATTGTTGATGTTGAAACTGGGTTGTACCAGGCTGAAGGTGGAGCATGTACCCCCATATCCAGAACGCCGACAGTTGCCCCCGGGCCCAAGGCGCGCTCGGACTTGGCTTCTAGGTGAAGCCATAGGGCAAGTGCGGAGTGCCGTGGGCCCTAATCGTCTTCGGCCTTGAGCGACGCGTGGCGATTGATGGGACGTGGGCGTCTCCACTTCTCCATGCCGCCTTGAAATCCGACAGGCCTGGCGGCCGCCCGTTGCTAGTGAAGTCCGCCCCGCTTGATTTTCGCGCTTGGCCTTGGCCCCTTCTCTGCCCCACTTGCAATCCTTCTCGAAGACCCAACATCAGTGTTTCCCCCCTCTTTGCTTCCGCCATGGCCCCGCAGCAGAGGAAGAAGAAGGAGAAGTCCCATGCTCCGGCCAAATCCCCGCAGGTCTTGGATCCTGCTCTTGAGCGCTCGATGGTGATCAACCGAGAGGGGCTATCCAAGGTCCGCCCAACTCTTGCCGTCTATTCCAATGGGTGGAAGGCGACAATTTCCCGGCCTTCATCTTGGTCCGCGGGTGACATGAGCGCCACCGAGATTCCTATCCACCTTCACGCCCTCTTTGTGGGTCTGATTCCTCCTTTCTCCCCTTTCTTCTAGGCCATAATCTCGCATTACGAGATCCATATGTTGTACCTGGAGCCCCGCTCCATCATCCTCCTCGCCATCTTCGCTTTCCTTTGTGAAGCCATGGTCGGCATTGCTCCTTCCGTAGCCTTGTTTCGCCATTTCTTCTAGCTCCGTCTGGTCGACAGCCGCCAGCGCTCGGGGTGCGTGGCCTTCCAGGCTGTTGCCGTGCCGGCCGGCTCGGGGATCGACTTTGAGCTCTCACCACATGCGGAGGGGTTCCGGAAGCAATGGATGTTTGTAGATGCGAGCACGCGCAACCCCCTGCTCTTGACCCCTCGAGCACCAGTGGTGCCCAGATCGGGCTGGGGGCATGTCAAGCTTGTCGACCATCGTCTTACCCGCGTCTGGACTCGGTTGGCCAGGCTGAAGAATCTCGGGGTGACGGCACCAATGGTGGTGCAGGAATTCATCCAGTGGCGCATCGCCCCGCTCCAGCACCATTCCAGTCCAATGTGGGCCTTCATTGTCGCCAAGGAACCCATGAGACTCCAAGTGCCTGCTCGTCCTTCCAAGACGTTGCGCAAGGTGCTTGATATTTTGACCGGTGACCCAGAGCCTGTCGCGCTTCCAGGGGAGGGCTGCTTCCTGTACCAGTGCTCAAACAAGGTGGACTTCATGAAGTAGACGCCCCTCTTCGACAAGTGGGGGTTGTGCCCAGCCGGCCTTGAAGGGCCTCGCGTGAATCCTATCCTCATGGATCCCTTGCTCCTCGACACCGTGGCATATACCCCGAATGTGGAAG
>NC_041387.1:323536232-323547693 GCF_002162155.2 Triticum dicoccoides | reverse complement strand
GGGGGGCGCACGCCATCGGGTGCCGCCGGGGCGAGCTCCGGAGGTCAGGCGCCACTGGTTTCCCAAGAGGCCGATGCTCCTGAAGTCCAAGTGAGGGCCCCGAAAGGGGCCACCGGGGGGCTGGCCCGACCCGATGCCGTATCTATAATTTTTGATTGTTCCATGCTATTATATTACCCGCTTTGGATGTTTATGGGCTTTCTTTACACATTTATATCATTTTTGGGACTAACCTACTAACCGAAGGCCCAGTCCGTATTGCTATTTTTTGCCTATTTCAGTGTTTTGAAGAAAAGGAATATCAAATGGGGTCCAAACGGAATTAAACCTTCGGGAGCGTGATTTTTGGAACAAACGTGATCCAGAGGACTTGGAGTGGGAGTTAAGAAACAAACGAGGCGGCCACGAGGGTGGAGGGCGCGCTCCCCTACTGGGCGCGCCCCCTATCTCGTGGGCCCTATGGGAGTCCACCGACCTACTTCTTCCTCCTATATATACCCATGTACCCCGAAAACATCAGAGGCGACCACGAAAAACTAGTTCCACCACTGTAACCTTCTGTATCCACGAGATCCCATCTTGGAGCCTTCGCCGGTGCTCCGCCGGAGGGGGAGTCGGTCACGGAGGGCCTCTACATCATCTCCAAGGCCTCTTCGATGAGTTGTGAGTAGTTTACCACAGACCTTCGGATCCATAGTTATTAGCTAGATGGCTTCTTCTCTCTCTTTGGATGTCAATACCTTTTTCTCCTCGATCTTCTTGGTCTATTTGATGTAACTCTTTTTGCGGTGTGTTTGTCAAGATCCGATGAATTGTGAGTTTATGATCAAGTTTATCGATGAGAAATATTTGAATCTCCTCTGAATTCTTTTATGTGTGATTAAGTTATCTTTGCAAGTCTCTTCGGATTATCAGTTTGGTTTGGCCTACTAGATTGATCTTTCTTGCAATGGCAGAAGTGCTTAGCTTTGGGTTCAATCTTGCGGTGTCCTTTCCTAGTGACAGCAGGGGCAGCAAGGCACGTATTGTATTGTTGCCATCGAGGATAAAAAGATGGGGGTTTATATCATATTGCATGAGTTTATCCCTCTACATCATATCATCTTTCTTAATGCGTTACTATGTTCTTTATGAACTTAATACTCTAGATGCATGCTGGATAGCGGTCGATGTGTGGAGTAATAGTAGTAGATGCAGGCAGGAGCCGGTCTACTTGTCACGGGCATGATGCCTATATACATGATCATGCCTAGATAATCTCATAATTATTCGATTTTCTATCAATTGCTCGACAGTAATTTGTTCACTCACCGTAATACTTATGCTATCTTGAGAGAAGCCATTAGGGAAACCTATGGCCCCCGGGTCTATCTCTTATGATATAAGCTTTCAATCTACTTTTATTTGCATCTTTACGTTTCCAATCTATATTATAAAATACCAAAAATATATTTATCTTGTCATATTATCTCTATCAGATCTCACTTTCGCAAATGGCCTTGAAGGGATTGACAACCCCTTTATTGCGTTGGTTGTGAGTTCGTGTTTGTTTGTGTAGGTGCGTGGGACTTTTGAGGAGCCTCCTACTAGATTGATACCTTGGTTCTCAAAAACTGAGGGAAATACTTATGCTACTATTACTGCATCACCCTTTCCTATTCACGGAAAACCAATGCAAGCTCAAGACTTAGCAATGCCCTTGGGGAGACCGCCTCCGAGGCTCAGGGGAGCGGTTGCGAGGCGGTGGCTGAGGGGCACATGCCTCCTGCCGCTCCTAAAGCTGCCGCCCAGTGAGCCCTGCCAATCGCTCCAGCTGTTGGGGGTCCCTCCTCAAAGCCCGGCCAGCTTCGCCTGTATCTTGAAGCACTCCGCAAGAGGAAAGGTTCTCAGAGCGGCAATGGTGACACCTGCCAGCCGCTGAAGTAGAGGAAATACATAGCAGTGGACGAGTGAGTACCTTATTTCTGTGATTTCTTGCATGCACGTCTTTCCCTGACTAAGGCTCTGCAGGATCCCTTCGACTGCGGCAACGAGACCTCAGGACAGGCATCTCCCGGGGCCCCCAGGCCCGCTCCTAACTTCGAGCCCCCCGTGCGTGACTCCTGCGCGAGGCATGGGGACCATCCAAGTAGCTGACGCGCTGCTGGGGGGACCGCAGGCTGGAGCTTCCATCATTCTTGCTTCGTGACCTAGCCTGGGGTGTGGGAGGCGCGCCAAGGGCTCCTCTGTCAGCCGCCACCGGCGGCTGGGAACCTTCGGCATTGGCCTCATCTTCAAGCTGCAGGACTGCGGCTCCCAGCCCCCCGCAGGAGGCAGACGAGACGCTCCACGCCCCTCCGTCAGCCCCTGGCATGGTGGGAGGGTCTGGTCACGCGCTGGAGATTGCGCGCGGGCGCTGTATTATCCGCCATTTGCTTCTTGGCCAGGAGATGTGCGCCCTACTTCGACTTGGAGGAGATCTTGCTGACGTCGACGCCCGCCTGGAGATAGAGAATCGCCGCTTGGCGTGCGAATGGCACCAACTGAAGGTTACCATCAACCTTGGGTGCCTTCAGCATGAGCGAGCAAGCGCCAGCGCTGAGGCATCCCTTGCACTTTACTGTGCAGCTTGTGCCTGGGCTCAGGAGGAAGCCAGGGCTGCCGATCGTCATTGCGAGTTAGCCGAGGAGCACGAGCGGGAACTCCGGGCCTCAAACACTGCCCTTGAGCGGCAGGTTGAAGCGCGCAGTGCTACCCTGGCTGCATCACTAGGCGAGGTGCTTTCTGTCGAGGCGGATATCCAGAAGCGCGAGGAGGAGCTGTCACTGGACGCTGTGGAGCGCAACCTGGATCTTGAACGACTGCAGGTGAGGGAGTGTCAGGCGGCCAATGCTGAGGATGTCATTGCTGCCCGGGAGGCCAGGGTTCAGTAGGAGGTCAATGAGAAGGTGGCGGGGGTTCGCGTGGCTCTTGCCGACGAATATCGCCTGAAGTTGGAGCTCCTGGAAGCCGAGCTTGAGGGCAGGACCACCGCCTTGAACACGAAGCTGGAGTCTCTGAAGCAGCGCGAGAGAGCCGCCAAGGAAGCCTTGACTTCCTCTAAGTCCGCCTTGGCCTCTGCTCGTGCCGATCTGTCTTCTCTTCAGCAACAGATCAAGGGTGTCACGTCTCTTGTGGAGAAGACCACAGATGAATCGAACCGTCGCCGTACTATGCAGCGCGAGCATGCCTTGATGCTCTAGGACCTTAGAGTCAGAGCCAACCGAGTCTTGGGCTCCATGTGTGATGAGAGCGCCCCTCACCCGCACAAGGACGACTACGCCAACCACCTCCGCTTCTTCACCGACGTCATGACCCGCTTGGAGGATCGGGCTGTGAGGGATCGCGAGCTTGTTGAAGAGAGGAGACAGGGCCTTCTTGGTCGCACGTTCTCGTGCGTCTTCAGCCACCTCCTCAACCATGATCCTCATTTCGACTTCAACACCGTGATAGCCCTCGTGCCCGTGGTCATCCAGGACAACATGGCCGGTTGGGTGGATGATAATGTGGATGCCTTGGTAGCAGAATTTTCTCCCGAGGATGATGCAGTCATGATTGCAGCCAAAGGGGACAATTCAGGTGGCGAGGATGAGGGGGATGATGGCACGGACGGAGATGATGAACATGGCACATCCGACTAGGCCTGCGTTCCTTCTTTACTTTGACTTATATGACAAGAACTCCATACATAGCCTTGTGGGGCGTGAGAGCATTTTTAAAAGGGGGCCCCTTGCGATGTATGGAATGATGTAATCTTTTTGAAGTAGGACCCAACGTGTGCTCCAGCGAGCCTGTGGGTTCTGGAGTGGGGTAATCATTGAGACTTATCTTTGGTTCTATAGGTATTGTGTGGGTCCTGTTGCCGCAGTAGCGCTCTTCCCCGAGGTGAGCCTACTGCAGGCTCGCAAGGTTTTAGACCTCCCGAGGAGGCTGCTAACCTGCCCCGGGGTGCCTAGCGACGAGCCAGCTACTGGGTCATGGTAAGGTATGTGTGTAGTGGCCATATTCCGGATCCGCCAGAGGGGCCTTAGCATATTCGGGGCTGGCCCAAACATGCTCGATGCGCACGTACCAAACCCAGCACCCGCTCGCGGGGCGCTCGTGGGGGGGGGGAGCAGCTGGCACGAGCCTCGCTTTTAAGCATGAAGCCAGAAAGCGAGAAAGCAACACGAGTCAAGAAAAGTTCCCCCCGTTTCTCTTCTGATAAGCACACGAAACTTCAAATCTTTTCAAGAGACAGCAAATTGGGTTACAGAAAAAGGGGCGAAAGCAAATAGCCGTGTCCGGCGGCTAGCTAGTCTTCTGGTCTTCTCACCAGTGCGGAGCTAAGTGC
Organism: Triticum dicoccoides; assembly: GCF_002162155.2. Classification (NCBI taxonomy): domain Eukaryota; kingdom Viridiplantae; phylum Streptophyta; class Magnoliopsida; order Poales; family Poaceae; genus Triticum; species Triticum dicoccoides. The sequence continues at coordinate 323,543,342 of NC_041387.1, read as the reverse complement.
TTCCACTGGATGTGGGCATAGTCATTAGGGAACAGTGTCGACGGCCAGTGCGGAGCATGGTGCTTCCACTTGGACGTGGGTGGGAGCCCCCGTGAGGCCCTAGGGCGGCACTCAGGAGACTCCGGGGCGTGTACAACCCCACTCATTATTATGTGAGAGTGTCACGAGCGGAGACCTTCACAGGCACGGGGTCTTGCTTCATGTAGGTTGACGAGGGCCCACCCTGTGCCACCCTCGACCACCGTTGGGGCATCCGGACACCAGGACAAGACCAAGGGGCAAGGAGGACGCTGGCAGTGCCCTCAGCGACTGTAGGACCTTCGCCGGGGGAAGGGCTCGCCGATGCCTTCTCGGGCAGAGGACCTGCCTCTATGATGTGCCTTGCTCCATGCGGTGTGGGGGAGGCCCAGCTCCTAGGCTCCCCTCGTGCTGCCCCTAGGGCTCTCCTCCGGCACGTGGCGGGCCATCACCCTGGGGGCCCTGGCGATGGTTGTGTCTGGGTTCACCTGCGATTCATGGTTAGTCTAATCGCACTCCTGAGGTATCGGCTGTACCAAGTGACTGTCATCGTCGAAGGTGTTGGTTAAGCTCTGGGGCGGCTCGCGGAGAGCCTCGGCTTCATGCACTTCCAGCAGCCAGCCTAGTGCGGGGAGCCGGCTGGAGCCCTCCCTTGACTTGTATCGCAGATCCATTGCGGTTGGTATGTAGGCCTCCGGGCTGGCCGCGCCTGAGCTGCTGCCCGTATGTCTCATGCCGCTGCCCTCCGGGCCTAGATCCAGGTCCCGAGGGGTGCGGGCTGGCATCCCGGCGCGACCGCAGGGGAGGCCGCCCGGGTTTGCCTCGCCCTGAGGCGGTGCGGTTGGAGCAGGATGGGTGATGCCGAGGGGCCCCCGGGAGCTCCAGGGGGCACATGGTTATGGAGGGGGCGGGCGTGTGCCCCCGCCACAGCCTGTGATGTAGGCAGGGCGCAGAACGGTGCCGCTCCCTGGCACGCGGCATCCAGCAGCTCGACGACCCATTCCAGCAGGGTGTCGCGGCCACCTTCCACCAGCCTGCATCTTAGCATCTCCTAGGCCATGATGAGCGCGGCTCGCATGTTTGCCTGCTCCCGGCGAGTGTGCGGCGCCGTCGCCGTGGCATAGCTCGAAGGTCGCGCAGCGGCGCTATTGCGGCGCGACATGAGGGAGGACGATGGCGACCCACGCTGTCCATGACCAGCGGCGCCAGGTGGCGCGCGGGCCACGAGCAGCGCGGAATAGAGATCTTCCTGGTCGGTTATTGCTGCCTGGGCTGGCCTAACAACCCAGTGCTCAACGTGAGCTCTCGGAGCGTTAGCCATGGAGGCGGTGAAGCGGTAGTGAATCGATCGACGAAAGAGAAACTCCGACGCACCCCTACATGGCGCGCAAAATGTCAGATTATGGGTTCTGCAAACCCTTGAGAGGTTTGAACTCTGGGGTACGTGCGAAGATCTCACTCTCCCTAGTATGCCGACTCCCTAATCTGATAGCCTAACGCGTTGAGCTCGAAGGAAACGAGACACGATAGTTTACCCAGGTTCGGGCAACCTTGCGATGTAAAACTTTACTCCTGCTTTGTGGTGGATTTACCTTGAGGGGCTGAGGAAGAACTAGTACAGTGGAGAACAACCTCAGGAGGTGTGTTCTTGTGCTCAAGTGAGCTGGTGAGCTTGGTGAGGGTGGAATGGATCTCCCCCTCCTTGGTGGTGGCTACGTCCTATTTATAGTGGCATTGGTCCTCTTCCCGAATGGAGGCGGGAAGGGATCCCACAATGGCCAAATTTGCAAGGGGACAACAAGTACGTCTTATCCTAACTAAAGTGTTATTCGCCTGCAAAAGCCTCTGGCCATGATGCTGCGGTGGGCTCGGGGATGACCTCCTTCCTGCCGTCCTAGCGGTCTTGGTCTGGTTGCACGAGAATGGAAACCTTTGACTGCTTCCTCGGGACTCCACGCCTACTGGTTGCTTCCTTTGCACCAAAGAGGAAACTGGTACACTGCACCCGCTGGCGCCCTCGTGGCCTTGGTCGTCATGCCTCACGTCATCCGAACCTCGTGAGGTGAGCCTTGCATAGAAATCTCCACTCCTCAGGAGCCATCCTGAGGAGGCTGATCCCCTTGGAGGTCTTGGTATCATCCTCCCCACGAGGCTTGGCCCCTCGTGAGGGTCTTGACTTGTTGATGTCGAAATTGGGCCATACCAGGCCGTTGGTGGAGCCACGCCGCGGGCCGCATGCAGGCAAGTCTGGGTACCCCCATATCCAGAACACCGACAACTTCTAAAAATCTCAGACTGCCCTGAGGTTGAGCACACCGATGATCTACGTACGTTCAAATATGGTAGCAATTTGTCGAGTTCCTGGTCGCTCTTGGGATTATAGGAATGCTTATGTTGTCGCTATCTTTGACAAGCTTGTTGCCATCCTTAGTCCTTCGACTCGATGGATATTGCTCAAAAGTTAGTTTTCATACACGGCTGTGTACTGTGATGCAATTGAATACGAGGGTCTTGTGTTTGCTACACCACTTCTGGGATTTTTTCCCACATGGCATCCTTATTGCTTCGGTACGTTTGTCTTGCACTATAATTATAATTGTTTCATTCCCCATGCATGTGAGTTAGTATCCCTGTACTAATTAACCTTCCTATTTTTCCAAGGTCCTGTCAACATGCCTCACCGATACTTGGTAAATTTCATAACCAAGGGGGAGATGGCGATGGTGATGATCACAATCATGAAGACGAGGAGGACCTACATACTCAGTGGCACCTAGCAACTTATTCCAAATGATTGCCTCTTCTTGTCTGTGTACAGGGCACTGCTGATGTTACTGAGAAAGCAGGTGTTGTCTCCCATGGTCGACCTCTCCGGACCTGTTCCAACATCCGTTGCAGGATATTCGGGATGGATACTAGTGTGCTAGCGCCAACACCTTCTCCCTGGTTCAATATTGATAGTGTTGGAGAAAACTCGCTCTTCCTTAGACTAAGCTATCCAATGATGGTGTAAGGTGATCTAGCTATTGTTGGCACAATGTTACTACCATTTATGAGAATCTACTATATCTATACCTCAGGCATTGCTATGGTTCCCTACCCTGGCTATCACAATATGCGTCCTGATATAGGCCACTTGAGCCTGGATGATGAGTCTTGCGTTGGTCTCGATATTGACAATAGCTGGCCCTGCACAGAGAATCACTTATGGTTCAAAGAAAGTGTTTCCGATGCCAAGGATTGGTTGGCTTGAAGTTTATTTCATAGCTTTGTTATTTGTTGTGTGATAAAAACTTTAGTATTTAGAATATATCCTTGTTTTTTGTTGTGCGTTGATGACTTGTTGTATGTAACACTAAGTGATATGCCTATGATAAACTTACTAAATTTATGATTGGCTTTCCAGTCACATCCCAGAGTGTGTGCTGCAATGTGTCAATTTCTTTCCCAAATACATAATTGTTCGTGCATCGCAACAGGCTATTACATGAGTCCAATCAACAATAGTACTACTAGTTAGCTTCACATACTACACGCGACAAGCGGGAGTTTTTACTGTAGCTGCGAATCCCATCATCCTAGGTTGTCGAATGAGTCCAATCAACAGTAGAAATTGCATTTTAATGTTTGGATTCAAACTTTCAAAACTGCTGCACTATCTCTACGTCTACGTATACGTAATACAACAAGTTCTAAACTTGAGACTAGCCATCCACCCTCAACAAAAACACTTTTTAGCCTAGCACGGACTCCAGGAAACTTGGACACAGTGTGAGGCGGGCAATATGTTAATGTATTCACTTTATGTAACCAACACCACGAATCCTTAATATAGTTGGGTGGCATGGGCCAGAACAAGCATCCACGTCCAGGAGTACGACACATGCCACCAGCCCGACTTCCATCTGACACCATATTTCCTGGATTCTGTGCTACATCTAACTCTTCTCCCTCCTTGTTTCTCTAACTCAGCCATAGCGCGGCTGGCGGGGTGGGGGCGTGCCGGACCAACCGTGTGGGGGTGCGACATGAACATGTTAGGCATTTCCTTTTGAACTTGTACTAGTAGTAAGTTCTAACACTTGGTTCTGCATCTGGCTCGACCGATAGATAGAAATAACGATTTTCCCTCAAAAATAGAAATAACAATTCAAAACGCTAGCGCTAGGATTTTCCCGCGTGATAAGCGGGGAAGTTTTGCCAATTTTGGCCTTCATCATTTTCCTTACATGCGCTCCCACGTGTAAGTGATATGCCTGGCCACTCTCGTTGAGGGGCAGGTCGGCATGACAGTTTGGGATGAGCCTGCGCAGCGGTCTGCTCGCACGCCTCCCGTCTACTCAAGATTATGTCCTGATTTATTGGTCCTCTGGCATTTTGTGTCAAATTTTGACCATATATTAAATTTACAAAATTTTCACGCATCTTATAAACATTTATATGTTTGGATTCATATTTCAACTTAGTTTCCAATGATACTATTTTTTGTGTGATGCATAAACATTTTGTTAATTGAATTCGTAGTAGAAATTTGGCACAATGAACTAAGGGGAACAATAAACTAGGATGGAGGTAGTACCCCGCACGACGCCTCCTAGTAGCCAATTAATAGAGGGATGCATGGCAGCAGTTAAGTAGTTAGTAGAACACCCACAGTTTCAACTCTACTTCTATTTCCCATTGTAACATGGCAGCTCTTTGTTCCAAAATGACTTTGTTGGTTGTTTATGTGTGCGCCCTTGCAAATTGAACCACCATGCCTAGAAGTTTGAAATCCATTTCCATTTCTTGCATGGGACCTAAACATTCCCACTACACGTCAATATTTATAAGAAGTTTGGTTGTGGTGCGGTTCATGCATAGTATGGACAAAAGTTATGAAGTTGATTCAAACGGTAAGAAAATTACAGTATACATGGAATTGACACAAAAATAAAGATGCATATGGATCCATCAACGACATCCTATCGCCCTAGTGCGCTAGGTCACCAACCAGCGGGTGAGCAGCACCAGCGTTGGTGGCGAGGTCAACGTGCTTCTGAACAATGTCGTCCAAGGTTGCCCTGCGGTCGAAGAAGGCCAACATCCTATCGTCCTCCCATGATACCTAGTAGTCCTTGTGGATGATTTGCTCGTAAACATGGGTGATTATGTCGATGGTGTCATGCTGCGCAAGGCACTACACGGCGAGCGCGACCTCGAGGTGGACATTCTTCGGCACGATGGCGCGGGCTGTCTCAGGGCCACCGGTGCGTCGAAGAGGTTGTCACCATAAAGGCTGGTGAGGTTGGTGGGCATCGCAGAGCCTGGGCGCGTGGGCTAGTGTAGTGACCAGACCTCAAACAGTCTAGTCTCTGTGCATCAGTGTCATCCCTAGGTCAGTAATGCTGACATGCACAGTACTCGAGGATTTATAACAGAGTCTCAATCACACACTTATTACATCGAAAATTCTCGAAAGAGAACTAACTACAATAATATGGCTAAATGCCATCTAAATAAGATAACAGCGGAAGGCTTGGAAGACAAACTGAGTCCATCAACTCCAACGACATAGCTGAGTGAACGACAACGACCTATGGCACCTTACTCGTCGTTTGAATAGTCTGCAACATGATATGTTGCAGCCCGAAACGGGTTAGCACATGGAATAGGCTGGCAATGTAACACAAAAGAGTAATGAACAGAATATATGCTATCACTACATGCATATATGGCTGGTGGAAAGCTCTATGGTTAAAGTTTTGCATAAAGCCGATTTTTCCCTACAACAAAGGAATAAATTTTATTTAACTCTCATGGTGGTTGTTAAACATTGAGAAGGTTCCTCCAACTCAATCCCAATTAAGCAATGTCAATTAACCCAACAAAATTAATTTGGAGTGATGAGATCGACATGATAATCCAAGAACCAGATACTCAAGATGTCCATAACCGGGGACACGACTAACCATGATTAGTTTGTACACTCTGCAGAGGTTTGCATACTTTTCCCCACAAGACTCGATCTCCTCCGTTAGATTTCTCGCACTACATGGTGTTTGAGAAACGGATGACCGAGACACAGTCTTTCGGAAACATTAACTCTTTACTCTGGATTGACAGTTACACCTACTTTCCCCTACATCTGCTAGACCACCACTGAAATAGGTCATGCAACCTACTCAGCCATGCTAGAGCCCACAATAGCTTGTGGCCGCACACGAAAGTTTCTAGCATGAATAATCTTATGATCCCTTTGAGCCTGGGTGGCGAACCGTAGGATGATCACACGGTTACTCCGGGATATCCTAGGACAACAATGGAGACTCCAGGTGCCTGCAAGCAATCCACCCAGATGTGTATTTAAGTAGCCACCTTAAGCTAACCATTAATTAACAATTCTCACATCTGTCATGGATACACTCAACCAATCCACGTCTATGAGCATAGCATAGCAATCCTCAGCTAATGTAGAAGTAACTCCCAAAGGTTTGATAATAAAAAGGCAATAGGTTCTACCTCATCATCTACTTCCCAAACCCACATGTTATTAAGATCCTAACCATGCAATGTTTGAGGATTGGAACTAGTGCATAAAAACTGCGTAATAAAGGGATATGATCAAAGTGTTACTTGCCTTGCTGATGATCTGCAAAACCTAGATACTCGTAGTAGCATGCTTCACACTCCAAGAACTCTATGACAAACAAACAATAACATACATAAGCACTCAAACAAGAAGCACGAGTAAAACTCAAATAAGTAGATCCAACTGAAAGTCCTACTGAAGAGCTTCGACTTGCAAAAAGAATCAACTGAAACGGAGCAACAAAACTTGAGATACGAATGAAACAAGATTCATTTACTAATCTGGACTAAAGTCAACTTTTACAGTACCAAAATCATGTTCAAGTTGGTTAAACAGAAATAGGGCTACCTCCGGCGGGGTTCCAGCAGGGCGGGGCGGCGTCGGCGGTGTGGGGTGGCGTCGCGGGGCGGCGGTGAGGCGTCGGCGGAAGGCGCGGGCGTCAGCGGTGCTAGGCAGCGACGGCGGCGGCTCCGGTGGCGGGGTGCTGTGGCGGGGCGAGGGGGCTTCGGGGCGGCGGCGGC
>NC_041387.1:323520734-323536148 GCF_002162155.2 Triticum dicoccoides | reverse complement strand
TCCGGGCGGCGGCGGCGGTAGCCCGGACTCCGCCCTGAGTCCGGCTCGGGCACGCTCGCGCGAAGGCTGCGACGCTGTGGGCCGGCTGGGCTCCGGCCCAGTCGGTCCGGGAAGGAGTTTTTTTTGCTTTTCCTTTTTCTTTAAATTATTCCGCCGAAACAGGAAAATCCTAATAAAATATAAATAAATTCTAAAAATGCCAAAAACAATTTTCACCATCTAAATGAAATATTTAGAACAAAGTGGACATTTTTTGGCCTAAAATATGCAATTTTGAAAACATGCATATTTTTCTAATTCAAATAAAATAGCAATAAAAGTCCAAATAAAATCTTTAATTGATTTTAACATTTATCCTCCAATATTTCTTTTATTTTGGAGAAATCATTTATCCCCTCTCTTTTATTTTATTGGAAATATTTTTGGAGAGGAAAAATAATTAAAACCAACTTGATCCTCTTTTCAAAATTTGAGAAAAATCAAATATGAAAATGAACGAAATCCCCAGCTCTCTCCGTGGGTCCTTGAGTTGCTTAGAATTTATAGGATCAACCAAAATGCAATAAAATATGATATGCATATGATGCCCTATGTATAACATTCCAAATTGAAAATTTGTGATGTTACAAACCTACCCCCCTTAAGATGAATCTCGCCCTCGAGATTCGGGTTGGCTAGAAAATAGGTGTGGGCGGTCCTTCCATAGGTCTTCCTCTCGTTCCCAGGTGGCTTCATCCTCGGTATGGTGGCTCCACTGAACTTTGCAAAACTTGATAACCTTGTTGCGTGTGACTCGGCTGGCCAACTCAAGAATCTTCACAGGTTTCTCCTCGTAGGTCAAATCGCTATCCAGCTGAATCGCTTCCGATGGCATTGTATCTCTCAGAGGAATACTAGCCATCTCTGCGTGGCACTTCTTTAACTGGGAAACGTGAAACACGTCGTGAACTCCTGACAATCCCTTTGGCAATTCCAACTTGTAAGCAACTTCTCCCATATATTCCAAAACTTTGTATGGTCCCACAAAACATGGTGCTAACTTTCCCTTAACTCCAAGACATTTAACTCCTCTAAGCGGGGACAAACGAAGGTATACTCTGTCTCCGACTTCGTAAGCTGTCTCCTTGCATTCTGAATCCACATAACTCTTCTGCCTAGACTGGGCTACCTTGAGTTTGTCGCGAATCTGCTTAACCTTCTATTCAGACTCCTTAATCAAATCTGGTCCAAACAACCGACGGTCTCCAACTTCATCCCACAATAACAGTGTCCCGCACCTCCTTTCGTACAAGGCTTTGAAAGGGGCCATCTTCAAACTGGCTTGATAATTGTTGTTATAAGAGAGCTTTGCATACAAAAAATTGTCGTCCCAACTAGATTCATAATCTAGCGCACAAGCTCTCAACATGTCCTCTAGAATCTGATTGACTATCTCGGTATGTCCATCTGTCTGTGGATGAAAGGTTGTACTGAACTCTAGCCTGGTACCCAAAGTCTCATGCAACTGATTCCAGAACTTTGAGGTAAACTGGGTTCCTCTATCTAATACAATGGTCCTCGGAACTCCATGCAGACATACGATCCTGGTCATGTATATCTTTGCCAACTTTGCACTTGTATAGGTGGTCTTCACTTGGATGAAATGAGCTACTTTCGTCAATCGATCGACTACAACCCATATAGAGTCATAGCGTGAACGAGCCCTGGGCAATCCCGTGATGAAATCCATGCGAAGCTTGTCCCACTTGCATTCGGGTATCGGCAATGGCTGTAGCAATCCAGCTGGCTTCTGATGCTCCGCCTTAACTCTCTGACATACATCACATACTGTTACATAGTCAGCAATATCGTTCTTCATTCCGGTCCACCAGAAACTTTCCTTCAAATCCAGATACATCTTAGTGTTTCCTAGGTGAATTGAATACGGCAAATCATGGGCCTCCTGCAGAATCAACTTCCTGATCTCGGGGTCATTAGCCACATATACGCGATCCTCAAACCATACAGTATCATGCTCATCCTCACGAAGTCCTTTAGCCTTTCCTTTGCTCATCCTTTCCCTAATCTCGGCAATCTCCTTGTCAGTCTTCTGGGCTTCTCTGATCTTACTCATCAAAGTGGACTAAATTTCCAATGCTGCTACATAACCTCTCGGAACTATTTCCAAACATACCTCACGAAGATCCTCTGCTAACTCTTCGGGTAATCCTCCGGTCATGAGCGTATTAACATAACTCTTGCGACTCAACGCATCGGCTACTACATTAGCCTTTCTGGGATGATAGTGCAACTTCATATCATAATCCTTAATGAGCTCCAACCATCTCCTCTGCCTAAGGTTCAACTCCTTCTGCGTGAAGATATATTTCAAACTCTTGTGATCCGTGTATACCTCACAGTGGTTTTCGATGAGAAAATTTCTCCATGTCTTCAATGCATGCACTACGGCTACTAACTCCAAATCATGAGTAGCATAATTTAACTCACGAGGTTTAAGCTATCATGAGGCATATGAAACAACTCTTCCCTCCTGCATAAGCACTGCTCCAAGTCCTCGACATGAAGCGTCGCAATACACATGATAATCCTTTGGTTGATCAGGAAGAACCAACACTGGGGTTGTAACCAAATGTTACTTTAACTCCTGAAAACTAGCTTCACACTCCTCAGTCCATTTGAACTTGGTGTCCTTCTTCAACAACTCTATCATGGGATTTGAATCCTGGAGAAATTCTCAATGAACCTCCGGTAATAACCTGCGAGTCCGAGAAAACTCCTGATCTCTCCAATTGATGTGGGTGCTACCCATTTAGTCACAGAAACAACCTTGGTGGGGTCTACTGCTATACTTTCTCCGGATATAACATTTCTGAGAAATCCAACTTCCTTCAACCAAAACTCACATTTGCTGAACTTGGCATATATCTGATGTTCCCCGAGCTTCTCAAGAACCAAACGCAAATGCTCCTTATGCTCCTCTTCATTCTTCGAGTAGACTAATATATCATCGATGAACACTACGATGAACTTATCCAAAAACTCCATAAACACCTTGTTCGTCATGTTCATGAAATAGGCAAGCGTGTTAGTCATACCAAATGACATAACGGTATACTCGTATAGCCCGTACCTTGTGTTAAAAGATGTCTTAGGTATATCCTGCTCTCGAATCTTCAGCTGATGGTATTGTGGTAAAATCTGTCTTAGGTATATCCTGCTCTTGAATCTTCAGCTGATGGTACCCTGATTGCAGATTGATCTTGGAAAATACTTTAGCTCCTTGCAACTGGTCAAACAAATCATTGATCATCAACAGTGGGTACTTGTTCTTGATCGTCACTTCATTCAACACACGATAATCGACAGCCATCCTTAATGATCCATCCTTCTTCTCCACTAGGAGTACTGGGGCTCCCCAAGGTGACGAACTTGGTCGAATGTAACCCTTATCCAGTAACTCCTTAATCTGCTTCGTAATTTCCTCCAAATCCTTTGCGGGCATCCGATACGGTCTCTTTGATATTGGCCCGGTGCCTGGCAATAGCTCAATCAAAAACTCAATGTCTCTATCCGGTGGCATGCCTGGCAACTCTTCCGGAAATACGTCGGGGTAATCCTTCACCACTGGTACTTCCTCCTATACAACTCCTGATAAGGAATTCACTTGAGTCCTCTTCGGCACATGCCGGGATACATACTTGATCCATCTTCCTTATGGTGTGGTGAGCATAATTGACTTACTAGCGCAATCGATAGTCCTCCATACATCAATAACCAATCCATACCCAAAATCACATCCAATCCTTGAGACTCCAGAATTATCAGATCTGAGGGGAAAACATGCCTACCTATGGTCAATGGCATCTGAAAACATCCTTGGCTTGCCATATGCTCCGCTCCTGGTGAGCTTACTAACATAGGTGTCCTAAGAACTTTGATGGGTAGCTTATACTTATCCACAAATCCCCTTGATATGTATGAATGCGATGCACCAGTATCAAAAAGAACGATTGCATTAAATTACTTAACTAAAAACTTACCTATAACTGCATCTAGCTGCTCTTCAACCTCCTCCATGCTAACATGGTTCACTTGTCCCCTGTTGAAAGGGTTGGGCTTCTTCCTAGAGCTTCCATTGCCATTTCCATTCTTTGCTTCAGAACACTCGGTGGCATAGTGTCCATTATTTCCGCACTTGAAACAAGTAATGTGATTTAGATCCTTCTTGGCAGGCGTTGCTGGGTTGGAACGGTTCTAGCTGCTGCTTCCTCCATTCCCATTCTCATTCTTGGGGCCACTATGGTTATGCGAACTTCCCCCATTGGAATTATGGCCTCCATGGTTATGGTGAATGTGTCCTCCCGAGTTCGGGGTAAAATGAGGTCTCTGCTGAGCTCCTGAATTGTACTTCCCTTGCCCATACTTCCTCTTGCGGCTCTCTATCTGCTGTTGCTTCCCTTCAATCATAAGAGCTCTATCTACCAACTCCTATTAGTTGTTGAATGTTGCCACCATTGACTACATGCTGAGCTCATCATTTAGTACTTCCAGAAACTTCTCCTGCTTAGCAGCATCTGTAGCTACGTCATCAGGGGCATAACGTGCTAACTTACTAAACCCATCCACATATTGGCCCACTGTGCATTCTCCTTGGCGCAAGTTGTGAAATTCACGCTTCTTCCTGTTCATAGCTCCTGCTGAAACATGGGCAGTGTGGAAAGCTTGCTGAAACTAATCCCATGTAACCGTGTTAATGGGGTAAGTGGCTGTGAAATTCTCCCACCATGATGTTGTGGGTCCATCAAGCTGATGTGCGGCAAAACGCACTCTCTCCGCATCTGTGCATCATGCAGTGGTCAGCTTCCTTCCAATCTTGCGGAGCCAATCATCTGCGACAATCGTCTCGGTGCTACTAGAGAACACCGGCGGATTCAGCCTTAGGAAACGGGCTAAGTGATCGACAGGTGGCGGTAGTGGTGGGTTGTTGTTGTTGTTGTTGTTGCCTTGGTTCTGATTCTGAACTAGTAGCTGCATCAAGGTATTCTACTGCAGGATCAACTGAGTGAGCTCTGGTGGAAAAGCAAATCCATTGCCACGTCTCAGAGGCATCTGGTGGGTTTAGAAAAGGTGAGAAAACAGAATAGAATGAGGTCTAAAGGGAAAACACTACCAATATGCACATGAGACAAACACAATAATATCACACCAATCAATTCAAACAAGGGCTTACAATCGGTCTAACTATCTTTACGAAAGTGCTCGGACTATTCTATATACATGGGGGAATACTACTACTGATATGGTGGTCAACTAGAAGTTTTGATCGGTGGAAGACTCCATGATATCCGCTCCAGCTTCATCAACATAGTGATCATCGCTATCCTCGGGGTGAGAATCGGTGTCATCGATGATGATGCAGTCCTCCGAACGAATGTCCTTGGAATGGTCATCATCTCCTCCTGGCGCGGGGTCTCCCATGAATACTCCTAGCTTCCTCGTCAGGTCATCATTCTTCTCCACTAGTATCATCATTTCCTCCTCATATCCATCGCGTGTAGACTTGAGTTCCTCCTCCAGCTCCATAATCCTGGTCATTGCCTTCTTCAGATCTATCATGCTAGTGCACATCTGGTTCTCCTAGCGACGAATGTGTTGGTTTAACTCCTGGATGAAAGTTGCAATGGACATGTCCCTCTTGGTGCTGATCATCTCCCATAGTTCATCTTGGCGCCCACATATCTGGTAGATAGTGCCCTTAAGATCCTTGTGATAAACTTCTCCAATGCGTCCCATGGCGATGTGGGCTACCATGCTCTTTCCTAGACTCTAGGTTGGTGCATCAAAGGAAAACTCTATGGGCTTAGTGACTGGCATGAATTTCCTTCCTGGAACTTGAACTCGAATCATCCAACGCTCGTCTTCTGGTAAAGAGGCGATGTAGGTCCCGGTGAAGCTTGGTATTCCGATGTTCAGGTACCTAGTAACTTCCTTCAAGTGTCGTCCAAAAGGTGTATCTTCATTCGGTTGTGTAAACTTGTTCCTTGAGTCCGCCATCCTATAGAGTGGAAAAGGGAGAGGAGTCAGAAATGAGTAGAGAATAGTGACCTATGGTTTAACATAGTGGTCGTGTCCTACAGTTAGCGTGTGCTCTGATACCATCTTGTAGCGACCGAACCTCAAACAGTCTAGTCTCTGTGCATCAGTGTCATCCTTGGATTGGTAATGCTGACACGCACAATACTCGAGGATTTATAACAGAGTCTCAATCACAAACTTATTACATCGAAAAGTCTCAAAAGAGAACTTATTACAATAATATGGCTAAAGGCCATCTAAATAAGATAACAGCGGAATGCTTGGAAGATAAAGTGAGTCCATCAACTCCAATGGCATAGCTGAATGAACGGTGTCAAAACCGGCGGATCTCGGGTATGGGGTCCCGATCTGTGCGTCTAAGGCTAATGGTAACAGGAGGTAAGGGACACGATGTTTTACCCAGGTTCGGGCCCTCTTGATGGAGGTAAAATCCTACTTCCTGCTTGATTGATCTTGATGATATGAGTATTACAAGAGTTGATCTACCACGAGATCGTAGAGGCTAAACCCTAGAAGCTAGCCTATGATGATTATGATTGTGTCCTACGGACTAAACCCTCCGGTTTATATAGACACCGGAGGGGGCTAGGGTTTACACAGAGTCGGTTACAGAGAAGGAGATCTAACATCCGAATCGCCAAGCTTGTCTTCCACGCAAAGGAGAGCCCTATCCGGACACGGGACGAAGTCTTGAGTCTTGTATTTTCACGGCCAAACAGTCCAGCCAAAGTACATAGTCCGGCTGTCCAGAAACCCCCTAATCCAGGACTCCCTCAGTAGCCCCTGAACCAGGCTTCAATGACGATGAGTCCGGTGCATAGATTGTCTTCGGCATTGCAAGGCGGGTTCCATCTCCAAATACTCCAAAGTAAACCTCGAACAATTAAATAGTGTCTAGCTTTGCAAGACGATTTTCACATACCACCGTAGAGAGAACGATATTCCACAAATATAATCTGCTGACAACTTTAGATAACGTAGCACGACACTATGGTCGAGTCATTATTCGAACCGTTTTCCCACAACCAGCCACCACACATATTGCGAGGCGGCTTCCTCGTCACGTCTTATCGAAGCAGAGATCATGTCCCCTTATCACGGGATTCTCATCAATATGGGTATGGGTAACCCAACCACGCCATCAATCGTGGCACTTGGGAAATAAGCGATTTTCAACGGGCAAGTGGGGAGGCGCACCGTTTTCATCGCCTTATAAAGGGATAAGGATTCCCCATTTTTACCCACGCCTTCTTCCTTCTTCGCTTATCCATTCTCGCACCCTTGAGCTCCAGTGCCCTAGTTCACGCCTTCTCTCCACAACCAAACATGTCCGGAGGAGGAGGAAAGTGGGTGGCCTCCACCGTCAAGGAGGAGCACATTACGAATCTCCGGGCGGCCGGATACTTGGCCCAGATATCGCACACCGGCTGCGGGACGCAGGGCAGATCATTCCGACTCCGGGACCCCACGAGAGGGTCGTGTTCCTCGCCCACTTCGTCCACGGACTGGGATTTCCACTTCATCCCTTTGTCTGCGGGCTTATGTTTTACTATGGGCTGGACTTCCATGATCTAGCCCCAAATTTTGTCCTCAACATCTCGGTGTTTATCGTCATGTGCGAGGCCTTCCTCCGCATCAAGCCCCACTTCGTCTTGTGGCTATGAATCTTCTACGTGAAGCCGCAGATCGTGAGTGGCCAGCAAGCGGAGTGCGGAGGCGCCATGGTGGGCAGGATGCCCAATGTTACCTGGCTTGACGGCTCCTTCGCGGAGACCGTGAAAGGGTGGCAATCGGGGTGGTTCTACATCACCGATCCACGCTACGCCAAATGGGCAGCGGCCCCCGAATTCCAATCTGGAATTCCCATGCGGCTCACTTCCTGAGAAAAGAAGGGCCTGGCCTGGGGTGAACCTACGGAGCTGACAGGACTTCAGAACTGCATCAAAAATATGATGGACAAGAAGATCAAGCTTGTCAACATGGTCCAGGTCATGCTCGTCCGCCGAATCCTTCCGTGCCAAAGACAGGCATTCAATCTGTGGGAGTTCGATCCAGCCGAACACCAGACACTTCAAGAGCTTTACGGCACAATGCACAAGGACACATGGAAGGTGCTATTCAATGCCTCCGAAATACCTCCTCCCACATCCGAGGACCGCGAACTCCACGTCACGCGGCTCCCCCATCCGGTGAGTTTTCTGACCATCACCAGATGTACCTTTCCCAGCATACTCATGCGAGGATTTTAAGTCATCGTGTGTATTTAATTAGGATTACGTGGTGATGGCGGAGCGGATCGACTGTCCGGCTCCACTGCCAGAAGATCCTGAAACAGCTCTCCTGATGGAGATGCTAGTCCCGGCGCCTTACAAGGTGCCGGAAAAGAAGGCCACGGGGACCAGGAAGGGTATTCGGCGTAAGGTCAACACCGGACGCCTCGTCCGAAGACGATGAGGCATGCTCCTCCCATGAAGGGGAGGAGGAGAAGAAAAGGGCCGCCCGATGCGGGGAGGCCGAAGGGTCTAAGAGGGCGGACATGGGGACTAGGAAGGGTCCCCGACGCAAGGCCGTCATAGACTCGTCGTCCAAGGACGATGAGGCAGATTCCTCCCGCGGAGGCGGGGGGAAACACAAAGAAATTCCGCTTCCCCACATTGGGGAGGAGAAGAAAAGGAAAGCCGCCCCTCAGGGGGAGGCTAGGACGTCAAAGAAGGGAAAGGCTTCCCTTCTGGATCACTCCACCATGGCCGCCTATAGCGAGGAGGAGTGGCTGCCCAGGGGCAAGCCCCTGGTGAGATCGTAAGTATCCGCACTCTGTAATACTTTAGTGACACTTAGCTTCATAATTTGTTATAATGCCGAACACGTAAATGCAGTCCGGCCAGGGCCCATCCTGAGGTATCCTCTTCGGATGGGTCTTTCAGTGATTCGGCGATGAATTTGCTCCCGACGGCCACTTCCCCTCGGCCTGCGGATGACATGGAGGTGTGGTCCCAAAGGGTCCTAGAGCAGGGGGAGGCGACTCTGGAGACGCCCCAAGGCGAAATTTCAGACGCCGAGCACATGGGGCGTAAGATCCCCGTAGATTATGCTGATGAGAGCCACAGTAAGTTGGGCTCCCAGTCGGACACTATACCGGAACCTCCAAAGGTTCCGGATTTGGGTAGGCAGCCCCTCGCTAAGGAGGGCGAGTCGACCGTGCCGATGACTTCCGTTGCGCCCGAGGTGTCGGATAGTCTGCTGGAAGTTCTTCATGGCGCTTCCATGGATGAAGAGCACCGTACACTTATGATTGCGGTGATTCAGAAGGTTCGGTCCGCCAAAAGTGGATTGACCGAAGCCAGTACCAGCCTCCTGACAGGCTTTGAGGTAAGCAATCAAAAGTGTGAGAAATTATCACCCAATAGACAGTAGGACCTGATACTCCGTTTGGTGTTTGGAAAGAAAAGCCAAACAGAGGGTCAACTCTAAACCGTAGGAGTCTAACAGTATGTGTCTATGTGAATAAGCAGGAAATGCTGCTTGCCACTGTTGCCCGCACAGCAGAGGTCACCGGACTCAAACGGGACCTGGAGCAGTATGAAGAGGAGCTCAGCCTCACGAAGAGGCAGCTCGAAGAGAACAAATGTGAGTGATACCCCGTTAACATATCATATAGAGTAGGAAAATTTGGTGACGCTAACAAAAAGCGTCATGATTTTGTAATAGGGGCCACGACCGAAGTGGCGGCCCTGAAGAAAGCACTATCCAAGGCCGAAAACAAGGTGGCCACGGAGCGCATTGAGCGTGAAAAGCAATATGCTAGGGTGGGCGAGGTACAGCAAGAGCTCCAGGAGCTCGCCAAGAAGTTCGAGTCCTTGGAGCGTGACTTCAAGATGAAGGAGTCTGAGCTTGCGATGGCCCTTTTGAGCACGAAAGACGCCAAGGCCGAAGCCCAAAGGGCCCAGCAGGTAATCCAGGTGGCCAAGAAGATAGCGACGGGTAAGGCATTCATTATGCAAAGCAAGCATGTGGAGGAGACATTTATTTTACTTACCCGAATTTGGAGCTCTCCAGGGGCATTCGCAGATCTGCCACACAGCATATCGGATGCCACTGAGTTCTACCGTGCCGAAGAGGGGAGCTCAACAGAGAAGCTGTTCTGGTCCCAGTATGCTGGAGCCGAACACCCAATGCCTCGAGTGACCAACTGAAGCAATTGGTTGAACTCCACTGGGCGGCCGAAGTGGCCATGAAGGATTTCATAGTCCGGATGTGGCCTGCTGTGCCCCTGCCTGCCAGCTACTTCGGCCTTATAAAGCGGATGCTAAATGCCTGTCCGCGGCTTGAAGTTATCAAGCGATCCGTTTGTATTGAGGGTGCCCGCCGGGCCATTGCCCGTGCGAAGACGCATTGGGCCAAGCTGGATGCAGAGAAGCTGGTGAAGGAAGGACCGCCGGAGGGCAAGGTGCATCGCTACCCGGAGATATATTATGATGGCGTGATGAAAGGCGCTCGTCTCGTGGCCGATGAATGTACCAAGGACACAATATTTGAGTGAATGTACTCATGTCATCTTTGTAATATGAAAACAAACTTGTTTGCACTATATACCATTTTGTTGATTTAAAATATTACCTTCTATGCGGCTCTTTATAAAATTCTGAAAGTAGGCCAGTCGTCGGCTTCCGCCCCCACATAACTAGTATTGGGGTGTTCGTGGAAAACCCAAAACACTCTTTTATCCAAATTTTTGGTCCTTGAAGGAGGTGTTTGGCACAGCGAACAAGGCAATCGGACTATGCGGCTTTATAACTCTCACTTAGCCATAGAAGTCTACAATTTTAAATTGCGGCGAAGCCCCTAGAATTCGGAAAGCCGAATTGGGGCGCTATACACGCCTAAATCGGACGAGGCCGATTCCTCGCCTAAAGCGGAAAAAACCTTTAAGGATTTTAAGACCTCTCGAACAGCGACCAGCTCTCGCCGCATCATGATAGTCAGTTTTCGACTTTCTCTACTGAGGTGCTCGTCCGGAAGAACCGGGACACAATTGCAGTAGTTCTCCCTGCGCTACCTTAGCCAATATAACGGAACATAAGGTACCAAAACGAGGGAATCGGGCAAACCCAACTATTGACCCAAGACATGATTCGGAGCTAATGCATATAATGCTATAAGTTCGGGGTGCGGCACTGTTGAAAGTGTTCGGACATATCTTGTCATATTAAGGGGCACCATGAGAAGACCCTGGCAAACTGACCGTACCAAAGTGTACGGATTCAATATTAAATAAACATTTTTAGGGAAAATGTGAAGATAGGAATAATAAGTTGACACTATATATTATCTCCCATTGATAAATAATACGTCCATGCATATGTGTACAATTAATGCGTTGAGCAGAAGCAAATAGGACTATTTGACATGTCCTATCCAAGGGCGGGTCGCATGTAGGTATAAAAAATAGCTATAATGATCATTGACAGATACCACCTGGGTATTCCCTTTGTGCGCAAAGCCTTTTGCCTCCTTGGTTTTCCCTCCTGTGATAAGTCCGATGATCCAGCTCTCTGAAGAGGTTGCCCGCAAGTAGGGTCCTGAAAGAGAAAAGGGGGTTATTAAAGTATGTTGCGGCTGAACCGCACTGTTGACCGCATCACCATTGCGCCTCCGCCTATGCCTATGGTATTTTGAGTGCGTAATTATGTACGCGCGGCACAAATGCTGCTTGAATGGGGCTAGGGCGGAGGCCGGACTGCTAGTCGCGCTCTTGGCGTGCCTGGCGATCCTGTTGTAGGGTGCTCCGGACTCGCTTGACAGTGTTCGGGGTTGTTGTTGCCGGATTGGTGGTTTGCCGGAGAAGGCTACTTTGTACTTCTGCCGCGAGGGCCGCAGTATGCTCCTCTGTATGGAGAGAGCGGTCTGAGTTTCCATTGACTGTTATAACCCCGCGAGGTCCTGGCATCTTGAGCTTGAGGTATGCATAGTGTGGTACCACACTTAATCGAGCGAATGCGGTTTGTCCGAGCAGTGCATGAGCCACTACGAAAAGGGATGATATCAAAGATTAACTCCCCGCTTCAGAAGTTATCCGGGGATCCGAAGACCACTTCCAGTGTTATGGAGCCCGTACAATGGGCCTCTACTCCTGGAATTACACCTTTGAAGGTGGTTTTGGTGGGCTTGATCCTTGAGGGATCGATGCCCATTTTGCGCACTGTGTCCTGGTAAAGCAGGTTCAGGCTACTGCCGCCATCCATAAGGACTTGCGTAAGGTGGAATCCATCGATGATTGTGTCAAGGACCAATGCGGCTGAACCGTCGTGATGGATGCTAGTAGAGTGATCCCTACGATCAAATGTGATCGGATAGGCTGACCATGGGTTGAACTTTGGGGCGACTGGCTCCATCGCATAGACATCCCTTAGTGCTCGTTTTCGTTCCCTCTTGGGAATGTGGGTGGCATAGATCATATTGACCGTTTTCACCTGGGGAGGAAATTTCTTCTGTCCCCCCGTGTTCGGACGCCGGGGCTCCTCGTCATCGTCGCTGTGCAGCCCCTTGTCCTTGTTTTCGGCATTTAATTTGCTGGCTTGTTTGAACACCCAGCAATCTCTGTTAGTGTGGTTTGCTGGCTTATCATGGGTGCCATGAATTTGACACGAGCGATCAAGTATGCGGTCCAGACTGGACGATCCCTGATTGTTTCTTTCGAATGCCTTTTTCCGTTGACCGGATTTTGAGCCACTGAATCCGGCGTTGACTGCCTTGTCTTCGGTGTTGTTGCTATTGTTCCAACGCTTATGTCTGTTGCGCCGTGGCTTGCCGTTATTGTCGCGGATATCTGAAGTGCTGGAGTTTATTGGACTGGTTCTACTGCGAGCCAACCAGATGTCCTCGCCCGCACAAAAGCGGGTCATGAGTGTCGTGAGGGCCGCCATGGACTTCAGCTTTTCCTGGCCGAGGTGTCGGGCAAGCCACTCGCCGCGGAAATTATGCTTAAAGGCCGCCAAGGCTTCGGCGTCCGGACAATCGACAATTTGGTCCTTTTTAGTTAGGAACCGAGTCCATAATTTTCTGGCTGACTCTCCGGGCTGTTGGGTAATGTGACTCAAGTAATCAGCATCCGGTGGTCGCACGTACATGCCCTAGAAGTTGTCGAGGAAGGTGTCCTCCAGGTTTTCCCAACTGCCGATGGAATGTGCCGGCAGGCTATTTAGCCAGTGCCGGGCCGGTCCTTTGAGCTTAAGGGGAAGATACTTGATGGCATGTAGATCGTTACCGCGGGCCATGTGAATGTGGAGAAGGAAATCTTCGATCCATACTATGGGGTCTGTTGTGACATCGTATGATTTGATGTTTACGGGTTTAAACCCTTCTGGGAATTCATGATCCATCACTTAGTCAGTGAAGCAGAGGGGGGGTGCGGTGCCTCTATGCCGGGCTATGTGCCTACACAGTTCGAATAAGTCTGGTTGGCTATGTTCGGCCCGGCCAGACTTGTTGATAGTGTATCCGGCATGACGATCATCGTCACGTGTTGGGGCGCGCCCCCGCGATTCGTAGATCGATCTTGGCTGTCCTGCCTTGTTTTCCAGTATGTCTTGCAGGTCCTGCCTATTGCCCCGGGCTGTAGTGTATTGGCGTGGGGGTGCGGGCTGGTATTCAGGCTGATACGCTATTTTGTCCCGGCGACGAAGTGGTCGGTCAGCCTTGTCCTGTGCTGGTAGTATAGGCTCCTCCTCTAGTTGAGGTAGCAACTTGTGCTTTGGGTGACCTTTGGTGTGGCCCTCGAGTCCATATTCCTTGGCTGCCAGGACTTCAGCCCATCTGTCTGTGAGCAGATCTTGACCAGCTTGGAGCTGCTGCTGCTTCTTTCTCAGGCTCCTCGCAGTGGCCATAAGCCGGTGCTTGAAGCGCTCCTGCTCTACGGGATCCTCAGGCACGCCGAATTCATCCTCGCAGAGGCTCATCTCGTCTTCGGAGGGGGGCATGTAGTTGACCTCCTTCAGGTATCCGTCCGTCGCGTGTTCGTCTGGGCTGACCTGCCCGTCTTCCTGTTCGGCCTGCTCGAAGGCAGACTGATCTGGGTTGTATTCAGCTTCGGCACCATCCGGATTATTTTCGTCTCCCATGCCGGTATTGCTATGGCGGGGCTTGGAGCGGCGCCGATGACGCCCATGCTTTGCTTTCTTCCTTGAGGGGTTATCCTCCATTGCCTCATCGCCATTGATTTCTTTTGGAGTGTCCACCATATAGATATCATACGAGGAGGTGGCTGTCCAGCGCCCCGTGGGTGGTGGTTCCTGTTCTTCTCCTACATCACCGTCCACACCGTCGATGTCTTCAGAGTCGAAGTCAAGCACGTCGGTGAAATCATCCAAAGTGGCAATGAAGTGGGT
This sequence comes from Triticum dicoccoides, assembly GCF_002162155.2. Classification (NCBI taxonomy): domain Eukaryota; kingdom Viridiplantae; phylum Streptophyta; class Magnoliopsida; order Poales; family Poaceae; genus Triticum; species Triticum dicoccoides. The sequence goes on along the minus strand of NC_041387.1, from coordinate 323,521,668 downwards.
GGTGGGTGGGCAACGAATTCCCTCGTCGCCTGCTTCCCACTCGAGTCGGACATAGTTTGGCCGAGAGTCTCCTGACAAAGAGAGAGACTTTAATGAGTTCAGCATGTCGCCAAAGGGCGAGTGCTGGAAAGATATCCGCAGCGGTAAACTCCATTACCGGAGCTGTAACGCCCCGGACCCGATGCGCCAGGTGTCTGCCAGTTATTCGCCGTCGTTGTCATGTCATTTGCTTGCATGTTGCATTTTATCATGTCATCATGTGCATTTCATTTTGCATACGTGTTCGTCTCATGCATCCGAGCCTTTTCCCCGTTGTCCGTTTTGCAATCCAGCGCTCCTATGTCCTCCGGCATTCCCCTTTCGTCTCTCGTTGTGAGCGGGTGTTAAACATTCTCGGAATGGACCGAGTCTTGCCAAGCAGCCTTGGTATAGCACCGGTAGACCGCCTGTCAAGTTTCGTGTCATTTGGAGGTTGTTTGATACTCCAACGGTTAACCGGGTAACCACAAAAGCCTCTTTCTCTTTGCAGCCCAACACCCCTTCCAAATTGGCCCAAAACCCATCTAACTCCCCTCCATGCTCTCGGTCGTTCGATCACGATCGCGTGGCCGAAAACCGCTCCTCATTTGGACTCTCCTAGCTCCCTCTACCTGTAAATATGCCCCCCCTTCCATTTTTCGCATTCCAAACCCTAGCCCCGCTCCCCTCGCGCCGCCGGACATGTCCGCTCCCTCGCCGGACATGTCCGCCGCCCCAGCCACCTCACTCCGACCAATCGGAGGAGGCCACGTCACCCGTGCCGCGCCCGCAGCCAGTGGCATTGCGCCACGTCGCCCCAGCTCCTCCCCACCGCCCCTCGTCTCTCTCCCTGCCGCCCGTGGCCCGTGGGGCCCGAGGCCGGCCGCAGCCCACAGGCGCCCGCGAGTGCCCGAGC
>NC_041387.1:323489899-323520561 GCF_002162155.2 Triticum dicoccoides | reverse complement strand
GTCCTCCGCCCCATCCCGCGGCGCCTGCAACTCCGGTCGCCGGAGTGCGCCGCCTCGCCGGAGGCCGAGGTTCCTCCGCCCCTCGCCGCGCCGCCCGTGCTCCCTCCGCCCCGCGCCGGTCCCTTCCGGCCCGGATCCGGTGGGATCCGGACGGATCCGCCCCGGATCTGCCTCGCCGGTGCTGCCCCGCCTTCTTCGGTGACCTTCTCCGACGATCCTCGATATCCGTGCAAACAGGTTGACCCCCGAAAAACGCCCAAGTCCCAGATTTCTGGCATTTTCATGCCATGTTCGTCATGTTGTATCTCTGCATCCGTAGCTCCATTTTGTGTGTGTAATATGTCAAATTGTTCGCCTCGAAGAGTACATTATTTCATTTTATTGCATCATATTCATTTGAGGTCACCTTGATTCCCGAATCATCGTTGTAAGAGTGCTTCATGATGTTTTCTGCTGTCTGTTAACAGAACGAGCTCTTTTGTCATTTTTGCCATGATTGATGTGTGCATCCTATGAGGTTGATGTCTTCATGTGTTTTGATCTATGATATGTCTTCTTTACAAAGGTGCTTACCATGTATTTTTGTGATCAATGTGGTGACTAGCACAATCATGCAAACTAGGCATCGTGATGTTGCTGATTTTAGTCCCTGTTCTGCTGTTATTTTGATGCCATGTAAACTTGATGCTACAGAGAGATCCATGCATATTTAGAGATACTTCAGTAAGGGTGTTTTGAACATATGGTTATTGTCTATCCATTCATGCCATTTGTTGAAATTATGGAGTAGTCTAGCATGTAATTTTCATGCTCTACTTTTGCTTCAAAATGTTTCCTGGCAGATTGTTTACATGTTATTCAATTTGGCCAAGCTTGTTGTAGTTGATCCTTGCATGCTATGGACTTGTTCTTGACTTGGTTTGTTACATAAACATGTCTTCTTGATGATGCTATGCTTATCTTGTCATGCAATGACTTGTGGTGAGTGAATCGAGCTTGTTAAGTAGGGTACATGATGTTGCTGTTTTGCTAGGCTGAATCTGTTATTTCGTGATGCTATATAAACATGTTGCTACTGATCATTCTATGCATAATCTGGAGATGTTCTATAAACATGTTTTGATCTACATGTCATCCTCTATCCATCCATGCCCCTGGTTGCATTTATAGGTTGTTGTAGCTTGTTCATATCTTACTCCAAAGTTGCTTTATAATGTTGCTGCCAGCCTGTTAACATTAAGTTCAGTTGTTACCATGTGTTTTGCTAGTGATCCATGCACCCTATGAACTTACTATTGCCATGTTTAGCTTCACAAACATGTCTTCTTACTGTTGGTTGCCTTGCCATGCCATGTATTGCTCTGTAGTGAGCTGCACAAGCTCACCAACATGCCTTCATAATTATGTTCCTGCCATGTTTGAATCTGTAATATAACTTGCTATGTTTACGTGGGTGCCATCATATTTTCTGATCCCTTTTGGCTTATGGTCATAAAGGGACTTATGATCTATGCTTTGAGGAGAATCATGCCATGCCTTTGTTTGCCATGATAAGTTCCTGTAACATGTTGTTTGATAGCTCTGAACATTGCATCGTGATGTTATTTTCTGCAAAGTCTGAAATTGTTATAACTTGCAATCTTACCATGTGTGTTTGAGCATGTTCTAGTGATTTCTGGAGATAGCTCAGTGTTCATGTTTTGTAATGCTTTATGTGTACATCATGCCCATGCCTTTTTTTATTATGTTGGGGTCCTGTAGCATATTGTTTTGGTGCCTGCAATATGCCTAGTTGCTGTTTTGGACAGCTTGTCCTTTAGACTTGTTTCATGTGTGTGTGTTGAACCGTTGCTCCGTTTTGAGTGTGCTCTATATGAAACTTGCTTGATTTTGCATGTAGTTTCATATTATCATGTTGCATCCTTGTTTTGAGGTGTTTTCTTGATGTTTGGGTGCATTTTGCATCAATGCCATGTTGACCTTGTTTTGCTCATATCTTCTAGGCCGTAGCTCCGAACTAAGTGAACTTTATATGTAACTTGACTAGAATTTTGTGTAGATCCTCTTGGTGCTCTTTAACTTGCTGTTTAACAACTTCAACATAAGGTTTATTCAGATCTGGACCAATTTCGAAATATGTATATGAGGACTTACCGGAATTGTTATATGTTGTTCCCGGCCTCATTTAAACTTGCTTTGATGTGTTGTTCTTGTTTGCATCATCTCTTGCCATGAGTAGATTCATGTAGGCTTGTCATGCATCATGCTTGTTGTGCATCATGCCTTGTTCTTGTGTGGTGTGTTTACTATGTTGTGTGCTTCTTTTCGCTAGTTCCTGTTTCTGTTGCGATCGTGAGGATTCGTTCGTCTACGCTTGGTTCGGCTTCATCCGTTCGTCTTCTTCATGGACTCGTTCTTCTTCCTTGCGGGATTTCAGGCAAGATGACCACTACCCTGGATCTCACTAATATCATTGCTATGCTAGTTGCTTCGTTCTATCGCTATGCTGCATTACCTATCTTTTGCTCATCAAGCCTCCCATATTGCCATGAACCTCTAACCTTTGACACCTTTCCTATGCAAACCATTGTTTGGCTATGTTACCGCTTTGCACAACTCTCTTATAGCGTTGCTAGTTGCAGGTGAAGTTGAAGATTTCTCCATGGTGGACAGGATTTTGGTTGGGATATCACAATATCTCCTATATTATTAATGCATCTATATATTTGGTGAAGGGTGGAAGACTTGGCCTTTTGCCTGGTGTTTTGTTCCACTCTTGCCGCCCTAGTTTTCGTCATACCGGTGTTATGTTCCCGGATTTTGCGTTCCTTACGCGGTCGGGTGATTTATGGGACCCCCTTGACAGTTTGCTTTGAATAAAACTCCTCCAGCAAGGCCCAACCTTGGTTTTACCATTTGCCTCACCACCACCTACTTTTCCCTTGGGAGTCGCTCTCTCAAGGGTCATCTTTATTATAGCCCCCCCCGGGCCAGTGCTTGTCTAAGTGTTGGTCCGAACTAGAGCCCTTTGCAGCGCCCCCTCAGGGAAACTTGAGGCCTAGTTTTAGTTGTACTGATTGCTCATCCGGTGTTGCCCTGAGAACGAGATATGTGCAGCTCCTATCGGGATTGTCGGCGCATCGGGCGGTCTTGCTGGTCTTGTTTTACCATTGTCGAAATGTCTTGTAAACCAGGATTCCGAGTCTGATCGGGTCTTCCTGGGAGAAGGTCTATTCCTTCGTTGATCGCGAGAGCTTGTCATGGGCTAAGTTGGGACACCCCTGCAGGGTATAATCTTTCGAAAGTCGTGCCTGCGGTTATATGCAGATGGGAATTTGTTAATGTCCGGTTGTAGACAACTTGACACCAGATCCGAATTAAAACTCATCAACCGCGTGTGTAGCCGTGATGGTCTCTTTTCGGCAGAGTCCAGAAAGTGAACATGGTTTTTGGGTTATGTTTGACGTAAGTAGGAGTTCAGGATCACTTCTTGATCATTGCTAGTTTCACGACCGTTCCGCTTGTTCTCTTCTCGCTCTTATTTGCGTATGTTAGCCACCTTATCATGCTTAGTCGCTGCTGCAGCCTCACCACTTTACCCCTTCCTTTCCATTTAAGCTTTGCTAGTCTTGATACCCATGGTAATGGGATTGCTGAGTCCTCGTGGCTCACAGATTACTACAACATCAGTTGCAGGTACAGGTTATGCGATGATCATGACGCGAGAGCGATGCTTGCTTGCATTGAGTTCTTCTTCTGCTTCTTCTTTGATCAGGGGATAGGTTCCAGGTCGGCAGCCTGGTCTAGCAGGGTGGATGTCGTTTGAGTTTCTGTTTGTGATTCATCCATAGACGGATGAAGCTCTGATGTATTGTGATGTTGTATTCGTGTGGCATTGTATGCCTCTTGTATGTATCCCCATCTATTATGTAATGTTGATGTAATGATATCCACCTTGCAAAAGCGTTTCAATATGCGGGTCTATCCTTGGTGGGACCTTCGAGTTCCTTTTGGATAGGGTCGCATATTGGGCGTGACAGGAGCCCAACCAGATTCAGCGGGCTCGGGGGCGTGCGGTCTGGAACCTACAGCCAGACACGAGTCCGGGGGTCCGGTGACACAGGCTTCCTTGGGGGTGGAGTCTGTGTTTGGCTCTACCATCGATGAGTGTGCAGCCTCCGGGGCGGGGTCCATCCACCCGTCCCTGGACGACGCAATCTGCCACGGATTTAGGTCCGGAGCTCCTGTAGGTGCGATATCCCGAGTATTGTCCGACAGTAGGTCTAAGCCAGGCTCGTGGTGACTGTTCGGCGCTCCTGGTGTAGGCCCAAATCCGTCGAAGATCAAGTCTCTGCAGATATCGGCTGTGTAGTTCAAGTTTCCTAACCTGACCTGATGGCCAGGGGCGTAGCTGTCGATCTGCTCCAGATGGCCGAGTGAATTGGCCCGCAGTGCGAAGCCGCCGAACACGAAGATCTGTCTGGGGAGAAAAGTCTCACCCAGGACCGCGTTGTTGTTGATGATTGAAGGAGCCATCGAGCCTTGCAGCGACAACACAAAGGAACTCTCTATGAAAGCACCAATGTCGGTGTCAAAACTGGCGGATCTCGGGTAGGGGTTCCCGATCTGTGCGTCTAAGGCTAATGGTTACAGGAGGGAAGGGACACGATGTTTTACCCAGGTCCGGGCCCTCTCAATGGAGGTAAAACCCTACTTCCTTCTTGATTGATCTTCATGATATGAGTATTACAAGAGTTGATCTACCACGAGATCGTTGAGTCTAAACCCTAGAAGCTAGCCTATGATGATTATGATTGTGTCCTACGGACTAAACCCTCTGGTTTATATAGACACCAGAGGGGGCTAGGGTTTACACAGAGTCGCTTACAAAGAAGGAGATCTAACATCCGAATCGTGAAGCTTGTCTTCCACGCAAAGGAGAGCCCCATCCGGACACGGGACAAAGTCTTGAGTCTTGTATCTTCGCGGCCAAATAGTCCTGCCAAAGTACATGGTCCGGCTGTCCAAATACCCTCTAATCCAGGACTCCCTCAATGACAACGACCTATGGCACCTTACTCATCATCTGAAAAGTCTGCAACATGATATGTTGCAGCCCGAAATGGGTCAGCACATGGAATATGATGGCAATGTAACACAAAAGAGTAATGAACAGAATAAATGCTACCACTACATGCATATATGGCTGGTGGAAAGCTCTATGGTTAAAGTTTTGCATAAACCCGATTTTTCCCTACAACAAAGGAATAAATTTTATTTAACTACCATGGTGGTTTTTAAACATTGAGAAGTTTCCTCCAACTCAATCCCAGTTAAGCAATATCGATTAACCCAACAAAATTAATTTGGAGTGATCAGATCAACATGATAATCCAAGAACCAGATACTCAAGATGTCCATAACCGGGGAAACGGCTAACCATGATTAGTTTGTACACTCTGCAGAGGTTTGCGCACTTTTTCCCACAAGACTCGATCTCCTCCGTTAGATTCCTCGCATGCTACCTCTTGAGAACTGCGTTGGTTTTCCCTTGAAGAGGAAAGGGTGATGCAGCAAAGTAGCGTACGTATTTCCCTCAGTTTTTCAGAACCAAGGTACCAATCCAGTAGGAGGATCCACACACATCCCTCGTACCTACACAAACAAACGAGAACCTCGCAACCAACGCGATAAAGGGGTTGTCAATCCCTTCAGGCCACTTGCGAAAGTGAGATCTGATAGAGATAATAAGATAAGATAAATATTTTTGGTATTTTTGTGATGTAGATTGGAAAGTAAAGATTGCAAAATAAGATAGATGCGAAACTTATATGATAAAAGATAGACCTGGGGGCCATAGGTTTCACTAGTGGCTTCTCTCAGGATAGCATAAATATTACGGTGGGTTAACAAATTACTGTCGAGCAATTGATAGAAAAGTGCATAGTTATGATAATATCTAGGCATGATCAGGTATATAGGCATCACATCCACGATAAGTAGACCGAAACGATTCTGCATCTACTACTATTACTCCACACATCGACCGCTATCCAGCATGCATCTAGAGTATTAAGTTCCTAAGAACAGAGTAATGCATTAGGCAAGACGACATGATGCAGAGGGATAAACTCAAGCCATATGATATAAACCCCATCTTTTTATCCTCGATGGCAACAATACAATACGTGCCTTGCTGCCCCTGCTGTCACTGGGAAAGGACACCGCAAAATTTAACCCAAAGCTAAGCACTTCTCCCATTGCAAGAAAGATCAGTCTAGTAGGCCAAACCAAAGTGATAATTCGAAGAGACTTGCAAAGATAACCAATCATAGATAAAAGAATTCAGAGGAGATTCAAATATTTCCATAGATAAACTTGATCATAAACCCACAATTCATTGGATCTCGATAAACACACCGCCAAAAGAGTAACATCGAATAGATCTCCAAGAAGATCGAGGACAACACTGTATTGAGATTAAAAGAGAGAGAAGAAGCCATATAGGTAATAACTATGGACCCGAAGGTCTATGATAAACTACTCACAACTCCTCGGAGAGGCCTTGGCGATTATGTAGAAGCCCTCCATGATCGATTCCCCCTCCGGCGGAGCGCAGGAAAAGGCTCCAAGATGAGATCTCACGAGTACAGAAGGTTGCGGCGGTGGAAATAGGTTTTCATGAGGCCCTCGGTGTTTTCAGGGTATGCAAGTATATATAGGCGAAAGAAGTCAGTCAGGGGAGCCATGAGGGTCCCACGAGAGTGGGGGGCGCGCCTACCCCCCCAGGGCGCGCCAGGCACCCTCGTGGCCTCTTCGGCTACTTATTGATGTCCACTCCAAGTCTCCTGGATTGCGTTTGTTCCAAAAAGATCGCTCCTGAAGGTTTCATTCTGTTTGGACTCTGTTTGATTTTTTCTTTGAAACACTGCAATAGGCAAAAAAACAACAATTCGGGTGGGGCCTCCGGTTAGTAGGTTAGTCCCAAAAATGATATAGAAGTGTAAATTAAAGCCCATAAACATCCAAAACGGGTAATATAATACCATGGGACAATCAAAAATTATAGATACGTTGGAGACATATCAAGCATCCCGAAGCTTAATTCTTGCTCATCCTCGAGTAGGTAAATGATAAGAACAGTTTTTTTTGATGTGGAATGTGTTGGAAATATGCCCTAGAGGCAATAATAAAAGGATTATTATTATATTTCCTTGTTTATGATACTTGTCTTTTAATCATGCTATAATTGTATTATCCAGAAATCGTAATACACATATGAATACATAGACCACAATATGTCCCTAGTGAGCCTCTAGTTGACTAGCTCGTTGATCAACAAATAGTCATGGTTTCCTGACTATGGACATTGGATGTCATTGATAACGGGATCACATCATTAGGAGAATGATGTGATGGACAAGACCCAATCCTAAGCATAGCACAAGATCGTGTAGTTTGTTTTGCTAGAGCTTTTCCAATGTCAAGTATATTTTCCTTAGACCATGAGATCGTGTAACTCCCGGATACCGTAGGAGTGCTTTGGGTGTACCAAACGTCACAACGTAACTGGGTGACTATAAAGGTGCACTACAGGTATCTCCAAAAGTGTCTGTTGGGTTGACACGGTCGAGACTGGGGTTTGTCACTCCGTATGACGGAGAGGTATCTCTGGGCCCACTCGGTAATGCATCATCATAATGAGCTCAAAGTGACCAAGTGTTTGATCATGGGATCATGCATTACGGTACGAGTAAAGTGACTTGCCGGTAACGAGATTGAACGAGGTATTTGGATACCGACGATCGAATCTCGGGCAAGTAACGTACCGATTGACAAAGGGAATTGTATATGGGGTTGCTTAAATCCTCGACATCGTGGTTCATCCGATGAGATCCTCAAGGAGCATGTGGGAGCCAACATGGGTATCCAGATCCCGCTGTTGGTTATTGACCGGAGAGCCGTCTCGGTCATGTCTACATGTCTCCCGAACCCGTAGGGTCTACATACTTAAGGTTCGGTGACGCTAGGCTTGTATGAATATGAGTATGCAGCAAACCGAAAGTTGTTCGGAGTCCCGGATGAGATCTCGGACGTCACGAGGAGTTCCGAAATGGTCTGGAGGTAAAGAATTATATATAGGAAGTGCAGTTTCGACCATCGGGAAAGTTTCGGGGTCCATCGGTATTGTACCGGGACCACCGGAAGGGTCCCGTGGGTCCACCGGGTGGGGCCACCTATCCCGGAGGGCCCCATGGGCTGAAGTGGGAGGGGAACCAGCCCCTAGTGGGCTGGTGCGCCCCCCCCTGGGCCCCCCTCTGCGCCTAGGGTTGGGAACCCTAGGGGAGAGGGCACCTCCACTTGCCTTGGGGGGCACTCCACCCCCCTTGGCCGCCGCCCCCCATAGAGATCCCATCTCTAGGGCCGGCGCCCCCCTGGGGGTCCCTATATAAAGAGGGGGGTGGGAGGGCATCCACACCCAACACCCTAGCGCCTCCCTCTCCTCCCTGCTACACCTCCTCCTCTCGCAGAAGCTCGACGAAGCTCTACCGAAACCCTGCTGCATCCACCACCACGCCATCGTGCTGCTGGATCTTCATCAACCTCTCCTTCCCCCCTTGCTGGATCAAGAAGGAGGAGACGTCACGCTGACCATACGTGTGTTGAACACGGAGGTGCCGTCCGTTCCACGCTAGGATCTCCGGTGATTTGGATCACGACGAGAACGACTCCCTCAACCCCGTTCGCTTGAATGCTTCCGCACGCGATCTACAAGGGTATGTAGATGCATCTCTCTCTCTCGTTGCTAGATGAACTCATAGATTGATCTTGGTGAATGTAGGAATTTTTTTATTTTATGCAACGTTCCTCAATAGTGGCATCATGAGCTAGGTCTATGCGTAGTTCTCTATTGCACGAGTAGAACACAAATCTGTTGTGGGCATAGATCTTGTCAACTTTCTTGCCACTACTAGTCTTATTTTGCTTCAGTGGTATTGTGGGATGAAGCGGCCCGGACCGACCTTACACGTACGCTTACGTGAGACAGGTTCCACCGACTGACATGCACTAGTTGCATAAGGTGGCTAGCGGGTGTCTGTCTCTCCCACTTTAGTTGGAGTGGATTCGATGAAAAGGGTCCTTATGAAGGGTAAATAGATGTTGAAAAAATCACGTTGTGGTTATTCGTAGGTAATAAAACGTTCTTGCTAGAACCCAATTGCAACCACGTAAAATATGCAACAACAATTAGAGGACGTCTAACTTGTTTTTGCAGCAATTGCTATGTGATGTGATATGGCTAAAAGTTGTGATGAATGATGAATTATATATTGTGATTTATGAGATCATGTTCTTGTAATAGGAATCACGACTTGCATGTTGATGAGTATGACAACCGGCAGGAGCCATAGGAGTTGTCTTAATTATTGTATGACCTGCGTGTCAATGATTTAACGCCATGTAATTACTTTACTTTATTGCTAAACCGTTAGCCATAGTAGTAGAAGTAATAGTTGGCGAGCAACTTCATGGAGACACGATGATGGAGATCATGATGATGGAGATCATGATGATGGAGATCATGGTATCATGCCGGTGACGAAGATGATCATGGAGCCCCGAAGATGGAGATCAAAGGAGATATATGATATTGGCCATATCATGTCACTACTATATAATTGCATGTGATGTTTATTATGTTTATGCATCTTGTTTACTTAGAACGACGGTAGTAAATAAGATGATCCCTTATAATAATTTCAAGAAGGTGTTCCCCCTAACTGTGCGCCTTTGCTTAAGTTCGTCATTTCGAAGCACCACGTGATGATCGGGTGTGATAGATTCTTACGTTCACATACAACGGGTGTATGACCGTTTTACACATGCAAAAACACTGAGGGTTAACTAGACGAGCCTAGCATGTACAGACATGGCCTCGGAACACAGAGAACGAAAGGTCGAACATGAGTCGTATAGAAGATACGATCAACATGGAGATGTTCACCGATGATGACTAGTCCGCCTCACGTGATGATCGGACACGACCTAGTCGACTCGGATCATGTAACACTTAGATGACTAGAGGGATGTCAAATCTGAGTGGGAGTTCATTAAATAAATTTGATTATATGAACTTAATTATCATGAACTTAGTCTAAAAATCTTCGCAAAATATGTCTTGTAGATCAAATGGCCAACGCTCATGTCAACATGAACTTCAACGCGTTCCTAGAGAAAACCAGGCTGAAAGATGATGGCAGCAACTATACGGACTGGGTCCGGAACCTGAGGATCATCCTCGTAGCTGCCAAGAAAGCATATGTCCTAGAAGGACCGCTAGGTGAAGCACCCATCCCAGAGAACCAAGACGTTATGAACGCTTGGTAGTCACGTGCTGATGATTACTCCCTCGTTCAGTGCGGCATGCTTTACAGCTTAGAACCGGGGCTCCAAAAGCGTTTTGAGCAACACGGAGCATATGAGATGTTCGAGGAGCTGAAAATGGTTTTCCAAGCTCATGCCCGGGTCGAGAGATATGAAGTCTCCGACAAGTTCTATAGTTGTAAGATGGAGGAAAACAGTTCTGTCAGTGAGCACATACTCAAAATGTCTGGGTTGCACAACCGTCTGTCCCAGCTGGACATTAACCTCCCAGACAAGGCGGTCATTGACAGAATCCTTCAGTCGCTCCCACTGAGCTACAAGAGCTTTGTGATGAACTACAATATGCAGGGGATGGTGAAAATTATTCCTGAAGTATTTTCAATGCTGAAGTCAGTAGAGGTAGAAATCAAGAAAGAACATCAAGTGTTGATGGTCAATAAAACCACCAAGTTCAAGAAGGGCAAGGGTAAGAAGAACTTCAAGAAGGACGGGAAAGATGTTGCTGCTCCCGGTAAGCCAGTTACGAGGAAGAAGTCAAAGAATGGACCCAAGCCTGAGACTGAGTGCTTTTATTGCAAAGGGAAGGGTCACTGGAAGCGGAACTGCCCCAAATACTTAGCGGACAAGAAGGATGGCAACACTAAAGGTATATTTGATATACATGTAATTGATGTGTACCATACCAGTACTCGTAGTAACTCCTGGGTATTTGATACTGGTGCCGTTGCTCATATTTGTAACTCACAGCAGGAGCTGCGGAATAAGCGGAGACTGGCGAAGGACGAGGTGACGATGCACATCAGGAATGGTTCCAAGGTCGACGTGATCGCCGTCGGCACGCTACCTCTACATTTACCTACGGGATTAGTTCTAAACCTCAATAATTGTTATTTAGTGCCAAGTTTGAGCATATACATTGTATCTGGATCTCGTTTAATGCGAGATGGCTACTCATATAAATCCGAGAATAATGGTTGTTCTATTTATATGAGAGATATGTTTTATGGTCATGCCCCGATGGTCAATGGTTTATTCTTAATGAATCTCGAACGTAATGTTACACATATTCATAGTGTGAATTCCAAAAGATGTAAAGTTGATAACGATAGTCCCACATACTTGTGGCACTGCCGCCTTGGTCACATTGGTGTCAAGCGCATGAAGAAGCTCCATGCTGATGGACTTTTAGAGTCTCTCGATTATGAATCATTTGACACATGCGAACCATGCCTCATGGGCAAAATGACTAGGACTCCGTTCTCCGGAACAATGGAGCGAGCAACCAACTTATTGGAAATCATACATACTGATGTGTGTGGTCTAATGAGCATTGAGGCTCGCGGAGGATATCGTTATGTTCTCACTCTCACTGATGACTTAAGTAGATATGGGTATGTCTACTTGATGAAACACAAGTCTGAGACCTTTGAAAAGTTCAAGGAATTTCAGAATGAAGTAGAGAATCAACGTGACCGAAAGATAAAATTCTTACAATCATATCGTGGAGGAGAATATTTAAGTCACGAATTTGGTACACACTTAAGAAAATGTGGAATCATTTCACAACTCACGGCGCCTGGAACACCTCAGCGTAACGGTGTGTCTGAATGTCGTAATCGCACTCTATTGGATATGGTGCGATCTATGATGTCTCTTACCGATTTACCGCTATCATTTTGGGGATACGCTCTAGAGACAGCTACATTCACTTTAAATAGGGCTCCGTCTAAATCCGTTGAGACGACACCGTATGAATTATGGTTTTGGAAGAAACCTAAGTTGTCGTTTCCAAAAGTTTGGGGATGCGATGCTTATGTCAAGAAACTTCAACCTGAAAAGCTCGAACCCAGGTCGGAAAAATGCGTCTTCATAGGATACCCTAAGGAAACCATTGGGTATACCTTCTACCTTAGATCCGAAGGCAAGATCTTTGTTGCCAAGAACGGATCCTTTCTGGAAAAAGAGTTTCTCTCGATAGGAGTAAGTGGGAGGAAAGTAGAATTCGATGAAGTACTACCTCTTCAATCGGTAAGTAGTGCAGCTCAGGAAAATGTTCCTGTGGTGCCTACACCGACTGGAGAAGAAATTAATGATGATGATCAAGGTACTTCGGATCAAGTTGCTACTGAACTTCGTAGGTCCACAAGGACAGGTTCCATACTAGAGTGGTATGGCAACCCTGTCCTGGAAATCATGTTGTTAGACAACGGTGAACCTTCGAACTATGAAGAAGCGATGGCGGGACCAGATTCCAACAAATGGATTGAAGCCATGCAATCCGAGATAGAATCCATGTAGGAAAACAAAGTATGGACTTTGACAGACTTGCCCGATGATCAGCGAGCGATAGAAAACAAATGTATCTTTAAGAAGAAGACGGACGCGGATGGTAATGTTACCATCTATAAAGCTCGACTTGTCGCTAAGGGTTATCGGCAAGTTCAAGGGGTTGACTACGATGAGACTTTCTCTCCCGTAGCAAAGTTGAAGTCCGTCCGAATCATGTTAGCAATTGTCGCATACTATGATTATGAGATATGGCAGATGGACGTCAAAATGGCATTCCTTAACGGCTATCTTAAGGAAGAACTGTATCTGATGCAGCCGGAGGGTTTTGTCGATCCTAAGAATACTAACAAAGTATGCAAGCTCCAGCGATCCATTTATGGGCTGGTGCAAGCATCTCGGAGTTGGAACATTCGCTTTGATGAGATGATCAAAGCGTTTGGGTTTATGCAGAATTATGGAGAAACCTGCGTTTACAAGAAAGTGAGTGGGAGCTCTGTAGCATTTCTCATATTATATGTAGATGACATACTTTTGATGGGAAATGATATAGAACTTTTGGACAGCATTAAGGCCTACTTGAATAAGTGTTTTTCAATGAAGGACCTTGGAGAAGCTGCTTACATATTAGGCATCAAGATCTATAGGGATAGATCGAGACGCCTTATAGGTCTTTCACAAAGCACATACCTTGATAAGATTTTGAAGAAGTTCAAAATGGATCAGTCCAAGAAAGGGTTCTTGCCTGTATTGCAAGGTGTGAGATTGAGCTCGGCTCAATGCCCGACCACGGCAAAAGATAAAGAAGAGATGAATGTCATCTCCTATGCCATGTTGTGTACCAGACCTGATGTAAACCTTGCCGTAAGTTTGGTAGGAAGGTACCAAAGTAATCCCGGCAAGGAACACTGGACAGCGGTCAAGAATATCCTGAAGTACCTGAAAAGGACAAAGGACATGTTTCTCGTTTATGGAGGTGATGAAGAGCTTGTCGTAAAGGGTTACGTCGACGCTAGCTTCGACACAGATCTGGATGACTCTAAGTCACAAACCGGATACGTGTATATGTTGAATCGTGGAGCAGTAAGCTGGTGCAGTTGCAAGCAGAGCGTCGTGGCGGGATCTACATGTGAAGCGGAGTACATGGCAGCCTCGGAGGCAGCGCATGAAGCAATACGGATGAAGGAGTTCATCACCGACCTAGGAGTCATACCCAATGCGTCGGGGCCAATCACTCTCTTCTGTGACAATGCTGGAGCTATTGCCCTTGCCAAGGAGCCCAGGTTTCACAAGAAGACCAGGCACATCAAGCGTTGTTTCAACTCCATCCGTGAAAATGTTCAAGATGGAGACATAGATATTTGCAAAGTACATATGGATCTGAATGTCGTAGATCCGTTGACTAAACCTCTTCTGCGAGCAAAACATGATCAACACCAGAACTCTATGGGTCTTCGGTTCATCACAATGTAACTAGATTATTGACTCTAGTGCAAGTGGGAGACTGTTGGAAATATGCCCTATAGGCAATAATAAAAGGATTATTATTATATTTCGTTGTTTATGATAATTGTCTTTTATTCATGCTATAATTGTATTATCCGGAAATAGTAATACATGTATGAATACATATACCACAATATGTCCCTAGTGAGCCTCTAGTTGACTAGCTCGTTGATCAACAGATAGTCATGGTTTCCTGACTATGGACATTGGATGTCATTGATAACGGGATCACATCATTAGGAGAATGATGTGATGGACAAGACCCAATCCTAAGCATAGCACAAGATCGTGTAGTTCGTTTTGCTAGAGATTTTCCAATGTCAAGTATCTTTTCCTTAGACCATGAGATTGTGTAACTCCCGGATACCGTAGGAGTGCTTTGGGTGTACCAAACGTCACAACGTAACTCGGTGACTATAAAGGTGCACTACAGGTATCTCCGAAAGTGTCTGTTGGGTTGACACGGATCGAGACTGGGATTTCTCACTCCGGATGACGGAGAGGTATCTCTGGGCCCACTCGATAATGCATCATCATAATGAGCTCAAAGTGACCAAGTGTCTGGTCACGGGATCATGCATTACGGTACGAGTAAAGTGACTTGCCGGTAACGAGATTGAACGAGGTATTGGGATACCGACGATCGAATCTCGGGCAAGTAACGTACCGATTGACAAAGGGAATTGTATACGGGGTTGCTTAAATCCTCGACATCATGGTTCATCTGATGAGATCATCGAGGAGCATGTGGGAGCCAACATGGGTATCCTGATCCTGCTGTTGGTTATTGATCGGAGAGCCATCTCGGTCATGTCTACATGTCTCCCGAACCCGTAGGGTCTACACACTTAAGGTTCGGTGACGCTAGGGTTGTATGAATATCATGCAGCAAACCAAAAGTTGTTCGGAGTCCCGGATGAGATCCCGGACATCACAAGGAGTTCCAGAATGGTCCGGAGGTAAAGAATTATATATAGGAAGTGCAGTTTCGGCCATCGGGAAAGTTTCGGGGTCCACCGGTATTGTACCAGGACCACCGGAAGGGTCCCGGGGGTCCACCGAGTGGGGCCACCTATCCCGGACGTCCCCATGCGCTGAAGTGGGAGGGGAACCAGCCCCTAGTGGGCTAGTGCGCCCCCCCCTGGGCCCAATCTGCGCCTAGGGTTGGGAACCCTAGGGGAGGGGGTGCCTCCACTTGCCTTGGGGGGCACTCCACCCCCCTTGGCCGCCGCCCCCCCTAGAGATCCCATCTCTAGGGCCAGCGCCCCCTGGGGGTCCCTATATAAAGAGGGGGGTGGGAGGGCAGCCGCACCCAACACCCTGGCGCCTCCCTCCCCTCCCTGCTACACCTCCTCCTCTCGCAGAAGCTCGGCGAAGCTCTGCCGGAACCCTGCTGCATCCACCACCACGCCGTCGTGCTACTGGATGTTCATCAACCTCTCCTTCCCCCCTTGCTGGATCAAGAAGGAGGAGACGTCACGCTGACCATACGTGTGTTAAACGCGGAGGTGCCGTCCGTTCGGCGCTAGGATCTCCGGTGATTTGGATCACGACGAGAACGACTCCCTCAACCACGTTCTCTTGAATGCTTCCGCACGCGATCTACAAGGGTATGTAGATGCATCTCTCTCTCTCTCATTGCTAGATGAACTCATAGATTGATCTTGGAGAACGTAGGAAATTTTTTATTTTATGAAACATTCCCCAACAGAATGCAACCTAGCATATTTCTTAATGTAATTTTCTTTATTATGGCATGGATGTTCAAATCCAAATGATTCAAGATAGAAGTTCATATTGACATGAAAACAATAATACTTCAAGCATACTAACAAAACAATCATGTCTTATCAAAATAACATGGCTAAAGAAAGCTATCCCTACAAACTCATATAGTCTGGCTATGCTCTATCTTCATCACACAAAGTATTTAATCATGCACGACCCCGATGACAAGCCAAGCAATTGTTTCATACTTTAGTATTATCAAACTTTTTTAGCTTTCACGCAATAGATGAGCGTGAGCCATGGACATAGCACTACATGTGGAATAGAATGGTGGTTGTGGAGAAGACAAAAAGGAGAAGATAGTCTCACATCAACTAGGCGTATCAACGGGCTATAGAGATGCCCATTAATAGATATCAATGTGAGTGAGTAGGGATTGCCATGCAACAGATGCACTAGAGCTATAAGTGTATGAAAGCTCAACAAAAGAAACTAAGTGGGTGTGCATCCAACTTGCTTGCTCACGAAGACCTAGGGCATTTTGAGGAAGCCCATCGTTGGATATACAAGCCAAGTTCTATAATGAAAAATTCCCACTATTATATGAAAGTGACAACATAGGAGACTCTATATCATGAAGATCATGGTGCTACTTTGAAGCACAAGTGTGGTAAAAGGATAGTAAAATTGTCCCTTCTCTCATTTTCTCTCATTTTTATTTATTTTGGTGGGCTTCTTTGGCCTCTTTTTTTTATTTGTTTGGGCTTCTTTGGCCTCTTTTATTTTTCATAAAGTCCAGAGTCTCATCCCGACTTGTGGGGGAACCATAGTCTCCATCATCCATTCCTCACTTGGGACAATGCTCTAATAATGAAGATCATCACACTTTTATTTACTTACAACTCAAGAATTACAACTCAATACTTAGAACAAAATATGACTCTATCTGGATGCCTCCGACGGTGTACCAGGATATGCAATGAATCAAGAGTGGCATGTGTGAAAGAATTATCAAGGTGGCTTTGCCACAAATACGATGTCAACTACATGATCATGCAAAAGCAATATGACAATGATGGAGCGTGTCATAATAAATGGAACTATGGAAAGTTGCATGGCAATATATCTTGGAATGGCTATGGAAATTCCATAATAGGCAGGGTATGGTGGCTGTTTTGAGGAAGGTATATGGTGGGTGTATGGTACCGGCGAAAGTTGCGCGACATAAGAGAGGCTAGCAATGGTGGAAGGGTGAGAGCGCGTATAATCCATGGACTCACATTAGTCATAAAGAACTCATATACTTATTGCAAAAGTTTATTAGCCCTCGAAGCAAAGTACTACAAGCATGCTCCTAGGGGAAGTGTTGGTAGGAGTTAACCATCGCGCGATCCCGACCTCCACACATAAGGAAGGCAATCAAAAGAGCACCCCATGCAAGAAATTTGTTACACAACTTTTACGATACGTGCATGCTATGGGACTTGCCAACTTTAACACAAGTATTTCTCAATTTCATAATTACCCCACTAGCATGTCTCTAACATTACCACCTTTATATCTCAAAACAATTATCAAGTATCAAATTGATCATAGTGTTTAACGCACTCTCCATGATAGTTTTTATTATACCCAACTTGGATGCCCATCATTGTAGCACCAATTTTATAACCATAGAAAATACCATGATGTTCTAAAAGACTCTCAAAATAATATAAGTGAAGCATGAGAGATCAATAATTTATACAAAATAAAGCCACCGCCGTGCTCTAAAAAGATATAAGTGAAGTACTAGAGCAAGATTGTCTAGCCCAAAAGATATAAGTGAAGCACATAGAGTATTCTAATAAATTCCGAATCATGTGTGTCTCTCCCAAAAGGTGTGTACGGCAAGGATGATTGTGGTAAGCTAAAAAGCAAAGACTCATATCATACAAGACGCTCTAAGAAAAACACGTATCGTGTGGCGAATAAAAATATAGCTCCAAGTAAAGTTACCGATAGACGAAGACGAAAGAGGGGATGCCTTCCGGGGGATCCCCAAGATTAGGCTTTTGGTTGACCTTGAATTATCTTGGGGTGCCATGGGCATCCCCAAGCTTAGGCTCTTTCCACTCCTTATTCCATAGTCCATCAAATCTTTACCCAAAACTTGAAAACTTCACAACACAAAACTCAATAGGAAATCTCATAAGCTCTGTTAGTGCAAGAAAGAAAAACCACCACTTAAGGTACTGTAATAAACTCATTCTTTATTTATATTGGTGTCAAACCTACTGTATTCCAACTTCTCTATGGTTCATACCCCCCGATACTGGCCATAGATTCATCAAAATAAGCAAACAACACACGAAAAACAGAATCTGTCAAAAACAGAACAGTCTGTAACTCTCGAATACTTATGGAAGTCTAAAACTCCTACAAAAATAGGATGTCTTGGGTAATTTGTCTATTGATCTACTGCAAAATGAATCAACTAAAAATAACGTTTCTGTGATTTATTAAAATTATCGTGCGCGCAAAAGTTTCTGTTTTTCAGCAAGATCAAATTAACTATCACCGTAGGTTATCCTATAGGTTCTACTTGGAACAAACACTAATTAAAACATAAAACCACATCTAAGCATAAGCTATATGATTTATTTATTACTAAACATAAGCAAAAAGCAAGGAACAAATATAAAATTGGGTTGCCTCCCAACAAGCGCTATCGTTTAACGCCCCTAGCTAGGCATAAAAGCGGGAATAGATCTAAGTATTGTCATCTTTTGTATTCAATTCATAAGTGGCTCTCATAATAGATTCATAAGATAATTTGATTTTATTTATAGGAAAGTGTTCCATGCCTTTACTTAATGGAAATTGGAATCTAATATTTCCTTCCTTCATATCAATAATTGCACCAATCATTCTAAGGAAAGGTCTACCAAGAATAATAGGACATGAAAGATTGCAATCTATATCAAAAACGATGAAATCTACGGGAAAATAATTCCTATTTGTAACAATAAGAACATCATTAATCCTTCCCTAGGTTTCTTAATAGTGGAATATGCAAGGTGCAAGTTTAAAGAGCAATCATGGAATTCACGGAAACCTAGCACATCACATAAAGTTTTTGGAATCATGCAAACACTAGCACCCAAATCACACAAAGCATAACATTCATGATCTTTAATTTTAATTTTTATAGTAGGTTCCCACTCATCATAAAGTTTTCTAGGGATAGAAACTTCCAATTCAAGTTTTCCTTCATAAGATTGCATCAAGGCATCAACAATATGTTTCGTAAAAGCTTTATTTTGACTATAAGCATGAGGAGAATTCAACACAGATTGCAACAAGGAAATACAATCTATTAACAAACAATTATCATAATTAAATTCCTTGAAATCCAAAATAGTGGGTTCATTGCTATGTAAATTTTTGACCTCTCCAATCCCACTTTTACAAAATTTAGCATCAAGATCTAGAAACTCCGAATCATTGGGATGCCTTTTGACTAAAGCTAACTCATCTCCAGTCCCATAATTATCAAGATTCATATTGCAAAACAAAGATTTAATAGGGGACACACCAGTAACTTTTAGATCTTCATCATTATTATTTCCCTCTAACCCTTTTGGTTTGGCGTCCATCTTATTAACTAAGGTGGCTTGCTTATCGGAAATTTGGGCTATTGATTTTTCAAGACGAGCAATTTGAGAATTCAAACCATAAAATTCCTTAGACATATCATCAAGATCTTTATTCATGTACTCCATAAAGCTTTTTTGTTCTTTAAGCTTGTTCTTAAAGAAATTATTATGCTCAAATTGTAAAGTCATAAAGCTTCTAACAATGTTATCGATCTCTTCCAACCTTCTAAGGTGAAGATCAGCGTTCTTAGGCAAAGTCATAAGGGAAAACATGCACACAAGACGCAAGCGAAAGAAAAGAGGCGAACGGGAAAGATAGGGCGAATAAAACGGAAATGGTGAAGTGGGGGAGAGGAAAACGAGAGACAAATGGCAAATAATGTAATGTGAGGGAGATAAGTTTGTGATGGGTACTTGGTATGTCTTGACTTGAGCGAAGACCTCCCTAGCAACGGCGCCACAAATCCTTTTTGCTACCTCTTGAGCACTGCGTTGGTTTTCCCTTGAAGAGGAAAGGGTGATGCAACAAAGTAGCATAAGTATTTCCCTCAGTTTTTGAGAACCAAGGTATCAATCCAGTACGAGGCTCCACACACGTCCCTCGTACCTACACAAACTAACAAGAACCTCGCAACCGATGCTATAAAGGGGTTGTCAATCCCTTCACGGCCACTTGCAAAAGTGAGATCTGATAGATATAATAAGATAAGATAAATATTTTTGATATTTTTATGATATAGATTGGAAAGTAAAGATTGCAAAATAAGATAGATGGGAAACTTATATGATAAAAGATAGACCCGGGGGCCATAGGTTTCACTAGTGGCTTCAATCAAGATAGCATAAATATTATGGTGGGTGAACAAATTACTGTCGAGCAATTGATAGAAATGTGCATAGTTATGAGAATATCTAGGCATGATCATGTATATAGGCATCACGTCCGCGACAAGTAGACCGAAATGATACTGCTCTACTACTATTACTCCACACATCGACCGCTATCCAACATGCATCTAGAGTATTAATTTCCTAAGAACAGAGTAACGCATTAGGCAAGATGACATGATGTAGAGGGATAAATTCAAGCAATATGATATAAACCCCATCCTTTTATCCTCGATGGCAACAATACAATACGTGCCTTGCTGCCCCTGCAGTCACTGGGAAAGGACACCGCAAGATTGAACCCAAAGCTATGCACTTCTCCCATTGCAAGAAAGATCAATCTATTTCGCCAAACCAAACTGATAATTCAAAGAGACTTGCAAAGATAACCAATCATACATAAAAGAATTCAGAGGAGATTCAAATATTTCTCATAGATAAACTGGATTATAAACCCACAATTCATCGGATCTCGACAAACACACCGCAAAAAGAGTTACATCGAATAGATCTCCAAGAAGACTGAGGAGAACATTGTATTGAGATTCAAAAAGAGAGAAGAAGCCATCTAGCTAATAACTATGGCCCCGAAGGTCTGTGGTAATCTACTCACAACTCATCGGTTAGGCCTTGGCGGTGATGTAGAAGCCCTCCGTGATCGATTCCCCCTCTGGCGGAGCGCCGGAAAAGGCTCCAAGATGGGATCTCATGGGTACAGAAGGTTGCGGCGGTGGAAATAGGTTTTGGTGGTGCCCTCGGTGTTTTCAGGGTATGCAAGTATATATACGCGAAAGAAGTCGGTCAGGGGAGACACGAGGGGCACACGAGGGTGGGGGCGTGCCCACCTCCCTGGGGCGCGGCAGGCACCCTCGTGGCCGCCTCGGCTATTTCTTGGCGTCCAGTCCAAGTCTCCTGGATTGCGTTTGTTCCAAAAAGATCGCTCCTGAAGGTTTCAAGCCGTTTGGACTCCATTTGATATTCCTTTTCTTCGAAACACTGAAATTGGCAAAAAAACAGCAATTCAGGCTGGGCCTCCGGTTAGTAGGTTAGTCCCAAAAATGATATAAAAGTGTAAAGTAAAGCTCGTAAACATCCAAAATGGGTAATATAATAGCATGGAACAATCAAAAATTATAGAAACAATGGAGACGTATCATCGCACTACATGGTGTTTGAGAAACGGATGACCAAGACACGGTCTTTTGGAAACATTAACTCTTTACTCTGGATGGACAGTTACACCTACTTTCCCCTACATCTGCTAGCCCACCACTCAAACAAGTCACGCAACCTACTCAACTATGCTAGATCCCATCATAGCTTGTGGCAGCACACGGAAGTTTCTAGCATGAATAATCTTATGATCCCTTTGAGCCTGGGTGGCGAACTGTAGGATGATCACACAGGTACTCCAGGATATCCTAGGACAACACTAGATTCTCCAGGTGCCTGCAACCAATCCACCCAGATGTGTATTTAAGTAGCCACCTTAAGTTAACCATTAATTAATAGTTCTCACATCTTTCATGGATACACTCAACCAATCCACGTCTACGAGCATAGCATAGCAATCCTAAGCATAACATAGAAGTAACTCCCAAAGGTTTGATAATAAAAAGGCAATAGGTTCTACCTCATCATCTACTTCCCAAACCCACATGTTATTCATATCCTAACCATGGATTGTTTGAGGATTGGAACTAGTGCATTAAATCTGGGTAATAAAGGGATATGATCAAAGTGTTACTTGCCTTGCTGATGATCTGCAAAACCTAAAGACTCGTAGTAGCATACTTCGCACTCCGAGAACTCTATCGCAAACAAACAATAACATACATAAGCACTCAAACAAGATGCATGGGTAACACTCAAATAAGAAGATCCAACTGAAAGTCCTACTGAAGAGCTTCGACTTCCAAAAAGAATCAACTCAAACGGAGCAACGAAACGTGAGATACGAATGAGACAAGATTCGTTTACTAATCTGGACTAAAGTCAAATTTTACAGTACCAAAATCATGTTAAAGTTGGTTAAACAGAATGAGGGCTCTGATACGAAGATTTCAGCGCTGGTTTCATCTAATTTGGATAAACGAGCAAAAAGTTATACTAGATCGAAGATCAGGGCAGAAATCGCAATCGGAAATAATCGCAGATAGACCCTGAAAAAAACCCAGGACAAACAGACTAATGAACGAACGTTCGCTGTCTGAGCCTAACCGACGAACAACTTTCGTCAAAAAATCCCAGGACAAGCAGACTAACGAACGTCCGCTAAACAACTAAACCAAAAAAAAAACTAAACCTATCTATCTAAAAAAACAGATTTAGTTTTTTTCTAAAAAAACTGACGATTTTTACTTAAGAGAAAAAAACGAAACGACGGCGGTGGCGGCTACCGCCGGTGGGGTTCCGGCGGGGCGGGGCGGTGTGGGGTGGCACTGCGGGGCGACGGGGGTGTCGGCGAGGCGTCGATGGAAGGCGCGGGCGTCGGCGGCGGTGGCGCTAGGTGACGACGGCGGCGGCTCCGGTGGTGGGGTGCGGTAGCGGGGCGAGGGGGGCTTCGGGGTAGTGGCGGCGCGGGATTTATAGGGGGTCGGGGGGAGTCCGACTTGGGGGAGGGGCCACACCGGGTGGCGGCAGCGGCAACCCAGACTCCGGTGGGAGTCCGGCTCGGGCACGCTCGCGCGAAGGCAGCGGCGCTGTGGGCCCGCTAGGCTCCGGCCCAGTCGGTCCTGGAAGGAGTTTTTTTTCGTTTTTTAAATAATTCCACCAAAACAGAAAAAACCTAATAAAATATAACATAAATTCTAAAAATGCCAAAAACAGTTTTCACCTTCTAAATGAAATATTTAGAACAAAGTGAACATCTTTCTGGCGTAAAATATGCAATTTTGAAAACATGCACATTTTTCTAATTCAAATAAAATAGCAATAAAAGTCCAAATAAAGTCTTTAATTGATTTTAACATTTTTCCTAAAATATTTCTTTTATTTTGGAGAAGTCATTCTATCCCCTCTCTTTTATTTTATTAGAAATATGTTTGGAGAGGAAAAATAATTAAAACCAACTTGATCCTCTTTTCAAAATTTGAGAAAAATCAAATATGAAAATAAACGAAATCCCCAAATCTCTGTGTGGGTCCTTGAGTTGCTTAGATTTTCTAGGATCAACCAAAATGCAATAAAATATGATATGCATATGATGTCCTATGTATAACATTCCAAATTGAAAATTTAGGATGTTACAACTGGTGGTGTACGTCAAGGTCATCTACGAGCTTCTTGATTACATTGAACTTGTAGAGGAAGCTAACGAGGGCCCCGTCGATCAAGGAGACGAATTTGTTGTCCAAGAGACCTCCCACTCTAGCGGCCTCAAGCACGACCTGGAGACGTTCCTCGGTGTCGGGTCGCAGGCTGGTGTCGTGGACCATCTGGCACAGCCGGCTCATGGTCATGCTCATTGCCTCCATGGTTCTAGATTCTGGTCAATTGATCTTGTGATTGGAGTGATCACTCTTGCCCTTGGTTAGGGTGCGTAGGTCACTACAAAAAAATACACTTCCATGATGATACATGTTTTTCGATGTAGCTTGCATTTTTTGTCATGCATGTACATCCATGACGATTTTATGACATAATCAAGATATTCATACCTGTGCTTTCGTAGAATTGTTTCAAGACATAACCAAAATTATCATCACGGAAGTGTCCACCTCCATGACGATAAATCGCGCGCCACAGAAGTGATTTCTTCAAGGGTGACCGACACGTGGCATATACCGTAACGGAACGCCGTTAAGCTATCGGGTCGGGTTTTGGATCCGATAACCCGTTAACGGCCCCGACCAATGGGGATTTTCCATGTGTAAAATCATCATTGGCTGGAAGAAACACGTGTCTGCTCATTGTTGGGATAGATGTCATCCACTCATTGGACAGAAGGCTCCTATGATACGTCGACATGTGGCACGACCCAATAGAGGCTCATTCCTGTGGAAAGGCCGACCCGTTTGACTTGGTCAAAAGGTGGCGGGCCGGCCCATGGAAAGCTTGTTAACGGCATGTTCGCATATAGCCCATTTACAGCCCGCTAACCCAAGGCCCATTACGCCCTATCCGAATTAGGCCCAGTAGCGTCATCCAGGCCATCTAATATGATTCCAGCCCGTTTTCACTTCTGGCCCATGACGTCTTTCGGCCCATATGAGGCCGTTTGTAACTCTTGGACCTTTAACGGCCCATGGTGAAACTGGCCCGCGATGAACAGTGTATCACTTTATACCCATTAACGGCTCGTGGTGAAACTGGCCCGTAATGAACAGTGTATAACTTTATACCCATTAATGGCCCGTTATTCCGTTGGGCCGGTTCCAGCCCATGTTACCTTTTGGCCTTCTCAGAGCCTATTTACTCTTGGGCTCATTTCCAACATTCATTTACTTACGGCTCGTTACTGTCATTTTCTGCCTGGGGGCTAAATTCAGCCCGAGGTTACAGTCGGCCCGTTTTTTGGCCCGTTAATACTTTGGGCCGTTTTCATAGTGTCATCAAATATGGCTGATTAAAGACGGCCCGTTATGGTCGGCCCATGAACAGACGATTCCAACTCTAGCCTGTTTACGGCCATAATGTGGTCTATTGTTGGCCCATGTTTGGCCAACCGATCATACAGCCCGTACAAGGCCCATTGATGATACGACCCGTAGAAGGCCCATTGTGTCTACGACACGTAGAAGGCCCATTGTTTCTACGGCCCGTAGGAGGGAAATGGTAACTACAGTAAATATGAGGTCCATGGTTATTGTGGCCTAGTTTTAAAAAATAGGTTATTGCGACCACTAGCAAACCGCGGAAAATGAACGGCACTGACTACAAGCAAAGAAACAAACAAGACAATAAAGAAATAAATAAGCAAGCAACTTACGCTACGCTATCACGTCTATTACACATATTACATCCACTGGGCATCAAAGGTCGCCACCAGTGCAAATATAGGGAACACATCAGCATATAAATGCCGCAGCAAAACAAGTCCAGAACTGAAACCACTTCAGAAGAGCTCAAGAAACAATACCCTGGGTACCCATAATGCTGGCAAGATGCTTAGCAAGCTTATTAACTTTCTCTTGTTTGGGGCTTAAGTCCTCCAACACTTGGTGTTGCACTAGAAAGTATGCATCTGAATTCTGCAGGGAGTTCCTTAGTCCTTCGGCTTCCTGTCGCATAACATCTGATCGATGTCTTTCAACTTGAACTTGAGACTCAAGAAGCCGAACTGATTCAGGCAATGAGTTCGAAGATCTGGTGCCAGCAGTAGTAGCCAGTAACTCGAACACTACATCAAGACAGGACTTTGGGGTTGTCTCAGTGTCTTCAATATAGTTTTTATCACCTTTCTTGGAGACCAACAGGGATGTCTCACTATCTTGAACCTTATCTGCATTACTTCCTTTACCATTGCATAACGGGGTACTCTTCTCCAATATTTTATCCGCGTTCTAAAAGAGAAACAAACAAACACATCACAGGTTTACAATGTAGTATATGAAACTCATTTTGGTAAACCAGTTCAGTAGTAAGGTGGACAGGATAACAGCAGGAAACTAACATATATCTATGTAGTATGGTCACTGTATGGTCTATATCATTCTAGTTTATGTTGCCAAATCAAGATAGATACAGTTCGAATCATATCTATTTAAGACAAAGCAGCATAGACAGAATATAAGTGTGGGAAACTACACAGCAATAACAACACTTGTAATGTGCATGGCATGAGAACATAACTATTTATTCCATTGAAACTGAAATCAACATAGAGCAAGTTACAACAGCAAACAGCCAAACACGTTGAAGAAACATGTTTAAAACATACCTGTTGCGCCATTGGAGTTTCAATTGCATCCTTCAAATTTGAAATTAGTTAGTATGAGTAAATATAGTGATGCAAGTGCAAAGTAGTATGAACCATAGCTACGGAACATGACCTAAGAACAATTATTCTTCTGCTTTAAGCGTTGACCTGGGGTTCGGAGTGGTGGTCCTCGTGCTTTGGGCACTGCAGTTGCCTTAGTAACTGCTCGTGTTTGGGTGCTCTGTGATGGAGACGGTGTTGTGTCAATGGGAATTGGGTGTCTATCTGTTGGGGTTGAGGTTAGAAGGGGTGTAGCTGGTTCTCTGTCCAACTGGGTAGGTGTACAATCTGCATGAGTATGGATTATGTGTGGTGGGGCTGGTTCTTGGGCAAGTATAACCGTGGTTCTATCTGCATGGATAGGTAGCACGATCTTTTTTGAAGATCATGTTTTTACTCCAACAGATACTGCCATCACTCCCTCCAATTGAAATGGCTCATAAACAAGAAAAGTAATTGTATGTACAGACATCGTAAGATAGACAGGTGCAATGGATAGTAGGGAAGAAAACAGGGCATGAAATAATTCACATTTATGTTGTCTAACCAAACAGAATAGCAGGACATAATTTCACATATATGATGGCTAATTAAATAGGATAGCATGACACAATTTCACATGTATGATGGCTAACTAAACAGGATAGAATGACATACTTCAAAATATGATGACTATGTAAACATGATGACATGATATAACTATACGATGTGTCTATTAAAGTGGTTGGCATGCCATAAATCACAAACATGTCGTCGATGGAAACATGATGGCATGATATAATTCATGGATAGAATAACATCTTTTAAAATATGATGACTATGTAAACAAGATGAGATGATATAACTATATTATGTCTTTAGAAAATGGGTTGGCATGACATAATTCAGATACATGTTGTCTATGTAAACATCATGGCATGACATAATTCAAATATATGATTTATATACTAAGGAAGTGAGCAGAGGGCAATCGCATATATGATGTGTCAACTAAGGAGATGGCATTCAATATTGTGTATGTGATGTAAAAAC
Source organism: Triticum dicoccoides (assembly GCF_002162155.2). Taxonomy (NCBI): domain Eukaryota; kingdom Viridiplantae; phylum Streptophyta; class Magnoliopsida; order Poales; family Poaceae; genus Triticum; species Triticum dicoccoides. Next base: position 323,493,177 of record NC_041387.1, on the reverse strand, counting down.
TAAGAATTGCAATACAACATATGCATGATATGAGTAATATAACCCTGCGAAGTTTGAGCATACACCTCAGGGGGATAATAGGACTGGTCATCTGCCTCTGAATCCTCCTCTGAAGAACTATGTGTAACCAGCAAGATATCTGCTTCAGCAGGTAACATTGTCTGCTCTGAAGACCTTGTTTTCACTCCAGATTTCTCCATCACCAATTCAAATGGCTGATGCACAGTAAGAGCAGTTGAATATACAAACATTGTCGACAAAAGCAATGAGAAATACAAAAAAAAGGACGACATGATATAATTCACATATATGACGCTTGCCTAAACAGCATGGCATTGCATAATTCACATACATAATGCCTTGCAACAAGATAACATTGCATAATTCACATATATAATGTCTTGCAACAAGATGGCATTGAATAATTCACATATATGGTAATTAGACACTAAACATCTGGCATTCACACAAAGCATGTCTAAACTAAGCAAATGACATAACAATGCAAGATACCATACGCACGATATGAGCAACATAACCCTGCCAAGTTAGAGCATGCACCTCGGGGGGGGGGGGGATATGACTGGTCATCTATCTCTGAATCCTCCTCTGTGGAGCTATCGGTAACCAACAAGACATGCGCTTCGTCAGATAGCATTTTCTACTCTGAAGACCTTGTTTCCACTCCAGATTTTTCCATGACCATGCCGAATGGCTGATGCACAAGAAGAGTAATTGAATGTACTAAAATTGCTGACAAATTTAACACGTAATAAAAAATGATGGCATGATATAATTCACATATAAGATGACTGGCTAACCAGGGTGGCATTGCAAAATTCACATATATTATGCCTGGCTAAACAAGATGGCATTGCATGATTAATATATACGATAAACAAACTAAATAGATGGCATTGACACAAAGCATGTCTAAACTAAGCAGATGACACCTTTAATGTATACAGTAAGCAACGCAAGGCACCATATGCATGATATTACCAACATCAGCATGCCAAGTTAGAGCGAAGACCTCATGGGGTAAATAGGAGTGGTCTTTTCCTTTTGAATCCCCCTCGGAACAGTTATCTTCCTCTTGATTACGATCTGAAATGGGTGGAGGGGGGGCTGCCTTTGCGCCCACCATGGAACGACGCTGCATGAAATTTTATTGCCACGCAATGCTTGTCTCGTTTGATCTACATGATCAATTCCATTGTGTACAATAACTGGCATGCATAGGAATAAAACATAGTGAGATTTTGTAAGGAGTGCATGCACAAATCCAGAGTGATGGTAACCAACTGTGGATAGACCCAAAACCAATGATAGCAGGCAGATAATAGCTTTAGTTAAAAAATACAGATAATGGCTCCTTTAATGTTTGTTTGCACCCAACATGAAACTCATAGTAGACACCGGAGATTAACCAGATAGTAGACAGATAGTATTGATTGCTGCCCCAATATGTACCCCACAACCATTTAAAAACTCAAGTTTCAGCATTAGTTTGGACCTGACTCGGAGTCTAATAGGTGAACACGACGATAATGTAGCATGCCATCATATTAAGTGATGCATAACGTAAGCAGACACGGAAGAGTGCGACCTCTCTTGCAGACCCGTGTAGTCCTCAAGGTCATCTGCTCAGTTGATGATGGTAATGCAGTTGTCGTGGCTGCCGGCGGCAGGGAAGAAGATCTGAGGTGGCGAAAGAAAGTCTGGAGAGCGGATCCCTGCTGTGGTGAACCCTTTCATTGTTGGAGCAGCTGAGCTGGGGTGGAACACAGCGCCGCAGGAGGAGGACAAACCACACAAGGTTTTCTTTGACACATATCTGTAACAGAAGTAATTGAGTAAGGGCTTGTTTAAATTTGAGGATTCTAACAATGCAGGGATAGGAAATAGACAGGAATAGGATAGGAATGCACGTGCAAAAAAAAAGAATTTAAAAACACATGATTTCTGCCAATCTGGGTGTTTGATTCACAACAATTGGAAGATCACAGGATGCTAAAAAGTATGGTGAGATTAAGTCAAACCATAAGAAAATGTACGGCTATAATGCTATTATGCTACTATCTCTTAGTCTTGTGCTTGATGAATAGGAATATGAAAAGGAGGACAAGTGGAAATTAGAATTCCTACGGTTTTTCTTTCAAGGAGGCACTAAAGGAACAAATCCTACAGTTTTCCTTTGCTCCATTCCTTTGCACCAAATTCATGAAAAGTAGTACCATAGGAAACTTTCCAATTCCTATGTTTTTCATTCACTTTTCCTTTCAAGAACTGGCGATTCTAGTAGGCAGGCTTGAGCAAGGAATATCCTACACTAAAAAATGTTTTTGTGCTACTTCTATTACTTTGGACCCAGGGCACTGCCATACTAGCTCAACTCCCAGTCCCATCGACAAATGCACAGCTCAAACGCGCAGAGATAAATAATGATGGCGTTCAACAGAGTCCATCACGGATAGCTAAGTTGCCTGGTACCTCACTGCTTGTCATATAGTAGGATAAAATAATCATATTTCCCGTTGCTACGAGTGCTCAGTGGACAATATATATAACATGTAGAGTAAAAAAGAGATGCAACAAGTGTACAACCTCTTTGGCGAAGCCATGTCAATCTCAGCATGATTGGGTTGGCCAATGAGGATGTCCGGCTGACTTGGCTGTCGGAGGAGGGGAAGAAGATCTTAGGCATCTGGAGATGGAGCCCGAGGTACTGCTCCGCTGTGATGGAGGGTTTCATCGTTCGAGCAGCTCCAGTCAGTTGTACGACGCCGAGGCTGAAGCAGGACAAGAGAGACAACGAACAACATTAACCTAAGTTGAATTCTAATAGCATCTCCAATACATGACGTAAAATACATAACCACAAAGTGCTAGACGTAAAATACATCAGCCGCTCATCTCTAAACTTAACTGTCGAAACTGAATTTAAATGTCAAAACTGAACTTAACTGTCGAAACTGAACTTAACTGTCGAAACTGAATTTTGCTATCAAAACTGAATTTTGCTGTCGAAACTGAACGCACTAGCAAGGTGAGGCTACACGTCGTTCGACTGACTTTTTCATCTCTGGTCAGTCGATTTTGCAACTGTTGGATACGAAATCAAGGGCCTGTTGTTCATCTTCAACCTCCACCCCCCTGAGCCGCCAGCCACCACTGACCAAACAACAGGCCCCCGCCGCCCGCAGCCGGCGGTGCGCCGCCCCGCCCACCCCGAAAACACTCCCCACCACCGGTCCGCCGCCGCACTGGCCATCCCT
>NC_041387.1:323483887-323489572 GCF_002162155.2 Triticum dicoccoides | reverse complement strand
CGACCACCGCCCCCACCCTGAACCCTAAGATAGATAGTGGGGTACCTCTCCGGCGAGCCCCCCCTCCCCATTGCGGCTGGTTCTTCCTTAACCCCGGTGAGCCCCACCACCCCCTGAAAATCGACTAACCCAAAAGTCGATTCAGTCGACTGAAGTGTAGCTAAATTGGAGCAGCATCGCAAGCAAGAGCAAGAGCAAGAGCAGCAGCACGAGCAAGAGCAATATCAAGAGCAGACCAGGCAGGGGACCGAGAGCAAGAGTAGAGCAGCAGCACAAGCGAGAGATAAAGTAGCAGTAGCTCCTACTGATGTGGACGTCGCCGCCGAGGGAGCGACGCCATGGAGGAAGTGGCCGGCAACGCCGCCGTGGATGGAGCCGCACCGTGTCGGCTTAGGACCGAGCGCCGGCAGCACCGTGAGATCGAATCAAGAAGAAAATGCGGCAATTAGTGTACAACCTCTTTGGTGGCGCCAATTAGGCCGCAGCTTCATACGAGGAAACAGTGATGATGATGCTCTTCCGCTGGTGCAGGTGAAGACGACGGTGTGGGAGTGGAGGTTGCGCGAAAGACGAGGGGAACATCGGAGCAGCTCCTTGGAGGTGGATGACGGGCTGGCTGAACCGGCGGGATGACAAGATCGACGATGGATCCTCATCCGGTACGGTAGATGAGGGACGTCGAGGTGTTGCTGTGGACGACATCATCGGGGAAGAGGCTCCGGCTAGGTGGCGGACGGAGCAGGGTGTGGGGTTTCGTCGCGGGTTTTCGCGGCCTCAGTGTACGAATGGGTGGGCGAATGGATGTCAGTGGGGAACCATGGCTTAGGGATGCGCTTTTCTGAAATGTGGGGTAAGTTACGAAAGTACCCCCACCGATTTGAGGTGGTCCTTTCGGTTCAGGGGTACCACGGGCATTTCGCGTGTCGGGATTTCATAGGAGGTGGGAGTTTTCGCGCGTGTTGTAATTTCGAAATAGCGAGGCGCGGGTTGAGATGGAAGGAGTTGTTAGAGCACAACGAGACAAAGATATATCTTAAATATTTCGGGCTAACAAGGCGCGGGTTGAAGAGGCGGGAGTTTTGCAGCACGATAGACAGAGACGCTAGCTTGAATTTTTGGCATAACAAGGCGCGGCTTGAAATTTCGGAAGAACAAGCTTAACATGTACAAAACAAAGACAATTTGCACCTCAACACGCACAACACACACACAAACACCATTTAGACTAGAGTAAGGTACACATGCATTGCACGCATGAGATTTGGCAACCGAGTTATGAATAAATACCACATTATAGCATGTAATCTTTGAGTCATATATGCCTGATGTAGATGTTCGTTTAATTCTTGTAGTTCATTTCATTCAAAATAATCTAGTTTTTATAAGAAAGCTAATCTATTTTAAGATTCATGGAATTGTGCGTTGTAAGACATAAAGTAAAAATAAATAATGGCAAATCATGCAGAAAAACATTTGGGGAAGTCTGATACGGAAGATTCTAGAACAAGGAAGAAGTACTTATGTTTTGATGTTTGTGCATTATGCTTAAGTTCAACCATGGAGTCTTCTAGATTATACATGTGGCGAAATCTGGTGGAATCTGGATGATATCCAACGACCGGTAGTGCTCAATTTTGCCATATTTGGACCATCGGATTCGCCTCATCCAACGACCATCTTTCAAAGTTAAAGTTACCACACACAATACAAAAAATATATAAAATATAATATATATAGGGGTATAGATATAGATATGTGATGCCAAAGCCACCCATCATCTCTAATTAGAATAGTGTGTCCATGCACGGATGCAACGCGGCCAAATGATGTCTGCCATCGGTATCTCAAATTCAAATCAGTCTGACCTTGTTCAATGTGTATACATTATAACATGCTTGTTTCCAAACCACACCGCACAAATCTCTGTTATATTCATGCATGCATGGGTTTCAAACATCAGGACCTCTTATTCAAATATTTCAATTCAACTTTACATTGATTATGACCTCACCTAGTCTTTTACACCCACATAGTCGTCTTCTCTTTATAATTGTACCACTAACTTTCTCTCGTGCATGCATGCACACACACTACCAGTCGACATTATCCATCGGACACATGCAATCTTTTTCTTCAGGCCGGTCTCCCATGAAGGCACACACCCACACACATCCCCCTCTCCATCATATCGGGCATTCTTTATATCTCACGCGTGCATGCGCAATGATCGATGTTCCTCTATGTATGTGTGTATATAGCTAGGTCTTTCATAGTTTTCCACACAAACCGATCAATCGATATATCCAGTGAGGTCTCACCCTCTTTCCCACGTCCACATCGATCAATCTATACCTATCTATATAGGATTAACATATATAGCTAATACACCCACATTAATTATATATCCAACGCCCCCCTCTCATCATCCATGCCTTCCGCTTCATCTCTCACACGCGCGCATAATGGCGAAGATAGGGGGAGTAAGGGCCCTGCTGTGACGCCCCCGATTCAATCGTACACTAAACATGCACGCAAATGTGTACGATCAAGATCAGGGACTCACGGGAAGATATCACAACACAACTCTAAAACATAAATAAGTCATACAAGCATCATAATACAAGCCAGGGGCCTCGAGGGCTCGAATACAAGTGCTTGATCATAGACGAGTCAGCGGAAACAACAATATCTGAGTACAGACATAAGTTAAACAAGTTTGCCTTAAGAAGGCTAGCACAAACTGGGATACAGATTGAAAGAGGCGCAGGCCTCCTGCCTGGGATCCTCCTAAACTACTCCTGGTCGTCGTCAGCGGGCTGCACGTAGTAGTAGGCACCTCCGGTGTAGTAGGGGTCGTCGTCGACGGTGGCGTCTGGCTCCTGGACTCCAGCATCTGGTTGCGACAACCAGAAAGAAAGGAAAGGGGGGAAAAGGGGGGGGGGAGAAAGCAACCGTGAGTACTCATCCAAAGTACTCGCAAGCAAGGAACTACACTACATATGCATGGGTATATGTGCAAGAAGGCCATATCAGTGGACTGAACTGCAGAATGCCAGAATAAGAGGGGGATAGCTAGTCCTATCAAAGACTACGCTTCTGGCAGCCTCCGTCTTGCAGCATGTAGAAGAGAGTAGATTGAAATCCTCCAAGTAGCATCTCCAAGTAGCATCTCCAAGTAGCATCTCCAAGTAGCATCTCCAGTAGCATCTCCAAGTAGCAACTCCAGTAGCATCGCATAGCATAATCCTACCCGGTGATCCTCCCCTCGTCGCCCTGTGGAAAAGCGATCACCGGGTTGTCTGTGGAACTTGGAAGGGTGTGTTTTATTAAGTATCCGGTTCTAGTTGTCATAAGGTCAAGGTACAACTCCAAGTCGTCCTGTTACCGAAGATCACGGCTATTCGAATAGATTAACTTCCCTACAGGGGTGCACCACATAACCCAACACACTCGAGCCCATTTGGCCGGACACACTTTCCTGGGTCATCCCCGGCCTCGGAAGATCAACACGTCGCAGCCCCACCTAGGCACAACAGAGAGGTCAGCACGCCGGTCTAAACCTAAGCGCATAGGGGTCTGGGCCCATCGCCCTGAGCACACCTGCACGTTGCGTGGGCGGCCGGAAGCAGACCTAGCCTAGTGGCGTTCCAGTCCAATCCGGCGCACTGACGTCACGAAGTGCTTCGGCTGATACCATGATGCCGGGATACCCATAACTACTCCCACGTAGATGGTTAGTGCGTATAGACCAAATGGCCAGACTGAGATCAAATACCAAGATCTCGTTAAGCGTGTTAAGTATCCGCGAACGCCGACCAGGGCCAGGCCCACCTGTCTCCTAGGTGGTCTCAACCTACCCTGTCGCTCCGCCACAAAGTAACAGTCGGGGGCCGTCCAGAACCCAGGCCCACCTCTACCGGGATGGAGCCACCTGTCCTTTCAGCCCCCCTCATTAGAATCACTTGCGGGTACTCATCGAGCTGACCCGACTTTAGTCACCATCTATATAGTATGTATGTACGTATAGTATATACCCGTGATCACCTCCCAAGTGATCACAGCCCAATAATATAGCAAGGCAGACTGACAAGAATGTAGGGCCAATGATGATAAACTAGCATCCTATACTAAGCATTTAGGACTGCGGGTAAGGTATCAATGATTGTAGCAACAATGACAGGCTATGCATCAGAATAGGATTAACGGAAAGCAGTAACATGCTACACTACTCTAATGCAAGCAGTATAGAGAAGAATAGGCGATATCTAGTGATCAAGGGGGGGCTTGCCTGGTTGCTCTGGCAAGAAGGACGAGCCACCAACACCGTAGTCGAACTGGGGGTCGCCGGCAGTCTCAGGGTCTATCGGAAAGAAGTAACGGAGAGGGAACACAATAAATAACAGAGCAATCAAAGCATGACAAAGCGTAACAAGACAATACGCGGTGTTCGGTGTGCCCTAACGCGGTAGTAGGTGATACCGGTGAAGGGGGGAAAACATCCAGGAAAGTATTCCCGGTGTTTCGTGTTTTCTGACAGACGAACCGGAGGGGGAAAGTTGCGGGTTTGATATGTTAGGGGTGTGTGGTGGACGAACGGGCTGCGTATCCGGGTTCGTCTCGTCGTTCTGAGCAACCTTCATGTTGAAAATATTTTAATCCGAGTTACGGATTAAAAGATATGATTTTCGAAAGATTTTATTAATTTCTGGAATTTAATTAATTATTTAATTAATTCGTAAATGATTTAATGACATCAGCATGATGTCATGCTGACATCAGCAGTCAACAGAGTTGATTGGTCAACCTGACTTGTGGGTCCCATTCGTCATTGACAGATTAGTCTAATTAGGGTTTAATTAAACTATCTACTTAATTAGATTAATTAAACATGATTAATTAACTTAATTAATTCATTAACTATTGAAAAAACGTTTTGGAGTGGGGCCCATTGTCATAGGGCCACTGGAGCCTATGCGGGCGTGCGGGTTACGGGCGCCACCCGCACGGGTGATGGCCCGAGTGGGGGGGGGGCGAGCCCGACGGGGGGGAAAATGGGGAGAGGCCACCGGGCGCCACCGGCGGACGGCCGCGGCGCGGCATCCATCGAGGAGCCCCGGCGGAGGCGGCCAGCATGGCAGTGGCATGCATGGTAGCCCGGGGCGGGGCCGACAACGGTAGGGAGGCGGAGGAAGCCGGGACGCGGCCACGGCGGGGCGCCGGGCGGGGCGGTGGTGTCCGCGGGCACGGCTTGAGCACGGCGCGGCCACGGCGAACATAGCAGGCGAGTGAGGGAGGCAGAGAGGAGAAGGGGAGGGGGCGGCTCACAGGAGGCCGCAGGGTTCGGGGCAACGGGTCTTGGGGCGGAGGACGGAGACGACCGGGCGACGGGGAAGCAGTCCGGCGAAGGCGTCCGGGTGGTGGTGGTTCTCCGGCGACGGCGGGTCTTCGGGCGGTAGTGATGGCGAACGGCGATGGCGCGAGGGCACCTGTCGGGGAGGAGATGAGGTCGGGGCGACGAGGACGAGGTAGCCCAGCGAACGACGATGGCGGGGTTCGGGACGACGGAGTGGTGGCGGCGGGGACGCGCCCCGATCTGAATCGAGGGCGGGGCAGAGGCGAGGGAAGGAGCTTCGAGGCGTCCGGCGAGGTGGGGATCTCCGGTGAGGGGGAGGCTGTGGCACGGGC
>NC_041387.1:323475692-323483442 GCF_002162155.2 Triticum dicoccoides | reverse complement strand
CTAGGCCTGGTGGGTTGGCCCAGTGGGGTTGATGGCCTGCTGTGAGCTGGGCCGGTTGGCCCATTGGGGGGGGTCCCTTTTCTTTTATTTTGTTTTTTTATACTTCTTATTTATTTTACTTTTCTGTTTTAAATCGTTTTAAATTACTTAGGCATTTTATACAAATGGGTTTGTTGCACCATAATTACCTTTGTAATATTTAGTACAATCCAAACATTTTTGTTTTAATTTTTGAAAACTTTTATTGTTATCATTAATTTGAATTTTGAATTTTGGACCGGTTTTGTCCTAACGATAGCTTAGCAGCAGTAATCATGGTGACATGGCACCATTAGCGTGGGATCACTGTAGCTTAATTATCCGGGCGTCACAATTCTCCTCCACTACAAAAAAATCTCGTCCCGAGATTTAAGAGGGGAGTAAGGGGGAAAGTTCTGGTTACGATATTCTAACGGATCTTCTCAAAGAAGTTAGTCCCTTTCGTTGATGTCTTCAATTCTTTATTCCAATGCATCATGATAAACTTGTCATCATTTCTTCGGGAACTCCATCGTACTTACGAAAGGATAAGGGGCAGCTCACTACGACATAATGCTTCTGAGGGAAACAATCTGGGGTTAACCCATGAATGAGTATAAGATTATCTCTCGAGTTGAACATATGAAATACCTCGAGAGTAAGGTACGAAGGTACCATAAGAGGCTCCAAGCGGATAGATAGTTGCTCAAAGCCTGAACCAGAGTGAGAAAGGGGTTCAGAGTAGCGAGGGTAAGTATTGCGTCTGATACCAGAATAGATCACTAGGACGGTGGCCCGTGAATTACATACGAGGCCACGCGCGAGGAATAACTTTGGGAATAGGGGGTGTACAGGACAGTCAGGTTTCGATCCTGTGGAACTGTGGGTTATGGGCCCACCATGTGGGTTTTTTTTAATAGGAGCAGTGACATCTTGCACGGGCATGATAACAAGGCATGTCAAAGAGTACCATGTCAGTTATGTCGGCAACAACGTTGATACCAAGGGCGAGGGACGAAGAGAACCATTTTCCTGCTTGTTGCATCGAGGTGGACCAATAGGCAAAGTTCTCGTCCATCGGTGGTTACCGAAATGTCACCAACAATAGTAACAGGGTCTTACTGGCAGATTTATACCACGAGGTGCTTACATAAGCAGGAGAATAATACTGCTTAGATTATATAGACCTCAAGAAAGGTTAATCCAACCAATGGAAAGGAAAATAAGATTATCAGATTAAACAGAACAATGGAAAGGAAAATGTGTTTAAACACATATTTCAAGGGTATATCCTTCCCAAGGACAAGCAGAGCATGATATCCATGACAGGATATAATGTAGAAAACTCTTTAGGTAGGGGAGAGAAATTTCATGACATTACCCATACAGCGGTGTTTGGATAATTTAGCAGGAAACATTTAGCATTGGGCTTCAAATGTTCTTGTTGAAAATCAAAGTTCCACAGACAAACTTTTGAGATAGCATTGGCATGGTATTCAAACAAAGGTCAGACTTTAGATACTCAATGGATCCATCAGGAACAGCTTATAAAATAGGTCTTACAATTTCCTCCAGGAAGAATGGTTATCCTTGCAAAAGAAATTATAACGATAGGTCCTCCACCCATGGGGGGGGGTGCTAGGCATGACATCATGTTACCGGGTCATCAAAGGTCCAACATCATAACTCTTGGAAAGTTGTCCCAACCATCATATCTGACCGAGATTCAGATCTGATTGGTGTCAGGATAACTCAGACTCAGGATGTCTGTGAAGAAAAGGTGCAACGCAAATTGTTGAGATGACATTGTAAGATTCTTGGGAACTGAACTATGGAAGCGAGTTCCGAAACAAGAGTTCATCATTAAGTCAAGGAGAGAATGAGGAGGTGGCTGATGGACTCAGCGACATTCCATTGAGATCTCAAAAGATGGATTTCCACGATTATCTGAACAAGGAGATAACCCTTTTCAGATCAAATGATATAGTGAGGTATGCTCGAGGAAAACATACATAATTAAACATTGGTTGAAAGGTGCACCCGAAATATGGGTTGGGTTGCACGACAAATGTCGTAATGGTGATTCAATAATCAATAGACTAAGAATGAACGGCCGACCATTAACTTCAGAGCAATAGGGTTGCTAGAAAGGCAGAATCCAAATAGCACCGTTCACTTGTTGGTACCCTGGTTGGGATCAACGCGAGGACCAGGAAAGAATGGTGATGGTGAGAAGTATCACTATACCAAGAATTCTTAAGAGGTGGTGAAATTCCCATGACATTCTTGACATAAAAGGCGGTAATTCTCCAAGGTAAAGAAGAACAATGCTGGGTAGCAAGGAACTCAAGGTATAACACAAAACACAAACAAGTTTGTGTTGAACGGAAGGCAATAAAGTGGTCAAAGATAACACAAATCATCGGGGCAAGGATGGTATTTCTCATCATGAACTCAATTGATATCCTGGAAGAGCTCATAAGGTTGATGATGATCAGGACACATTTGTCGATATATTTCATGAAGATGTAATCAATCAGCGACGACATCAAGTCAAGGGAATGATGAAGCGGAAGGTTATTGGAACCATGGGTAGGACACAAACTTGATATCAAGCTTGTTGTCCAAGGCGAACTGATATGACGAGGAAGATCGACGTACGCTTAGCTCATCATCGACAGTTGTGCTCTGGGATTACGGACCAGGTAGCATAGTTAAAGTTAAGCATGATAATGATATAGCCGAACAGGCTAGGATTGACGTGATCGGGTACAAACCCGTAAGTAAAGAGGACTACTAAAAGTTGTTGAACCGTAGAACAGACTCGGTTTAGTTATCGGTGTCTTTGAGTGTTTAATAACTCAGAGCCCATGAAAAACTGTAATTAGTGAGAATGTAGCACTTGATGAAGAACTCATAAGAAGTTATGCAGTTCCATGATAATCTCGAGATACCAGGGGGGTAATACTCAACACAAGATCAAAGTAAAGGTTGGACTGGTGTATTGATCCATAGACGACAATTGTTTTAACTTGTCCGAGAAATGGAATCAAAGAGGAACAATCATGGTCGGAACCACAACTACAAGGGGTCCAATTTAATAACTCTGAAAGAATTACTCGAATGAGTAAATATTTGGCAAGAAGCTTCCATGATAAGTTCCACATCGGGTCCATGGGCATGAACGCAGAGTTCAAGGTCGACTCCCACTTCTTTAATGCATAACCTTCATTCACCTCTCGTATTTCGAAAATGTCATTAGTTGTTGAAAGTTTTACCTGGTGCAATACCAGATAGGTTTGACCCGTGAAATCTTTCGGGTTCACACAGATTAGGGAAGGCATAGGTTCAACCCATCAGGTCATCTTAGGAACATATACCACAAACTTCGGAGTAAATAATACAAGCTCGAAAGTAGAGCATTGTTCAAAAGCAGATGATACAATTTACCAAAGGCATTATATATCCAAGGGAAGGCTCACAAGGTTATTGAATATGAAGGACAATGTCAGATCAAATCCATCAAAGGATATGTCGGTCCATAACAGAGCTGATGTGAGCATCAGCACACAATCAGAGGGAGTAACAATGCAAGGGCATTGGATTATAGAGACAACTGACTAATCCAGAGCTCAAATGCAAAGGAATTATGATTTCCAAATTAAGGGAACAGAAACAATGTTCTGATTAGGGGTGGATAAGTTGAATCGCCTTGGGGTACTATCGACGGCATTTGGATTGGTTGAGAACCAGCTCATGTTTAAAATGACGTCTGAGCCGGAAAGATAATTTAAAAGGATCAACTGATGATTGCATGCATTCGCACTCATGTTGAATCAAAAGGATCAAAATGACGATGCCTAAGGATACTAACGAATATTGCCGGACATATGGAAAGCATCCATCATGCAAGTAGACAAGTATGACAGATCAATAAGCTACTAAGGATTTTTGGAGGATCGAATAGTATTTTGAAGACCATTGTGAAACACATGAACAACTGGGGGATGAGCGGATACTCGATAAGTGCGAGAATTATCCATAGGGGTATTCAGGTGACAAAGAACAGCAAGGCAATAAGCTCAAAGGATTATCGAAACAACGACGAGTGCTTTGAGGTATCTGGTAATAACAAGACCAACTGGGGATGAATGTAAGAATAACAACTGCAAGTAGTTATCCATAAGGGTTTACGGTGGAAGGGGAATTGCAAACGCGATGAACACAAGTTCTCGAGTTAACAGCGAAGAGCATCTTCAGGGTCTTCTGGTGCAGCAGACGATCATCAGTAATAAGGGGCTCTCCGGGTGAAAGTGATAACGAGATCCTAATGTTAGATTTAGTAAAATTCATTTAACCCGAATAGAGGAGAGATTAGAGTCCCAGAGTAAAGTTCAAGGAGTAAAAGATCCTACTACCACCCAATGGCGACGTGGGCCTGTAAGCCACACAGCCATGTTAGTAAAAGTTTTTCAACGACTAGACTCAACTTTGGCCAAGGAGTTGGAAAGGGGGATTCCTACAAGCAGTCGGCTGTGATACCAACTTGTGACGCCCCCGATTCAATCGTACACTAAACATGCACGCAAATGTGTACGATCAAGATCAGGGACTCACGGGAAGATATCACAACACAACTCTAAAATATAAATAAGTCATACAAGCATCATAATACAAGCTAGGGGCCTTGAGGGCTCGAATACAAGTGCTCGATCATAGACGAGTCAGCGGAAACAACAATACCTGAGTACAGACATAAGTTAAACAAGTTTGCCTTAAGAAGGCTAGCACAAACTGGGATACAGATCGAAAGAGGCGCATGCCTCCTGCCTGGGATCCTCCTAAACTACTCCTGGTCGTCGTCAGCGGGCTGCACGTAGTAGTAGGCACCTCCGGTGTAGTAGGGGTCGTCGTCGACGGTGGCGTCTGGCTCCTGGACTCCAGCATCTGGTTGCGACAACCAGAAAGAAAGGAAAGGGGGGAAAAGGGGGGGGGGAGAAAGCAACCATGAGTACTCATCCAAAGTACTCGCAAGCAAGGAACTACACTACATATGCATGGGTATATGTGTAAGGAGGCCATATCAGTGGACTGAACTGCAGAATGCCAGAATAAGAGGGGGATAGCTAGTCCTATCGAAGACTACGCTTCTGGCATCCTCCGTCTTGCAGCATGTAGAAGAGAGTAGATTGAAATCCTCCAAGTAGCATCTCCAAGTAGCATCTCCAAGTAGCATCTCCAAGTAGCATCTCCAAGTAGGAACTCCAGTAGCATCGCATAGCATAATCCTACCCGGCGATCCACCCCTCGTCGCCCTGTGGAAAAGCGATCACCGGGTTGTCTGTGGAACTTGGAAGGGTGTGTTTTATTAAGTATCCGGTTCTAGTTGTCATAAGGTCAAGGTACAACTCCAAGTCGTCCTGTTACTGAAGATCACGACTATTCGAATAGATTAACTTCCCTGCAGGGGTGCACCACATAACCCAACACGCTCGATCCCATTTGGCCGGACACACTTTCCTAGGTCATGCCCGACCTCGGAAGTTCAACACGTCGCAACCCCACCTAGGCACAACAGAGAGGTCAGCACGCCGGTCTAAACCTAAGCGCACAGGGGTTTGGGCCCATCGCCCTGAGCACACCTGCATGTTGCGTGGGCGGCCGGAAGCAAACCTAGCCTAGTGGCGTTCCAGTCCAATCCGGCGCGCGCCACTCAGTCGCTGACGTCACGAAGTGCTTCGGCTGATACCACGACGCCGGGATACCCATAACTACTCCCACGTAGATGGTTAGTGCGTATAGACCAAATGGCCAGACTCAGATCAAATACCAAGATCTCGTTAAGCATGTTAAGTATCCGCGAACGCCGACCAGGGCCAGGCCCACCTGTCTCCTAGGTGGTCTCAACCTACCCTGTCGCTCCGCCACAAAGTAACAGTCGGGGGCCGTTGGGAACCCAGGCCCACCTCTACCGGGATGGAGCCACCTGTCCTTTCAGCCCCCTCATTAGAATCACTTGCGGGTACTCATCGAGCTGACCCGACTTTAGTCACCATCTGTATAGTATGTATGTATGTATAGTATATACCCGTGATCACCTCCTGAGTGATCACAGACCAATAATATAGCAAGGCAGACTGACAAGAATGTAGGGCCAATGATGATAAACTAGCATCCTATACTAAGCACTTAGGACTGCGGGTAACGTATCAATGATTGTAGCAACAATGACAGGCTATGCATCAGAATAGGATTAATGGAAAGCAGTAACATGCTACACTACTCTAATGCAAGCAGTATAGAGAAGAATAGGCGATATATGGTGATCAAGGGGGGGCTTGCCTGGTTGCTCTGGCAAGAAGGACGAGCCACCAACACCGTAGTCGAACTGGGGGTCACCAGCAGTCTCGGGGTCTATCGGAAAGAAGTAACGGAGAGGGAACACAATAAATAACAGAGCAATCAAAGCATCACAAAGCGTAACAAGACAATACGTGGTGTTCGGTGTGCCCTAACGCGGTAGTAGGTGATACCGGTGAAGGGGAGAAAACATCCGGGAAAGTATTCCCGGTGTTTCGTGTTTTCTGACAGACGAACCGGAGGGGGAAAGTTGCGGGTTTGATATGTTAGGGGTGTGTGGTGGACGAACGGGCTGCGTATCCGGGTTCGTCTCGTCGTTCTGAGCAACCTTCATGTTGAAAATATTTTAATCCGAGTTACGGATTAAAAGATATGATTTTCTAAAGATTTTATTAATTTCTGGAATTTAATTAATTATTTAATTAATTCGTAAATGATTTAATGACATCAGCATGATGTCATGCTGACATCAGCAATCAACAGAGTTGATTGGTCAACCTGACTCGTGGGTCCCATTCGTCATTGACAGATTAGTCTAATTAGGGTTTAATTAAACTATCTACTTAATTAGATTAATTAAACATGATTAATTAACTTAATTAATTCATTAACTATTTTAATTATTAATTGATTAATTATTAATTAATTAATTATTTATATATTTATTTTTATTTCGTTTTTTTTTTGAAAAAAACGTTTTGGAGTGGGGCCCATTGTCATAGGGCCACTGGAGCCTATGCGGGCGTGCGGGTTACGGGCGCCACCCAAATGGGTGATGGCCCGAGTGGGAGGGGGGCGAGCCCGATAGGGGGGAAAACGGGGCGAGGCCACCGGGCGCCACCGGCGGACGGCCGCGGCGCGGCAGCCATCGAGGAGCCCCGGCGGAGGCGGCCAGCATGGCAGTGGCAGGCACGGTAGCCCGAGGCGGGGCCGGCAACGGTAGGGAGGCGGAGGGAGCCGGGACGCGGCCACGGTGGGGCGCCGGGCGGGGCGGCGGTGTCCGTGGGCACGGCGTGAGCATGGCGCGGCCACGGCGAGCATAGCAGGCGGGTGAGCGAGGCAGAGAGGAGAAGGGGAAGGGGCGGCTCACAGGAGGCCGTAGGGTTCGGGGCAACGGGGCTTGGGGCGGAGGACGGGGACGACCGGGCGACGGGGAAGCAGTCCGGCGAAGGCGTCCGGGTGGTGGTGGTGCTCCTGCGACGGCGGGTCTTCGGGCGGCAGTGATGGCGAACGGCGACGGCGCGAGGGCACCTGTCGGGGAGGAGATGAGGTCGGGGCGACGAGGACGAGGTAGCCCGGCGAACGACGACGGCGGGGTTCGGGACGACGGCATGGTGGCGGCTGGGACGCGCCCCGATCTGAATCGAGGGTG
>NC_041387.1:323441718-323475382 GCF_002162155.2 Triticum dicoccoides | reverse complement strand
CAATCTTGATCCAGAACTGGATCAGGGGGGGGGGATGGGAGAGAGCGAGTGGAGGTGTTGGTGGTTAGGGTTTGCGGGGGGTGAGGGGATAAGGTGTGGCCGGCTGGGCCTGGTGGGTTGGCCCAGTGGGGTTGATGGCCTGCTGTCAGCTGGGCCGGTTGGCCCATTGGGGGGTCCCTTTTCTTTTGTTCTGTTTTTTTATACTTTTTATTTATTTTACTTTTCTGTTTTAAATCGTTTTAAATTACTTAGGCATTTTATAAAAATGGGTTTGTTGCACCATAATTACCTTTGTAATATTTAGTACAATCCAAACATTTTTTTTAATTTTTGAAAACTTTTACTGTTATCATTAATTTGAATTTTGAATTTTGGACCGGTTTTGTCCTAACGATAGCTTAGCAGCAGTAATCGTGGTGACGTGGCACCATTAGCGTGGGATCACTGTAGCTTAATTATCCGGGCGTCACACCTGCCCCCCTAACATCACTATATATCGAGGATAATATGAATGTTATCATTAGACAATTGCTACTAAAAATGGTTTAAGTTCATGAATTGACCCTCCTCGTAAAGGATTAGCAATGCTTGGCCCCCTAGCTCATTTATTTTTCATGGCCCCGCCACTGCGCGCAACAGCGCATGTTCTCGCCCCCTCTCTCTAAATATCGATCTCGCACTTGTGCACTCCTTCATAGTCTCCCTCCACTTGGCCCCTCGCACAATCTTCTAGCCCCCCACCGGATTTTGCCACATGTACAATCTAGCTGACTCCATGGTTGAACTTAAGCATAATGCACAAACCTCAAAATAACAGTGGTTCTCTTTTGTTCTAGAATCTTTCGTATCATAACTGCCCAAACTTTTTTTCTAGTTGAATTGCCATTATTTGTTTCTACTTTATGCTTTACTATGCACAATTCCATGAATCATAAAATAGATTAACGGCTTCTTTGATTCAAAGGATTCTCAAAGGAATTTTGGAGGATTCTAATCATTAGGAATTTTTCCTATCTTGGTTGTTTGATTCATAGGATTGTAAACCATAGGAATTTTTCCATATGATTCATTTGCACTAGATTTCATAGGAAATATCCCATCCACTCAAACCTCTTTGAAAGAATTATGCATTTTTTATGCACAACCAAACACTTGTACAATCCTGTAGGATTCAAGACGACATTCCACTATAATACCATGTTTTTCCTATTCCCGTGTTCTTAGCTTTTTTATAAAAACTAATTGATTTTGAATGAGATGAACTATAAGAATTAAACGAAGGTCTACATCAGGCATATATGACTCAAAGCTTACATGCTCCTATAGTGTGGTATTTATTCATAATTTGGTTGCAAAATCTGATGCGTGCAATGCACGTGTACCTTACTAGTACTTCGAGTATGTGCTAAACACGTAAATTAGAATTCCAATGGCATGCTACACAGTGTCTCTCTTACAGTTCATGAAGCCACGTGGCACATGTGGAGGCATTGTCATGACCTCCTTGTGTGGATTGATCACAGTGACGTGTTGCTGGTTCCAGAAGAATGTACTCGTCCTCCCTGAGCCATACTGGCGGTATATGCATGAAGCGAAGATGTGCACGCACGCCACGCATGCACTCATTCCCTCACACGCACACGCGGGTACACGGGAGGACGCAATTTTGTACCAAGATCCACCCCATGTGATAATTTGACGCGTGTAAAGTCGTTCACTTCATTGATGGTGAATTAATACAGCGCATGCAAATTGAGTGGACGTGAGGGCGGAAGAAAGACATTATTAGTCCATTGCACGCATGCGAGTAGTTAAATCATGGGTTGCTAGTAGTACTTCCATTGGTCTCCTTCGTATTTTGTGCCAATTTTTGACAGTAATATAATATTTACGCATTTGAGGAGTGTAGTGTACTTGAAATTTATGTTCCTCTAAACTCATCGGGAGCCGTTTCGGGCCTCGAAACCAAAACCATCATTTAATCTTTACCTTATTCCCATCACATTCGAAAGCCTACTCACACCTACTAGTACGTACCAAACCTGAACGTGTTCACACTATGCAGGTATTAGTACTAGTGCTAGTACTTAGGTTATAAAAAGGAGAACTACCTAACCTTAAATTACTCTACCTTTCCTCCTCATAAGTGCTTCTTCTTCGTCCATCCTTGCCATGGCCGGTGAGCAGAGCTTTAGGTCGATAACTACTCGTAACAAGGGAGTGGCAACCAAGGCTGTGGAAAAAAAGAGGGCTCGCCGCCACGCAGAGACCTCGAAAGATCTCTCACGGGCAAGCGATGGCTCCCAGGAGCTCCCTAGCCGCGGAGGCGAACATGCCGAGCCGACGGTGCTGGAGTCGTTATCCCTCGACGGCATGCCGGATCAGCTCAATAAGCACCTCAATGAGCAGAAGGAGTTCATCCAAGGTGGAGTTGCTGAAGGAGAGCCTCCACCACATGCCCGCTGAGCTCAATAAGCATGGGGAGTTGACCGCTGGCTTGGTGATGCTGCTGAAGAAGAGCATTGCCTCGGAAAAGAAGGCGACCGGCGAAATCCTGCGACTTCAGGAGGACAAGGCAAAGCTCTGCCACGAGATCGACCTGTTGTAGGAGAAGAACGCCGGCTGGAAGAAGCTGCATGAGAATAGTAGTTCCTTGATGAAGATGCTGCAGGCCCTCGTCATGGAACAGAAGGAGGAGTTGGCGAAGCTCCGCATCGAGCACCCGGCTGCTGTCAATGTACGTAATGCGGACGTGGAACAGATGATGAAGGCTCGCGTCGAGAAATCCCGCGTCATGGACAAAATGAAGAAGATGGTGGAGGAGACGCGCAAGGAGATGGAGGTCGTGGAGGCGATGAAGAAGCAGTTATGACTCTGCGGCGAATTAGATCATTTGGGGTGATAATCTTCCTTGCTCTTTTGCTCTTGTGTTTCATCTTTTGCTTCGGGTGTTTCGCCGCACGTGTCACGTTCTCTGTGAGGCACGAATAAAACAATGCTTTTTTTGATGGAATGAATAGAACAATGCTAACAATGTGATGAGTGGCAAATTAGATCATTTTTTATCGCCATATGGCACTGGGTTGCTGTATTTCGTGCTCCTCCGTCGTAGTACTACTCCAGTGGAAAAATTGAGTATACCGCACGGTTCTTTGCTCCTCCTTAGGTCGTCGGCGCATTTATATGAGAGGTAAAATCACAAGGCCCCGCCTTCCAGCAGTAATGAGCCGTCAAATCACAAAGGCCCTCGCCTCTCGTGAAACCGACAAAGCTAGACTGCCCCGCCCTTTAGCCTTTTAAAAAATGTATACTTTTGTATAGTAGTAGTATCAATCGATTGCGCCATGGAGCAAAACTTGAAATTAAAAAAAGGTGGTACATATAGACAGCGGTCGTCGCCAAATTATGCATATAGTACTATTAAAAAGGCTAGTTACAATAATGGTGTTCCGCACAACCTACCCCTCAAATAAAACTAAGCATCCTGGAATTCTTTGACAAAACTAAGCACCCTGAAATTCTTTGACAACTAAACTGCTGTCTATATGATTTTGGCCATATATATTGTACGCATATAATGTGAAAAAACGACTGGTAGTACTATACCAAGTAAAAGATGAAATGTAAGAAATACTAGTATGTACATACTGAAGAGTTAAAGTAACGAGAAGAAACATAACATAGTTCTGCTAGGGGCTCAGCACAACACACCCCTCAAATTAAATTAAGCACACCTGAAATTAAACTTTGCAACTATTCTGGTAGACACTGCATTAGAACCACCATGAGCAATGACATTGCCACCTTACTCGGAGTCCTCGTCCACGTCCTCGACTTCGTCTTTGTCCCTCTTCCTCTTGGCTGATACTTCTTTACTTGAACCGCACACTTGGCTCTTGCTCTTCATCCAACCCTTGTAGATATTGAAACAAAGGTAGCCATGCATTGTAGCATAGTGGATGTGGTCTATATCTAGTACATTCCACTGCCATGCATAACGATGAAACGTGTCTGGAGGTTTCTCCAGTTTACCTTACGAAGGATGAACCATGGCTCCTGCCAGGGTCAGCATTGAAGGTTGACGAGAGGACACCAGCCGATTCTTCTGGAGGTCGAAGAGGTTGCCTACAACGAGGCCTATCCGACCCAGGACTTCTTTCTCGTTACTATAGTCCACAGTAACGAATTTGACTAGGTTGCTCTCGAGGAAGTCCTTAAAATCCAGGCATTCAACGTCGGCATGGCATATGTGGTAGACCAAGCATAAGTCATGCACGCAAACCTGGATCACGGTGGGCTTCTTCCTCTCTTCGTCCTTTAGATCCTTCTCCCGTCCTAGGACTGTGGTGTACTAAACATCTAGCAAAGCGACCCACTCATCATCTGAGTTTTTGAACATGCGTCTGAAGCGAGAAAGGCATCCTTTTAACCATCACGGAAGAACAGGTGTAGATCACATTGAACTCATCGTCGGTGATGGTTCTAACCTTGTACTCACCGCCGATCATGGAGATTTGGGACGCCATGGATTTGGGAGGAGGGTTAGGATTAGTGGAACTGCCGTAATGTGAAAGGACGGAATGACTAGGAGCGAACCACCATAGTATTAAAGGACATGCGGGGACGAGTAGGAGCGAACTGCCAGCGTGCAAACGGCAGGGTAGTGGCTTTCTATTCTCCCATGATACGGGCTTCCGAGAGCCGTTGGATCTGAGATCGAACGGTTGCATGGCGTGATACTAGACCTATGGCTGCCAGCAACTTAGCATGCGACCGTTTGATCTCAGATCCAAGGGCTGCCATCAGCCCGTATCATGGTCGCGCCTACCACGACTGCCGCGTCGCTCGCACGGTCACGCCCTTGGGGATTTAACATGGTGCGTTAGGCTATCTGATGTTGGCATCTCATACATAGTCATTACTTAGTCACTCATACTACAACAAGGTTAGCTATAAGGTTGGCTATAAGTGTATTTTTTTACTTCTCTCTATCTCTTTCTTTGTACTCCCTCCGTCCCATAATATAAGAACGTTTTTGACACTAGTGTAGTGCCAAAAACATTCTTATATTATGGGACACAGGGAGTACTAGTATTTATTGCATTTGCCAAGGAGTGACCTCTTCCAATGAAATGGTGTGCTTATTAGTTTTTTTGTTGCTAAGTTTGCTTCATTTAATTGGCTATAGACTCAAAATTGTCTTTTCACCTAGGTACACGCGCTTAGCACCGTTTCTTCCTTGGGTCACCAAACTAGTCTCTCTCTTCTTGATTAACTTGCCACATCAGACTTTATGCCTATGTGGCAAGCTTAGCACCTGTAGGAGCAAGTAAGGCTTCTTGTAATGGGAGTATCATAGGTACTAGTATCATGCATGCCAACTATGCAATCTTGATGAGGTGACGTTGAATTAAATGAAGAAAAGAGAGAGTTGAGTATCATAATATGATATTGTATCATATTAAATGATGTGCTACTATGTGTCATGCATGACAATAAATCAACTATCCTATGATACCAACACATGATACTATGCATTACGGATGTAGTATCATACAAAAGTATCATATGCATGATACTAGTATATGATACTGTCCATTATGACCAACCTAAGTACAATAGTGCGCTTTACATGGCATTTTTGTATATGTGGAGGAAAGAGAGGTAAGGAAAAAGTGGAGAAGTGGGCTCTCATGCAAGAGACAACCTCTACTACATGGTGGAGCATTGGGAGAGGCACCTGTATGGAGGTGGTCAGGAATCGGGAGACTCACGGCGGTCGTAGCACCGCAGTTAAAATGATAATGGCAAGTCAAATCATGTGGCCCCACCTGTCCAGCAGTAACTCGCTGTCAAATCACACAGCCCTATGTTTGCAGCAGCCTACTCCCTCGTCTTCTCGCGTCTCTGTCGAACCGACTAGGCGGAACTGCCCCGCCTACCGCATAGGAAAAGCCCCGCCATCGACTTTTAAATATTACAGTATACTAATTTTGTATCCATGGATTGCACCATGGAGCAAAGCCTCTAGAAAACGACAGTACACATGTATGGAGTATACAGCATGCCCGTCGCGTTCACGTAGCACCCCAGACGGTCGGTCGGTCTGGCACGCTGCTCTCCGAATGCAACGCGCGTCATATTGCGGGGCTGTTTGGTTCTAGGCCTAGCATTGCCACACTTTGCCACACATTTTTGCCAAGCTTTCCTAAGGTTATTTCATCAAAATGAGAGCCACAAGTTGGCAAATCCTAAGGGAATATTGCCACATTTTTATGTATATGCCATGTGGGGCCCAAGTGTGGCTTGCCTAATATGTGGCTTGAACCAAACACTCACCTAAGTTGATCAAACTTGCCTAACTTTAGGTGTGGCAATCTTTGGCAAAGTTAGACCACAATTGAGAACCGACAATAGGCACACTCCCCGGCCCCGGAAGTCGGGTGACTTAATAGAAGAGGGAGACGAGCGATAGTACTAGAGAAGTGTTGTACTATGTTGGTGCCTGGACGATCCCTGCAAGACATGGAAGATCTGTTCATCCATGCATGTGACCAGACTCCAACAGACATGCCTGGATTGGCTATCGTCTACATATCATGCAGGCTGTGTTATACATGGTTGTAGTTGTGGTGAGAAATCTAAAAAAAGGTTTCTTGTCATCTCGCAAAATTAGGTGTCATGTGCTTCGGATCACTGCGAGGGTTAAACAGCGACAACTGAGTTGGGCTAGTCATTGGGGGCACATGCATGAAGACTAATCGACTGCCATGTAGGTCAAGCCGGCTATGTTAATTAGGACATCTATTGACGGACCCCTTTTCTACGAGTTTATCTTTAATTTGAGCTTTGTTCCTCGTCTAGTTTGTCCGTTGGGATTCATGTTGTCTCCTTTGGGCAGTGAGGTTATGATTTCTTGTCATGTGGCATTTTTTCATGTTATATGTTATAATCCGGTGCTTTAGATCAAAATGATGACAACTGCGCCTCCGGGCCACATGCATGAAGACTTCTCGACAGTCATTGACGAGGTCAAGCCAGCTCCGGTAGACAAATTAAAATACTACTCCACTATGTAGGTAGGAGCCTCCGCGCTTGCTTGCTAGTGTTGCTCTCTTCACACTATCTCGTCCTCTCCAGATCTAAACATGACATCGGTGGCCACAAACTCTCGCTCTCTCTCTCTGCTCACTGCTGGTCACAGATCCAGCTGGATCCTCTACACCAGGGAAGGTGAGAAGGTGCAATGTTCACGCGGTCGTCCTCGGCGACTGGCGGGTGCCGATCAGCCTGCCTTGCCGTTCTCTCCCAAGCATCGCTGGCGAGGGAGGACCTCCGACCCCTTCTTTCTTGCTGTCATAGTGTGGGAAGATCCGGCCTCCCGCCGCCCACCTAGAGACATCCCGGTGACCATCAGGTATAACTTACTTCGAAACCGGCCTTGCTCTACTTCTCGAGCTCCTGACGTCGCTGCATTTGTATCTTTTACTATTTCTCGGGTCCCCTCGTAGATAGGATCGATCGGCAGTTCGAAAACCACCTAATTTTTGTATGTTTAAGAGGTAAAACTAGTTCATGCACTCGAATCTAGTACTACTTGGTTCAAACAAGGAAGAAAGGGGGTGGGGGTGGGGGAGGATTTGTTACCTAAATCTAGGACTTGGTCGAAAGAGGAAATAATGGGGGCGAAAAGTAGCAGAGACTGGCTATCCAACTGGTATCTAGGTCTAATAGGGAAATAAAGGGAAATGCAGTACAAACTCAATATAAACCCGATCTATTGGTTGAAAAAGGAAAGAAAGTGGGGACTGGGGGACAAGTCAATAGAGTAAGTCCAGCACTACATTTGCTAGCCTCACACGGTATAAGGTGGCTATACTGAACAAAAATGGGACCAACCCAGATATCCTGTTCTGATGTTTGTTGCCCCGAGCCACTCTTATGTAGTGCCACTGATAAAATGTAGCAGGCGCACTATTAAAAGTAAGGACACGTTAAACCAATGTTGTTTTCAATGTAATTCCTCTAGTAATACGAATCAATGGCACTTTGTTACATGTCCTGCTAAATTTCCCATTAAGGTAAGTTGGTTCTTTTCGTTAGAAATGCAACTGTCCTGGTCCGCCTACTCTCCCGTGCCCAAAGTAATGTCGTATTTAACGGTTGTCATAGTTAATTCCACTTCTTTAGAAATTGCTACTGTCCTTGTAGGATTGCCATTTAGATAAGGAACATGCTTCTTTTCATTTGATGCATGTTTCATCACTTGTTAGTCACCCTCCTTTCCACCTTTTTTGTGCAAACAGAGATATACATTTCACGCTCGATCTTAGTTGCACTAAACAAATGATATCCACATTATAGTTGAGCATTCCAGGAGCTTCACAACCAACCTTGATGTTCCTCAAATTTAGTGCAACTAATGAAGAAGAAGCTCTCTGGGTTTCGTTTTCTCATGGAAATGGAACCAGGGCTGGAGCCCTTTTCTTAAATTTTTTTGAAGAAGAAGCTGCTAGCTCACGGGACATTGCTTCATTTTAGGTGAACTGCACTAAAAGGTCCCATGAATTGAATCATCCATGTTGGTGACTGAAAGAGCCAGCTTCAGCATCCCAGTCTAAGAACCCCCGGCGTCCATCCTTGCGATACACGGTACACCTCATTTGACACCTGCTCGACCCTAGTGTCACTGATAAAATGAAGTAATAATACAGTTAAAATAGAGCGAGTGTCCTCTCTATCATTTCATTTCCAATGTAGATAAAGAAAGTGCTTCCCTTTGTTAATGTATGTTTCATCAACTAGTCCCATTGTTAATGTTTAAGCGTTTCTGCAAACTGGGGTGCTTAATTTTAGTTGATTTGTACAAAAATAGAGATTTGAATGTCTCAAGGCACCTCCTTGTACTACCGCTGTACACTGATGTTCATCACTGGCAGAAGGTGTATCTGGGAGACTTGGGACGATGTCCAGTATGAGGCATACCGTATGAGGCGTCGTAGGGCCCATCTCGCCCTCGCAGCATGGCATACTATGATACTATCGCAATATTTTCTTCTATTTTTTTGTGAGTTTCATCAACTAGTGCCACTATAATGTAATCACACTTTTTCATTATCTGTGCAAACAGGGTTATTCAGCTGCATTTTGGTGGAACTGCACAAATGTATGGAACCGGCATATATGCAGAGTGCGAGGTGTGCCATGTAAAAATTACCGACACCAACCATGCTGCATGAACGCATTGGCATCCACCACCACCAGTGGGATGTGTGGCGCTCTCTGTGGATGGATCTTTCTCGGCAGCAAATCCTCTAACCAAATACTAGTAGCTTATATTGGCAGTTTTCTAGGGAGTACTCTTTTCTGAAAGAAGCACCAATCTATTTTTCTTTATTTGTACACTATGTTAACAACTTTGACCCAAAGGTCCAGAGCTATTTTAGGGTGATTGCATAGTACTCGGAGACTGATTGTAAGCATGATTTTCATTAGCTGTCACACTGATTGTAAG
Source organism: Triticum dicoccoides (assembly GCF_002162155.2). Lineage (NCBI taxonomy): Eukaryota > Viridiplantae > Streptophyta > Magnoliopsida > Poales > Poaceae > Triticum > Triticum dicoccoides. Next base: position 323,465,868 of record NC_041387.1, on the reverse strand, counting down.
CATGAGCAGGTGGAAGATTAGGTTAGTGCGAAGCTTACCTTAAACCCTACCGCCGCCGTTGAAACAAGGCGAGCGTCAAGGTAACTGTGGAGAACGGCGGGGAAGCGACGTCGCGCCATCCGTCCTCCTCTTGCGGTGGGAGAATGAATAATGATGTGGCTCCGGCTGGCTCTGCACCCTCACGAACGACACACCATACTCGATCGATACGTTATCCTCTGGGTGCTCGACCTTCGACGTGTATGCCCACCACCTCCGCCTGACTGTCGCCTCGGGCGAATCTGTCTGTTCCATCGCCCAGAGGAGGTACTCGATGAACCCGGAGGACTGCGGTGTGACTGCCTCCGAGGAGTACATGTACATCGTCGCCCTCATCGCCACCGTCTCGCTCTTTGGCATACATTTCCACATGGCCCGCACCGTCCTCGAAATCTCCCACTCATTGTCAAACCAAGTAAGGATCTCCTTCAACCTGGCTAACTTCGCCTGGTCGCCACCGGCGATCTGCCTGATTCGCTGCTGCATCCTCTCCATAGTTGTCCTTCTGAGTGGTCTGGTGCTAGCTTTGGAATATGGGAGGAGAGAAGGTGGTCTTGCAATAGAGAAGAGGGAGAGGCAAGATGGTGGTTTTGGAATGGAGATGATGGAGAGTAGAGGAGGTGGTTTTGCAATGGAGAAGATCAGAAGAGGGAGAGGCGAGACGGTGGTTTTTGAATGGAGATGATGGAGAGGAGAGGGGGTGGTTTTGCAATGGAGAAGAGGGAGAGGAGCGTGCGGCAGCGATTTAGGATTGGACGAGAGGGCCGGCGTGCTATGACTGGATCAAAATCAAAATCAATTTACCCTTCAAAAGCGACCCCACATTAACTAGTCTCCCTTTTATTCTGGGTCATAATTGACCATGATTTTCGCACATAAAATATATGTTATATGTTTCAAAAATAATATAATTTGAAAGTACATTCAGATACGAACCAAATGTTACAATTTTTGGTGACATGCATTCACATTTTGCTTGTCAAATACAGTACGTGGTCAAACTTTGACCCAAAATACGCAAAACAAAAAATAAACTTCCAAGACCAACGCCGCTCTTCCGCTCTTCTCCTCTTAAACCATTGCCGCTCCTCTCCTGTTCCAATCTCAATCCAGCGCCGCTCCTCTCCTCTTCCATTTCGAAACCACCGCCCCTCCTCTCCTGTTCCAGTCAAAAACCAGCATCGCTCCTCTCCCGTTCTAATCCAAAACCAGCGCTGCTCCTCTCCTCTTCCATTCAAAAACCACCGCCGGTGAGTGAAGGTGCTGTGGAGAAGTAGATCGATGGAGTAGTACAACGGATACATGAGGATCGCAGACAGCGACCCTGTGAAGCTAGCTAGGATGTTGGAGATACAGTCTTGGTTTGACAACAAGGACTAACTAGCGGCGACGGTGACATCCATGGCCAAATATCTGCAACAAAGCAAAAGGCGGCGATACTCCCGGAGCGAGTCGCGCTGGAGTACATAGAGCTGCTCCTATGGGCCATGGAGCAAACAGATTCACCGAATCCGATCGTGAGGGAGCGGTGGTGGGAGTATTGATCCCAGATGGAGCATCCACCAGAGATTGAAGGATCGAGCGTCTACAGGGTGCCGTTTGTGAGGGTGTCCTGCTAGAGCGTGCCGGTGGAGTCTTCGTCGACCGAACCCAACTTCAAGAGGAGAAAAGCAGTTGGCCTGACGATGCTTCCCCGCCATCCTCTCCCTCGCCGTCCACATCATCTCACGGGGCGGCTGTCTACCGCTGAGGAATAGGACGGGACTGCCCCACCCCCCAACCCAATAGTCGGGCAGGTTATGAATTGTCAGGAGGAGGTTAGGGTTGTCAGTATTTGCTGGTTGTGAATTGTGTTTTGTGTTGTGTATTTTGAGAGTACTTTCAGATATGAATGTCTTCTGAATTTCAGATTTGCAGTATTGAGCATATGAAGTATTTTATGAATTCTAGAGATCTATTTTTAGCACTTAAAGAATGTAGTTCCATAGGAGTATAAAAGTGCAGACAATGTGATTGTTAGAGAAGAATCTGCAAGTTTCAGTTTCAGATAAGAAACTGCAAGTTCAGTTTCAGATAAGAAACTGCAACTTTCAGAGGTAGAGCATTTATATTAACACGGCCTTTTCAAACAGGGTTAACATCATGTTGTAAGTTTTATTCAAGGTCGAAAATGGAACTACCAGCCAGTTAACATCATGCTGATTAACATTCATGCATAGCACATCTTCATATGCTGCACAGTGAAAATGCCCACAAAATGTCGAGTGTGAGAAACACAGAGAAAATGAGGGACGAAGTTTTGGCAAGTGTTGGACGTGGTGTGCGTAGATGACAATGGGGACCCACATGCCAATAAAGGCAGAGGCAAAAAAATTGGAGATATTTTCCCTGCACAGGTGGAATTGAACCCGGGCGGAACAACTATCGGGTAGTGTCACTTGGCCACTAGGCTAGTTCGGTAGTTTCGTTAATAATAAGGCACTTTCGCAGGTGGTCGGATCCCCTCGTGCGCCTTTGTGCGCTCGCCGTGACGCCGCTGTCTGCCGTTGTGAACATGCTGAACAAACGGGAGGAATCTGGAGATGATTGTACGTGGAGAGGCGGACAGTCGAGACCCACAAGGTCTATGGACATACGCAAGCAAGTGCCTCATCAAAAAAATACTTCCTCCTAATGCTATACTGACATTGGGGCCCATAGGTTTGTCAACATAGTTACATTTTTTAGGCGCTTCATTGTAGTTACTATAGGAGATAAATTCACAACGAAGCCGGGGAGCTGGCAGGTATCATTTATTATCAGTGGGGCAGCAAGTATCAGCTGGGTTTTGGGCTGCCCCGTCTAGTCTTCCATTTTAACATGCGCAGCCCACGACCTCGGATGGGAGGTTCATAGGCCTGTTTCTATTTTCTTGAGGGCCGTCATGTATCGACCGGCCTATGGACCTCCCATCAGAGGTTTTATTTTTCCTGAATATCGGCAGCCCAATTTCTGTATTTTATTGAAGAAAACGCAGAGGTCTGTTCTATTTTTCAATATAAGAATAGGAACGCCATGTCTAACTTATGTTTCCCTTCTAACTATATTATATATATTTAAATTATTTTATATGTTATTATATATTATTTTTATTGTCATCATATATTTAACAGATACTTACATATGTAAGAAAACCATATCCCACATCTTATTAACTTATAAAAATAATTTGTTAACAATAAAATCCTGGATTGTTTTGGAACGAAAATCCTAGTGATTGTGTACAAAAGCTTGGTAAGATTTAAGGATGAATGTAATAATATCACTTATTATTTAAATATATTTATAACCAAATGCTCAGCTCCTTTTTATTTTTTGATAACATTGCTAGCCCAACCCAACATTATAATTAGAATCAACCCAGCAAAATCGTGTATGTCGTGCAAATGGCCTGTAACTTTTTGGGAAATAAAATAAATGGCCTGCATGGACGCTACATTATTTGTTCACCCAGCCCAGCTAATGGCTGTAATTAAAAAATCAAATTGACTGTAAATTCTACCGCGCAAAAAAAAAAGACTGTAAATTCTGAAAAATGGGTTGAATACGTGCCAAATTTTTGGAGGCTGAAATGTGGGCCAATAGGTCGAAGCCAACGCAAGTCGTTGTCAATTTAGTCAACAAATGATTCTGACATGTTAGCCATTGGATTTACATCCAACGATCGGCATCCATCTTCAATCTCTCGTCTTCTTCCTCCAGCGCTGCCGGGACCACCTCCCGCCTCCTCCTGCTAGCAACTCTGCTTAGCACGCTTCGCTATGAAGCTCTACTCCACCGTTGTCCAAGCCATCCCTCCACCCTTCCACACCTCCTGTTCTTCTCCACCGACTGCCGAACCACACCGCATTAGAACCAGTTAACCCTCTTACACCTCTCCGTCTGTGACTCTACTCCCCCGTCTTCCCATCTCCGGCTCGTTGCTGTCCGGGGCCTCGCCGTCGTCCACCACCTTGGATGCGCTCGGCACGGCGTGGTCAACGTGGTCAATGAACGACACCATCGGAAGTAGACTGTGTGTGGAGAGGCTGACAGCTGGGTCCACGGCCGCACACAAGGAAATGCCTCCTTATCACGCGCAAAATAATGATTCCTCCACCTGACATCTGGGACCCACCGGAAGGGCCTCTTTATTTCGCGAAAAAAATGTGCCCCCCGCTGACAGGTCGGACCCACCAGCTATCTTTGCACGCAAGGAAGTGCCTCCTTATTACGTACAAAAAAACGAATACTCCCCTGCCAGCTGGAACCCAGCATAGTGGGAGGCTGACTTGTGGGCCTACCAAGTTAACGGGGACGGAGGGCTTTGTCAACTTAGTCAATATGAACGATTCTAGCTCCTGTTACCGTACGATGTTCATCCAACGGCCATAGTGCTTCTTAAATCTCTGGTCTTTTTGCTCCAGCCGCCCAAACCAGCGCCGGTCGTGCCGCGTGCTCCCCGTGGCCGGCTGTGATGCAGCGGAGGCCTCACCGCCCCCTACTACTCCCATCACTGGATAGGCCATCCCTCTACTCACCCACACCCCCTGTTATTCTGTAACGATGGCAGCCTCACACCATAGCCGAACCAGCGAACCCTCGTACTCCTCTTCACGTGGGCATCCACTGTTGCGTGTTCCCCGGGTCCGCGTCGTCCCCTTCCTAGGACTCGCCATCGTCCACCGCCGTGGTGCTCTCGGTGCGGCGTGGTCAATGTGGTCAACGACCGACTTCCATCGGAAGAGTACTGTATGTGGAGAGGCTGACAGCTGGGTCCACGGCAGCCGCAAGGAAGTGCCTCCTTATTACGCGCAAAATAATTGTTCCTCCACCTGACAGCAGGGACCCACCAGATGGGCCACCATATTTCACAAAAAAAACATTTCCCCCTGACTGCTGGGACCCACCAGCTACACATTCACATGCAAGGAAGTGCGTCCAAAAAAAACGATTCGCCCCCCTGACTGCTAGGACCCACCAGCTACATCTTCGCATGCAAGGAAGTGCCAGACAGTCGGGACCCACCTGATCGAAGCGTACGTCGCGTTGTCATTCTGGTCGCGAACGTGTACGTACATACTGGTGGATGCATAGGCGCGCACGTGTCATAGCAGAGGCGTGCACGTGTCGTAGTAGAGGCGCGCACGTAGCGTGTACACGTACGTACAACGGCCAGGGTGCAAGAAAGAAAATACGGTCATGTACGTACATACGGGCGGGTGTAACGCCCCGAATCCGAAGCGGCAGGTGTCTTCCAGTTATTCGCCGCCGTTGCCATGTCATTTGCTTGCGTGTTGCATTTTGCCATCTCATCATCTGCATTTCATCTGCATGTTTTTCAAAACTTGCATCCGTTCGGGTTCCCCCGGTTCTCTCCGTTGTCCGTTCTAAGCCCAACCACACTGGCACGTGCCCCGTCGCCCCTCTCAGTCCTTATTCCGTGAGCGAGAGCAAAACTTTCTCGGAATGGGCCGAGATTTGCCGAGTGGCCTTGGTATATCACCGGTAGACCGCCCGTCAAATTTTGTTCCATTTGGAGGTCGTTTGATGCCCCAACGGTTAACCGAGTAACCGCAAAAGCCTCTTTTGTCTTTGCAGCCTAGCACCTGTACACACAATCCACCTAGCCCATCTAACTCCCATCCATGCTCTCCGTCGTTCGATCACGATCGTGTGGGCGAAAACCGCACCTCATTTGGACTCTCCTAGCTGCCTCTATTGCAAATATGCCCTAGAGGCAATAATAAATTGATTATTATTATATTTCCTTGTTCATGATAATCGTTTATTATCCATGCTAGAATTGTATTGATAGGAAACTCAGATACATGTGTGGATACATAGACAACACCATGTCCCTAGTAAGCCTCTAGTTGACTAGCTCGTTGATCAATAGATGGTTACGGTTTCCTGACCATGGACATTGGATGTCGTTGATAACGGGATCACATCATTAGGAGAATGATGTGATGGACAAGACCCAATCCTAAGCCTAGCACAAGATCATGTAGTTCGTATGCTAAAGCTTTTCTAATGTCAAGTATCATTTCCTTAGACCATGAGATTGTGCAACTCCCGGATACCGTGGGAGTGCTTTGGGTGTGCCAAACGTCACAACGTAACTGGGTGGCTATAAAGGTACACTACGGGCATATCTGAAAGTGTCTGTTGGGTTGGCACGAATCGAGATTGGGATTTTGTCACTCCGTGTAAACGGAGAGGTATCTCTGGGCCCACTCGGTAGGACATCATCATAATGTGCACAATGTGACCAAGGGGTTGATCACGGGATGATGTGTTACGGAACGAGTAAAGAGACTTGCCGGTAACGAGATTGAACAAGGTATCGGTATACCGACGATCGAATCTCGGGCAAGTACCATACCGCTAGACAAAGGGAATTGTATACGGGATCGATTGAGTCCTTGACATCGTGGTTCATCCGATGAGATCATCGTGGAACATGTGGGAGCCAACATGGGTATCCAGATCCCGCTGTTGGTTATTGACCGGAGAACATCTCGGTCATGACTACATGTCTCCCGAACCCGTAGGGTCTACACACTTAAGGTTCGATGACGCTAGGGTTATAAAGGAAGCTTGTATGTGGTTACCGAATGTTGTTCGGAGTCCCGGATGAGATCCCGGACGTCACGAGGAGTTCCGGAATGGTCCGGAGGTAAAGATTTATATATAGGAAGTCCTGTTTCGGCCATCGGGACAAGTTTCGGGGTCATCGGTATTGTACCGGGACCACCGGAAGGGTCCCGGGGGCCCACCGGGTGGGGCCACCTGCCCCGGGGGGCCACATGGGCTGTAGGGGGTGCGCCTTGGCCTACATGGGCCAAGGGCACCAGCCCCTAGAGGCCCATGCGCCAAGATAAAGGAAAAAGGGGAGAGTCCTAAAGGGGGAAGGCACCTCCGAGGTGCCTTTGGGAGGATGGACTCCTCCCCCCCTCTTAGCCGCACCCCTTCCTTGGAGGAGGGGGCAAGGCTGCGCCTCCCCCCTCTCCCCTGCCCCTATATATAGTGGAGGGGAGGGAGGGCATCCATACCTGAGCCCTTGGCGCCTCCCTCCCTCCCGTGACACCTCCTCCTCTCCCGTAGGTGCTTGGCGAAGCCCTGTAGGATTGCCACGCTCCTCCATCACCACCACGCCGTTGTGCTGCTGCTGGATGGAGTCTTCCTCAACCTCTCCCTCTCTCCTTGCTGGATCAAGGCGTGGGAGACATCGTCGAGCTGTACGTGTGTTGAACGCGGAGGTGCTGTCCGTTCGGCACTAGGATCATCGGTGATCTGAATCACGGCGAGTACGACTCCATCAACCCCGTTCACTTGAACGCTTCCGCTTAGCGATCTACAAGGGTATGTAGATGCACTCTCTTTCTACTCGTTGCTGGTCTCTCCATAGATAGATCTTGGTGATTCGTAGGAAAATTTTGAATTTCTGCTACGTTCCCCAACAGTGGCATCATGAGCTAGGTCTATTGCGTAGATTCTTTGCACGAGTAGAACACAAAGTAGTTGTGGGCGTCGATATTGTTCAATATGCTTGCCGTTACTAGTCTTAGCTTGATTCGACGGCATCGTGGGATGAAGCGGCCCGGACCAACCTTACACGTACGCTTACGTGAGACCGGTTCCACCGACAAACATGCACTAGTTGCATAAGGTGGCGGGCGGGTGTCTGTCTCTCCCACTTTAGTCGGATCGGATTCGATGAAAAGGGTCCTTATGAAGGGTAAATAGCAATTGGCATATCACGTTGTGGTTCATGCGTAGGTAAGAAACGTTCTTGCTAGAAACCCATAGCAGCCACGTAAAACATGCAAACAACAATTAGAGGACGTCTAACTTGTTTTTGCAGGGTATGCTATGTGATGTGATATGGCCAAAGGATGTGATGAATGATATATGTGATGTATGAGATTGATCATGTTCTTGTAATAGGAATCACGACTTGCATGTCGATGAGTATGACAACCGGCAGGAGCCATAGGAGTTGTCTTTATTTATTTGTGACCTGCGTGTCAACTTAAACGTCATGTAATTACTTTACTTTATTGCTAACCGTTAGCCATAGTAGTAGAAGTAATAGTTGGCGAGGCAACTTCATGAAGACACCATGATGGAGATCATGATGATGGAGATCATGGTGTCATGCCGGTGACGATGATGATCATGAAGCCCCGAAGATGGAGATCAAAAGGAGCAAAGTGATGATGGCCATATCATGTCACTATTTGATTGCATGTGATGTTTATCATGTTTATACATCTTATTTGCTTAGGACGATGGTAGTAAATAAGATGATCCCTTACAACAATTTCAAGAAGTGTTCTCCCCTAACTGTGCACCGTTGCGACAGTTCGCTGTTTCAAAACATCACGTCATGATCGGGTGTTTTATTCAGACGTTCAAATACAACGGGTGTTGACGAGCCTAGCATGTACAGACATGGCCTCGGAACACACGCGAAACACTTAGGGTTAACTTGACGAGCCTAGCATGTACAGACATGGCCTCGGAACACGGAGACCGAAAGGTCGAGCATGAGTCGTATAGAAGATACGATCAACATGAAGATGTTCACCGATGATGACTAGTCCGTCTCACGTGATGATCGGACACGGCCTAGTTTGACTCGGATCATGTAATCACTTAGATGACTAGAGGGATGTCTATCTGAGTGGGAGTTCATAAGATGAACTTAATTATCCTGAACATAGTCAAAAGGTTTTTGCAAATTATGTCGTTGCTCACGCTGTAGTTCTACTGTTTAGATATGTTCCTAGAGAAAAATTAGTTGAAAGTTAATAGTAGCAATTATGCGGACTAGGTCCGTAAACTGAGGATTGTCCTCATTGCTTCATAGAAGGCTTATGTCCTTAATGCACCGCTCAGTGTGCTGAACCCCAAACGTCGTTTGTACACGTTTTGATAACTACGTGATAGTTCAGTTAAACGGTTTAGAGTTGAGGCACCAAAGACATTTTTGAAACGTCGCGAAACATATGGGATGTTTTGAGGGCTGAAATTGGGATTTCAGGCTCGTGCCCATGTCAAGAGGTATAAGACCTCCGATGACTTTCTTAACCTACAAACTAAGGAGAAAAGCTCAATTGTTGAGCTTGTGCTCAGATTGTCTGAGTACAACAATCATTTGAATCGAGTGGGAGTTGATCTTCCAGATAAGACAGTGATGGTTCTCCAAAGTCATTGCCACCAAGCTATTAGAGCTTCGTGATGAACTATAACATATCAGGGATAGATATGATGATCCTTGAGGTATTCGCGATGTTTGACACCGCGAAAGTAGAAATCAAGAAGGAGCATCAATTGTTGATGGTTGGTGAAACCACTAGTTTCAAGAAGGGCAAGGGCAAGAAGGGATACTTCATGAAACGGCAAATCAGCTGCTGCTCTAGTGAAGAAACCCAAGGTAAAACCCAAACCCGAGACTAAGTGCTTCTGTAATAAGGGGAACAACCACTAGAGCAGAATTACCCTAGATACTTGGTAGATAAGAAGGCTGGCAAGGTCGATAGAAGTATATTGGATATACATTGTGTTAATGTGTACTTTGCTAGTACTCCTAGTAGCACCAGGGTATTAGATACCGGTTCGGTTGCTAAGTGTTAGTAACTCGAAACAAAAGGCTACGGAATAAACGGAGACTAGCTAAAGGAGAGCTGACGATATGTGTTGGAAGTGTTTCCAAGTTTGATGTGATCTAACATCGCACGCTCCCTCTACCATCAAGATTAGTATTAAACCTGAATAAGTGCTCTTGCACCTAAAGGAATGGTTTATTGAATTTTGATCGTAGGGATACACATTTTCATGCCAAAAGATATAAGATAGTAATGATAGTACCACTTACTTGTGGCGCTGCCATGTAAGTCATAATGGTATAAAACGCATGAAGAAGCTCCATATTGATGGATCTTTGGGCTCACTCGTTTTTGAAAAGTTTGAGACATGCGAACCATGTCTATTGGTGTATATGCATGAAGAAACTCCATGCAAATGGACCGTTTTGACTCACTTGATTTTGAATCACTTGAGACATGCAAATCATACCACATTGGCAAGATGACTGAAAGCCTCGGTTTCAGTAAGATGGAACAAGATAGCAACTTGTTGGAAGTAACACATTTTGATGTGTGCAGTCCAATGAGTGCTGAGGCATGCAGTGAATATCGTTATGTTCTTACTTCACAGATGATTCGAGTAGATGTTGAGTATATTTACTTGATGAATCACGAGTCTGAATTATTGAAAGGTTCAAGTAATTTCAGTGTGAAGTTGAAAGATTGTCGTGACAAGAGGATAAAAGATCTATGATATGATCATAGAGATGAATATCTGAATCACGATTTTGGCACAGAATTAAGACATTGTGGAAATTGTTTCACAACTGATACAGCCTGGAACACCATAGTGTGATGGTGTGTCCAAACGTCATAGTTGCACCCTATTGGATATGGTGCGTACCATGATGTCTCTTATCGAAGTACCAGTATAGTTTATGGGTTAGGCATTAGAGACAACCACATTCACTTTAAATAGGGCACCACGTAATTCCGATGAGATGACACCGTATGAACTATGGTTTAGAGAAACCTAAGCTGTCATTTCTTAAAAGTTTGGGGCTGCGACGCTTATGTGAAAAAGTTTCAGGCTGATAAGCTCGAACCCAAAGCGGATAAATGCATCTTCATAGGACACCCAAAACATTTGGGTATACCTCCTGTCTCCGTTCGGGTTCCCCCGGTTCTCTCCGTTGTCCGTTCTGAGCCCAACCACACTGGCACGTGCCCCGTCGCCCCTCTCAGTCCTTATTCCGTGAGCGAGAGCAAAACTTTCTCGGAATGGGCCGAGATTTGCCGAGTGGCCTTGGTATATCACCGGTAGACCGCCCGTCAAATTTTGTTCCATTTGGAGGTCGTTTGATGCCCCAACGGTTAACCGAGTAACCGCAAAAGCCTCTTTTGTCTTTGCAGCCTAGCACCTGTACACACAATCCACCTAGCCCATCTAACTCCCATCCATGCTCTCCGCCGTTCGATCACGATCGTGTGGGCGAAAACCGCACCTCATTTGGACTCTCCTAGCTGCCTCTGTTGGAAATATGCCCTAGAGGCAATAATAAATTGATTATTATTATATTTCCTTGTTCATGATAATCGTTTATTATCCATGCTAGAATTGTATTGATAGGAAACTCAGATACATGTGTGGATACATAGACAACACCATGTCCCTAGTAAGCCTCTAGTTGACTAGCTCGTTGATCAATAGATGGTTACGGTTTCCTGACCATGGACATTGGATGTCGTTGATAACGGGATCACATCATTAGGAGAATGATGTGATGGACAAGACCCAATCCTAAGCCTAGCACAAGATCATGTAGTTCGTATGCTAAAGCTTTTCTAATGTCAAGTATCATTTCCTTAGACCATGAGATTGTGCAACTCCCGGATACCGTAGGAGTGCTTTGGGTGTGCCAAACGTCACAACGTAACTGGGTGGCTATAAAGGTACACTACGGGCATATCTGAAAGTGTCTGTTGGGTTGGCACGAATCGAGATTGGGATTTTGTCACTCCGTGTAAACGGAGAGGTATCTCTGGGCCCACTCGGTAGGACATCATCATAATGTGCACAATGTGACCAAGGGGTTGATCACGGGATGATGTGTTACGGAACGAGTAAAGAGACTTGCCGGTAACGAGATTGAACAAGGTATCGGTATACCGACGATCGAATCTCGGGCAAGTACCATACCGCTAGACAAAGGGAATTGTATACGGGATCGATTGAGTCCTTGACATCGTGGTTCATCCGATGAGATCATCGTGGAACATGTGGGAGCCAACATGGGTATCCAGATCCCGCTGTTGGTTATTGACCGGAGAACATCTCGGTCATGACTACATGTCTCCCGAACCCGTAGGGTCTACACACTTAAGGTTCGATGACGCTAGGGTTATAAAGGAAGTTTGTATGTGGTTACCGAATGTTGTTCGGAGTCCCGGATGAGATCCCGGACGTCACGAGGAGTTCCGGAATGGTTCGGAGGTAAAGATTTATATATAGGAAGTCCTGTTTCGGCCATCGGGACAAGTTTCGGGGTCATCGGTATTGTACCGGGACCACCGGAAGGGTCCCGGGGGCCCACCGGGTGGGGCCACCTGCCCCGGGGGGCCACATGGGCTGTAGGGGGTGCGCCTTGGCCTACATGGGCCAAGGGCACCAGCCCCTAGAGGCCCATGCGCCAAGATAAAGGAAAAAGGGGAGAGTCCTAAAGGGGGAAGGCACCTCCGAGGTGCCTTGGGGAGGATGGACTCCTCCCCCCTCCTTAGCCGCACCCCTTCCTTGGAGGAGGGGGAAAGGCTGCGCCTCCCCCCTCTCCCCTGCCCCTATATATAGTGGAGGGGAGGGAGGGCATCCACACCTGAGCCTTTGGCGCCTCCCTCCCTCCCGTGACACCTCCTCCTCTCCCGTAGGTGCTTGGCGAAGCCCTGCAGGATTGCCACGCTCCTCCATCACCACCACGCCGTTGTGCTGCTGCTGGATGGAGTCTTCCTCAACCTCTCCCTCTCTCCTTGCTGGATCAAGGCGTGGGAGACGTCACCGGGCTGTACGTGTGTTGAACGCGGAGGTGCCGTCCGTTCGGCACTTGATCATCGGTGATCTGAATCACGACGAGTACGACTCCATCAACCCCGTTCACTTGAACGCTTCCGCTTAGCGATCTACAAGGGTATGTAGATGCACTCCCCTTTCTACTCGTTGCTGGTCTCTCCATAGATAGATCTTGGTGTTACGTAGGAAAATTTTGAATTTCTGCTACGTTCCCCAACACGATCATCACGTGAGACGGACTAGTCATCGTCGGTGAACATTCTCATGTTGATCGTATCTTCCATACGACTCGTGTTCGACCTTTCGGTCTCCGTGTTCCGAGGCCATGTCTGCACATGCTAGGCTCGTCAAGTTAACCCTAAGTGTTTTCGCTGTGTAAAACTGTCTTACACCCGTTGTATGTGAACGTAAGAATCCATCACACCCGATCATCACGTGGTGCTTAGAAGCGACGAACTGTAGCAACGGTGCACAGTTAGGGGAGAACACTTCTTGAAATTTTATAAGGGATCATCTTATTTACTACCGTCGTCCTAAGTAAACAAGATGCATAATACATAATAAACATCACATGCAATTATATAGTTGTGACATGATATGGCCAATATCATATAGCTCCATTGATCTTCATCTTCGGGGCTCCATGATCATCTTGTCACCGGCTTGACACCATGATCTCCATCATCATGATCTCCATCATCGTGTCTTCATGAAGTTGTCACGCCAACGACTACTTCTACTTCTATGACTAACGTTTAGCAATAAAGTAAAGTAGTTTACATGGCGTTGTTCAATGTGTTGGAAATATGCCCTAGAGGCAATAATAAAAGTATTATTATTATATTTCCTTGTTCATGATAATTGTCTTTTATTCATGCTATAACTGTATTATCCGGAAATCGTAATACACGTGTGAATACATAGACCACCATATGTCCCTAGTGAGCCTCTAGTTGACTAGCTCGTTGTGAGCAACAGATAGTCATGGTTTCCTGGCTATGGACATTGGATGTCGTTGATAACGGGATCACATCATTAGGAGAATGATGTGATGGACAAGACCCAATCCTAAGCCTAGCACAAAGATCGTGTAGTTCGTATGCTAAAGCTTTTCTAATGTCAAGTATCTTTTCCTTAGACCATGAGATTGTGCAACTCCCGGATACCGTAGGAATGCTTTGGGTGTACCAAACGTCACAACGTAACTGGGTGGCTATAAAGGTGCATTACAGGTATCTCCGAAAGTGTCTATTGGGTTGGCACGAATCGAGACTGGGATTTGTCACTCCGTGTAAACGGAGAGGTATCTCTGGGCCCACTCGGTAGGACATCATCATAATGTGCACAATGTGACCAAGGGGTTGATCACGGGATGATGTGTTACGGAACGAGTAAAGAGACTTGCTGGTAACGAGATTGAACAAGGTATCGGTATACCGACGATCGAATCTCGGGCAAGTAAAATACCGCTAGACAAAGGGAATTGTATACGGGATCGATTGAGTCCTTGACATCGTGGTTCATCCGATGAGATCATCGTGGAACATGTGGGAGCCAACATGGGTATCCAGATCCCGCTGTTGGTTATTGACCGGAGAACGTCTCGGTCATGTCTGCATGTCTCCCGAACCCGTAGGGTCTACACACTTAAGGTTTGATGACGCTAGGGTTATAAAGGAAGCTTGTATGTGGTTACCGAATGTTGTTCGGAGTCCCGGATGAGATCCCGGACGTCACGAGGAGTTCCGGAATGGTCCGGAGGTAAAGATTTATATATAGGAAGTCCTGTTTCGGCCATCGGGACAAGTTTCGGGGTCATCGGTATTGTACCGGGACCACCGGAAGGGTCCCGGGGGCCCACCGGGTGGGGCCACCTGCCCCGGGGGGCCACATGGGCTGTAGGGGGTGCGCCTTGGCCTACATGGGCCAAGGGCACCAGCCCCTAGAGGCCCATGCGCCAAGATAAAGGAAAAAGGGGAGAGTCCTAAAGGGGGAAGGCACCTCCGAGGTGCCTTGGGGAGGATGGACTCCTCCCCCCCCCTCTTAGCCGCACCCCTTCCTTGGAGGAGGGGGCAAGGCTGCGCCTCCCCCCTCTCCCCTGCCCCTATATAAAGTGGAGGGGAGGGAGGGCATCCATACCTGAGCCCTTGGCGCCTCCCTCCCTCCCGTGACACCTCCTCCTCTCCCGTAGGTGCTTGGCGAAGCCCTGCAGGATTGCCACGCTCCTCCATCACCACCACGCCGTTGTGCTGCTGCTGGATGGAGTCTTCCTCAACCTCTCCCTCTCTCCTTGCTGGATCAAGGCGTGGGAGACATCGTCGAGCTGTACGTGTGTTGAACGCGGAGGTGCTGTCCGTTCGGCACTAGGATCATCGGTGATCTGAATCACGGCGAGTACGACTCCATCAACCCCGTTCACTTGAACGCTTCCGCTTAGCGATCTACAAGGGTATGTAGATGCACTCTCTTTCTACTCGTTGCTGGTCTCTCCATAGATAGATCTTGGTGATTCGTAGGAAAATTTTGAATTTCTGCTACGTTCCCCAACAGCCTCTACCTATATAAACACCTCCCCCTCCGAAATTTGCGTCCAAACCCTAGCCATCTTCATCCTCGCGCTGCCGAACACGTCTGCCCGCCGCCGGACATGTCCACCGCCGCCTCCGCAGCCAACCGCGAGCCGCCAGCTGTCCTCACCGCGCCTCCCACCGCCACCGGTCCATGGAGCCCATCCAAGACCAGTGCGGGCCCGGATCCCGCCGCCGCCCGGCCCGCTCCGCGCCTGAGGCGTCATCCCGCTGCTCCTCCCCGAGCCCCCGCTCGATCTGGACTAGCAAGTCCCGAGCGCTCGCTTGTCCGGCGCCGCCGCCTCTCGCCGGAGCCCTGCCGCCGGCGACCACCTCCGTCCGGCCTGTGCCTCGCGCCTTGCTCCTGCCTCTTCCTTCTCCCCTTCTCCTTCCTCTCTCTCATGCCTCATCTCTCTCTTCCCGTTGATAGGAGCTTCTCCCTTTGGCCATGGAGCCCGCAGCCCCAAGGTCGTCATTCGTCACCGTCCGCCGCTGCATCCTCGACCCCGACTACCGGATCCGGTTGCCCCGCGCCCAATCTACCCATTCCCGGCCTTCCCGAGTCCTCCCGGAGTCCCGGCTCGCCGCCGCAGGCCATGAAGCTTCGTCAACCTACGTCCTGGAACTCCCTGTCCCGATTTTCGGTGGGTAAAAACCACCAAGTCCCAGATCTGCTACTTTATGTGTGCTACTTTGCCATGCCATAAATTCATGCATATATCTCCGTTTTGCATGTATGATATATAAAAATGTTCATTGTGAGATTCTATTCATTTTGTTCCATTGTGCCATGCTTATTTGAGTCCATCTAGATGCTCTAATCATCATTGCAAGAGTGCTAAATGATGTTAACCTGCTAAAACTGTTATAACTTGCTATTTTGTCATTTTCGCTGCATTTTGTATGTGCATCCTATGAGCATGATGACAACATGTTTTAGGAGAATATTCATGCCATCTTTACAATGGTGCAATCCATGTATTTTGTGAGTCTTGTAGTGAGTGAATAAAGCTCATGAAGTAGGGTACTTGCTGTTACTGTTTTGCTAGGCTGAAACTGCTATATCATGATGCTATGTAAACCTGCTGCTACAAGTCATTCTATGCATAATCTGGAGATGTTTGCTAAGGATGTTTTGTTACACATGTCATGATCTATCCGTCCATGCCCATGGTTGCATCTATAGCCTGCTGTAGCTTGTTGTAATCTTGCTCCAAACTTGCTAAATTATGTTGCTGTCAGCCTATTAACATTAAGTTCAGATTTGCCATGTGTTTTGCTAGTGATCCATGCACCCTATGAACTTTCTCTTGCCATGATTAGCTTCATAAATATGTCATCTTACAGTTGGTGGCCTTATCATGCCATGTATTGCTCTGTGGTGAGTTGTACAAGCTCACCAACATGCCTACTTATCGTTGTTCCTGCCATGTACTATTATTCTAAATCTGTCATATCACTTGCCATGTTTGCATGGATCCTACCATCTTTTCTGTTGATCTTTGGAATAAGTTCAGTAAGGGAGTTTGGTTAATTGTTTTTGGTAATAGTATGCCATGCCTTTGTTTGCCATGATAAGTTCCTGTAGCATGTTGTTTTATAGCTCTAAACATTGCAACCTGATGTTATTTCTGCCATGTCCAGTGATTTCTGCCAAGTCTGTGAAACTGTTATTATTTGCAATCTTGCCATGTCCTTTTGAGCATGTTATAGTGTTTTCTGGAGATATCTCAGAGTTCATGTTTTGTTATCCTTCATTTGTACATCACGTCCAAGCCATTTGTCTTCATGTTGTGGTGCTTTAGCATGTTGTTTTGATATTTGTAAGATGCCTAGTTGCTGTTTTGGACAGTTTGTCCTTTAAACTTGTTTCATGTGTATGTGTTGAACCGTTGTTCCGTTTTGAGTGTGCTTTATATGAAAGTTGCTTAGATTTGCATGTAGTTTCATCTTGTCATGTTTAATCCTTGTTTTGAGAGTGTTTTATTGATGTTTGAATGCCTTTTGCATCAATGCCATGCTTAACTTGTTTTGCCCATATCTTCTAGGCCATAGCTCCGAACTAAATGAACCTTACATGTAACTTGACTAGAATTTCTTGTACATCATCGTGGTGCATTTGAACTTGCTGTTTAACAACTTGAACATAAGGTTTATTCAGATCTGGACCAACTTTGGAATTTGCATATGAGGACTTACCGGATTTGTTATATGTTGTTTCCGGCCTCATTTAAACTTGCTTTGATATGTTGCTCTTTTATGCATCATCTCTTGCCATGACTAGCTTCATGTAGCCTTGGTCATACATCATGATTGGTTGTGCATCATGTCATGTTTACGTGTTGTGCGTTTACCGTGTGTTTGCTTCTTTTCGGTTGTGCTCCTTCTCGATAGTTCCTGTTTCGTTGCGATCGTGAGGATTCGTTCGTCTACGGTTGGTTCATCTTCACCCGTTCGTCTTCTTCATGGACTCATTCTTCTTCCTAGTGGGATTTCAGGCAAGATGACCCGCTACCCTGGATATCACTACTATCATTGCTATGCTAGTTGCTTTGTTCTATCGCTATGCTGCGCTACCTATCATTTGCTCGTCAAGCCTCCCAAATTGCCATGTCAGCCTCTAACCTTTTCACCCTTCCTAGCAAACCGTTGCTTGGCTATGTTACTGCTTTTTCTCAGACCCTCTTATAGCGTTGTTAGTTGCAGCCTTGTAGGTGAAGTTGAAGATTGTTCCATGGTGGACAGGATTATGTTGGGATATCACAATATCTCTTATTTAGTTAATGCATCTATATACTTGGTAAAGGGTGGAAGGCTTAGCCTTATGCCTGGTGTTTTGTTCCACTCTTGCCGCCCTATTCCGTCATACCGGTGTTATATTCCTTAATTTTGCGTTCCTTACGCGGTTGGGTGATTTATGGGACCCCCTTGATAGTTCGCTTTGAATAAAACTCCTCCAGCAAGGCCCAACCTTGGTTTTACATTTGCCTCACCTAAGCCTTTTTCACTTGGGTTTCCGGAGCCCGAGGGTCATCTTTATTTTAACCCCCCCTCCCCGGGCCAGTGCTCCTCTAAGAGTTGGTCCAAACTAGAGCCACTTGCAGCGCCACCTCGGGGAAACTTGAGGTCTGGTTTTAGTTGTACGTAGTGTTCATCCGGTGTGCCCTGAGAACGAGATATGTGCAGCTCCTATCGAGATTTGTCGGCACATCCGGGCGGTCTTGCTGGTCTTGTTTTACCATTGTCTAAATGTCTTGTAAACCGGGATTCCGAGCCTGATCGGGTCTTCCTGGGAGAAGGAATATCCTTCATTGACCGTGAGAGCTTGTGATGGGCTAAGTTGGGACACCCTTGCAGGGTTTAAACTATCGAGAGCCGTGCCCACTGTTATGTGGCAGATGGGAATTTGTGAATATCCGGTTGTAGAGAACTTGACACCAGATTCGAATTAAAACGCATCAACCGTGTGTGTAGCCGTGATGGTCTCTTTTTGGTGCAGTCCGGGAATTGAACACGGTTATTCGCCGCCGTTGTAACGCCCAGAATCCAAAGCGGCAGGTGTCTTCCAGTTATTCGCCGCCGTTGCCATGTCATTTGCTTGTGTGTTGCATTTTTCCATGTCATCATCTGCATTTCATCTGCATGTTTTTCAAAACTTGCATCCGTTCGGGTTCCCCCGGTTCTCTCCATTGTCCGTTCTCAGCCCAACCACACTCGCACGTGCCCCGTCGCCCCTCTCAGTCCTTGTTTCGTGAGCGGGAGAAAAACGTTCTCGGAATGGGCCGAGATCTGCCGAGTGGCCTTGGTATATCTCCGGTAGAACGCCCGTCAAATTTCGTTCCATTTGGAGGTCGTTTGATGCCCCAACGGTTAACCGGGTAACCGCAAAAGCCCCTTTTGTCTTTGCAGCCCAGCACCTCTTCACACAGCCCACCTAGCCCATCTAACTCCCATCCATGCTCTCTGCCATTCGATCACGATCGTGTGGGCGAAAACCGCACCTCATTTGGA
Source organism: Triticum dicoccoides (assembly GCF_002162155.2). NCBI lineage: Eukaryota > Viridiplantae > Streptophyta > Magnoliopsida > Poales > Poaceae > Triticum > Triticum dicoccoides. Next base: position 323,446,576 of record NC_041387.1, on the reverse strand, counting down.
CTCTCCTAGCTCCCTCTACCTATATAAACACCTCCCCCTCCGAAATTTGAGTCCAAACCCTAGCCATCTTCATCCTCGCGCCGGCAGACACGTCCGCCCGCCGCCGGACAAGCCCACCGCTGCCTCCACAGCCAACCGCGAGCCGCCACCTGTCCCCACCACGCCTCCAACCGCCGCCGGTCCGCGGAGCCCATCCCGGACCCGCGCGGGTCCGGATCCCGCCGCCGCCCGGCCCGCTCCGCGCCCGAGGCGTCACCCCGCTGCTCCTCCCCGAGCCCCCGCTCGATTTGGACCAGCAGGTCCCGAGCGCTTGCTCGTCCACTGCCGCCGCCTCTCGCTGGAGCCCTGCCGCCGGCGACCACCTCTGTCCCGGCCCGTGGCTCGCGCCTTGATACTCCCTCTTCCTTCTCCCCTTATCCTTCCTCTCTCTCTTCCCGTGGACAGGAGCTTCTCCCGTTGGCCATGGAGCCCGCAGCCCCAAGCTCGTCGTTCGTCGCCGTCCACCGCCGGATCCTCGACCCCGACTGCTAGATCCGGTTGCCCCGCGCCCGATCTACCCACTCCCGGCCTTCCTGAGTCCTCCCAAAGTCCCGGCTCGCCGCCGCAGGCCATGGAGCTTCGTCAACCCCCGAACTGGAACTCCCTATCCCGATTTTCGTTGGGTAAAAACCACCGTCCCAGATCTGCTACTTTATGTGTGCTAGTTTGCCATGCCATAAATTCATGGATATATCTTCGTTTTGCATGTATGATATATCAAAATGTTCATTGTGAGATGCTATTAATTTTGTTCCATTGTGACATGCTTGTTTGAATCCATCTTGATTCTCTAATCATCGTTGCAAGAGTGCTAAATGATGTTAACCTGTTGGAACTATTATAACTTGCTATTTTGTCATTTTCGCTGCATTTTGTGTGTGCATCCTGTGAGCATGATGTCTACATGTTTTAGGAGAATATTCATGCCATCTTTAAAGACATGAAATCCATGTATTTTTGTGATTCTTGTAGTGAGTGCATCAAGCTCGTGAAGTAGGGTACTTGCTGTTACTGTTTTGCTAGGCTGAAACTGCCATATCATGACGCTACGTAAACCTGCTGCTACAAGTCATTATGTGCATAATCTGGAGATGTTCACTAAGTATGTTTTGTTATACATGTCATGCTCTATCAATCCATGCCCCTGGTTGCATTTATAGCCTACTGTAGCTTGTTGTAATCTTGCTCCAAACTTGCTAAATAATGTTGTTGTCATCCTGTTAACATTAAGTTCAGTTTTTCCATGTGTTTTGCTAGTGATCGATGCACCCTATGAACTTTATCTGGCCGTGCTTAGCTTCATAAATATGTCGTCTTACTGTTGGTCACCTTGTCATGCCATGTATTGCTCTGTGGTGAGTTGTACAAGAGCATCAACATGCCTACTTATTGTTGTTCCTGCCATGTACTATTATTCTGAATCTGTCATATTACTTGCCATGTTTGCATGGATCCTACCATCTTTTATGCTGATCTTTGGAATAAGTTCAGTAAGGGAGTTTTGTTAATTGCTTTTAGTAATAGCATGCAACACCTTTGTTTGCCATGATTAGCATGCTGTTTTATAGCTCTAAACATTGCAACCTGATGTTATTTCTGCCATGTCTAGTGATTTCTGCCAAGTCTGTGAAACTGTTATTATTTGCAATCTTGCCATGTCCTTTTGAGCATGTTATAGTGTTTTCTGGAGATATCTCAGAGTTCATGTTTTGTTATGCTTCATCTATACATCACGTCCATGCCATTTGTCTTCATGTTGAGGTGCTTTAGCATGTTGTTTTGATGTTTGTAAGATGCCTAGTTGTTGTTTTGGACAGCTTGTCCTTTAAACTTGTTTCATATGTATGTGTTGAACCGTTGCTCCGTTTTGAGTGTGCTCTATATGAAACTTGCTTAGATTTGCATGTAGTTTAATCTTTTCATGTTGAATCCTTGTTTTGAGAGTGTTTTCTTGATGTTTGAAAGCCTTTTGCATCAATGCCATGCTTAACTTGTTTTGCTTATATCTTCTAAGCCGTAGCTCCGAACTAAATGAACCTTACATATAACTTGACCAGAATTTCATGTAGATCATCTTGGTGCTTTTGAACTTGCTGTTTAACAACTTGAACATAAGGTTTATTCATATCTGGACCAACTTCAAATTTTGCATATGAGGACTTACCTGATTTGTTATATGTTGTTTCCGGCCTCATTTAAACATGCTTTGATATGTTGCTCTTGTATGCATCATCTCTTGCCATGACTAGCTTCATGTAGCCTTGGTCATACATCATGATTGATTGTGCATCATGTCATGTTTACGTGTTGTGTGTTTACTATGTGTTTGCTTCTTTCCGGTTATGCTCCTTCTCGATAGTTCCTGTTTCGCTGTGATCGTGAGGATTCGTTCATCTATGCTTGGTTCGTCTTCGCCCGTTCGTCTTCTTCGTGGACTCGTTCTTCTTCCTAGCGGGATTTCAGGCAAGATGACCGCTACCCTGGATCTCACTACTATCATTGCTATGCTAGTTGCTTCGTTCTATCGCTATGATGCGCTACCTATCATTTGGTCGTCAAGCCTCCCAAATTGCCATGTCAGCCTCTAACCTTCTCACCTTTCCTAGAAAACCGTTGCTTGGCTATGTTACCGCTTTTGCTCAGCCCCTCTTATAGCGTTGTTAGTTGTAGGTGAAGTTGAAGATTGCTCCATGGTGGACAGGATTATGTTGGGATATCACAATATCTCTTATTTAATTAATGCATCTATATACTTGGTAAAGGGTGGAAGGCTCGGCCTTATGCCTGCTGTTATGTTCCACTCTTGCCGCCCTAGTTTCCATCATACCGGTGTTATGTTCCTTGATTTTGTGTTCCTTACGCGGTTGGGTGATTTATGGGACCCCCTTGACAGTTTGGTTTGAATAAAACTCCTCTAGCAAGGCCCAACCTTGGTTTTACATTTGCCTCATCTAAGCCTTTTTCCCTTGGGTTTCCGGAGCCCGAGGGTCATCTTTATTTTAACCCCTCGGGCCAGTGCTCCTTTGAGTGTTGGTCCGAACTAGATCCACTTGCAGTGCCAACTCGACGAAACTTGAGGTCTGGTTTTAGTTGTACGTAGTGTTCATCAAGTGTGCCCTGAGAACGAGATATGTGCAGCTCCTATCGGAATTTGTCGGCACATCCGGGCGGTCATGCTGGTCTTGTTTTACCATTGTCGAAATTTCTTGTAAACTGGGATTCCGAGACTGATCGGGTCTTCCTGGGAGAAGGAATATCCTTCGTTAACCATGAGAGCTTTTGATGGGCTAAGTTGGGACACCCTTGCAGGGTTTAAACTTTCGAGAGCCGTGCCCGTGGTTATGTGGCAGATGGGAATTTGTTAATATCCAGTTGTAGAGAACTTGACACTAGGTTCGAATTAAAACGCATCAATCGTGTGTGTAGCCGTGATGGTCTCTTTTCGGCGGAGTCTAGGAAGTGAAGACGGTTTTGGGTTATGTATGAACGTAAGTAGTTTCAGGATCACTTCTTGATCATTGCTAGCTTCACTACTGTTCCGTTTGCTCTCTTCCCGCTCTTATTTGCGTATGTTAGCCACCATATATGCTTAGTCGCTGTTGCAACCTCACCACTTTACCCCTTCCTTACCCATTAAGCTTTGCTAGTCTTGATACCCTTGGTAATGGGATTGTTGAGTCCTCGTGGATCACAGATTACTATAACGACAGTTGTAGGTACAGGTTATGCGATGATCTTGATGCGAGAGCGATGTTACTTGTTTTGGAGTGCTTCTTCTGCTTCTTCTTTGATCAGGGGATAGGTTCCAGGTCGACAACCTGGGCTAGCAGGGTGGATGTCGTTTGAGTTTTTGTTTGTGTTTCATCCGTAGTCGGATGATGCTCTTATGTATTGTGATGTTGTATTCGTGTGGCATTCTATGCCTCTTGTTTGTGTTTCATCCCAACTATTATGTAATGGTACGATGTAATGATATCCACCTTGCAAAAGCGTCTCCAATATGCGCTTCTATCCTTGGTGGGACCTTCGAGTTCCTTTAGGATAGGGTCGCATATTGGGCGTGACAGCGGGGTCTCGAATGCCTACTCGCGCATACGTACGGCCAGGGCTCGTCAACATGGCTGGGTCGGAACGGAGAAACTGTGTAGTCGTTGTGTTCATGGGGAGGCAACAGAATGCGTCGTGTTCATCGGGAGGCAACGGAATATGTCGTGTTCATCGGGAGGCCATGGAACGCGTGGGAGCCAACCGGCTTGGACGGAACAGGCGATGGAAACGAGGCCTGGCGTACCGCAGAACGAAGGAAACGGCCTTGTGTTCGACCGGCCACATTTGAAACGGGATCCTGTTCATCGCGAGGGGCCTCGCGTACCGCAAAACGGATGAAACGGACCTCCTACGGTCGAAACAGGGGTCCTGTTGATCGGGAGGGGTGTGGCGTACCGCAAAATGGACGAAACAGACTTGTGTTGGAGCGCTACGGTCGAAACAGGGGTCCTGTTCATCGGGAGGGGTGTGGCGTACCGCAAAACGGGACTCCACGGGATACTGTTCATCTCCACCGTCGACCTCCTCCAGCCTCCACGGGCTACCGTCGACCTCCTCGAGCCTCCACGGGCTCCTGTTCATCCAGCCTCCACCGTGCACTACTCCACCGGCTACTGTTCAACCACCCCTCCATGGGCACCCCTCCACCGTCTACCGTTCATCCAGCCCTCCACGGGGTCGTCCTGTTCATCCAACCCTCCACGGGGTCTTATTCATCCAGCCCCAACCGGCTCGATCGATCGGTGTCATGTTCATCCAGAGGCAACGCCAC
>NC_041387.1:323428445-323441513 GCF_002162155.2 Triticum dicoccoides | reverse complement strand
TCACTGTTCATCCAGAGGCAGCATCAATCGGCTTCAGTTAGCAATAGTAGCAAAGGAATCGCTTGATTGGGTTCAATTAACAGCCAACAATCGATCGATTGGGTTCAGTAACGCATAGCCCTCAGTGCAATCGCTCGAGTTCAGTTAGAGCCCAACGCCTCGCTCGTGTTCAGTTAGAGCCAACGTCTCACACACATGCGCGTACCTGTACGAGAGAAATGCGCAACGCTCGGCCCCCGACCACCCACCGTAACCGGGAACCCCCCGAAATTTTCCTCGCCCTTGCTTCTACCACGGTTTTTCCGTCATGAATGGCCCAAAGAATGTCATGCAACTGCGTCTCTGGCCCGCCCAGGACGAAAAGCCCATTTTCTGTCATGAGTTTTTGTCATAGAAGTAGGAGCCCACCACATCTATGATGATACCGGGTTTTGTCACAATTATCATCATATAAGTGTCATAAGTATGACAGAAAAAGATTTCGTTCGGCCCAAAATGTCACAGATGTGTCTTTTTTTGTAGTGGGTGTAGGATTTCTTAGATGGATTGGACTGATGGGGAGGCTTTATATAAGAAGTGGAGAGTGTGTTGCATTCATATGTATGTCGGCCATCTACTCCTCGGTCCTTAGTCCCTCCATACTGGTGCATTATAGTCATCTCAACGAGACCAAGTTGGGGAAAAACGAGATAACTTGATGTTTATTTGCTAATTAATGTCATTGCATGCAGAGTATTGACCACTACATGTTGTTCTAAGTAGTCTGAAGTCAATGAATGCATACATGCCCCACGTCTCCTATTGGCTGGCTGGTTTTTTCATGGCAAAAACAGGGAACGAGGTGGGTAGTTAATGCACGGCGCCTATTTTTTGAGATTATTTGGTTTTTGTAACGTGACTAATGCAGTAGTACAAAGGGAGTACAATAGTGGTCTGATTGATGAGATTTCAGACTTGAGCCATCTACCGGAAGGGAGAGTGCATAATATCATCAGAAACAACATTCAAAACCGAATAAAACAATACTCCATGCATTTATTTGCGGAGGGAGTAGCATATTTTTTGTGACATGCAATACTAGATAGTGCTAGTCAAATACTAAATCCAGACGGAGGTGGTAGTGTACTAAATCCAGATGGTGGTAGTACTAGTAGTACTACCAATGTAGTAGGACTATACTACCCGTTCGTCAAATTATTACGCACTACTCCTCACAGTGAAGTGGCAAGACCCTGAGCCAGAGATGACACCTGAGTGTAGGCGGCATGTTCGGCATACCAAAGCCAGCCTCACCGTGTGTTGTCACTATCATCATGGCTGTAGAGCTACCCTGCTTACAACTAGCCATGTTCTAGATAATTCCCCGAGCGTTGCCATGAGTAATAATAAATATCGTACTTGGATAATGGGTATATCGTTGCCGCACCTATGCACATGAATATTTATCATAACATAGTACCTCGTGCTGGATAGTCGTAATATTACAAAGTTCAAACTGATATTACAAATGCTAGGAGTAATGCTGCACCTACAAAGAGGGAATTATTAGAAAGTTTACCTAAGAACTTTTGTTACTTTAGGTGGATGCAACATTATCGTAAAAACTAAAATCCACTGCCCTGACAAGTCACGAATGGGCAAATAAACTTTTGAGTCTCTTGCAACTTGATGTTTCAAAACAAATGCAGCTTCTACGGAGCCTTTATCATTTAGGCTTAGACGCTTGCTGTGATCAACACGCCATTCATTATTGCGCCAGAGAATGCAAAACCTCATTACCTTGAGCACACTTGCCTCCAAAACAAAGAACCTGTCCAATTTCATCTCATATGTGGTGTCGCGGTAGTCGATCAAATCAGTTTTTGAAAGATGGAAATCAAGGCATTCGATGAGATTATTATATTGCAGCACATTTTTCACTTTCAGGTCTTCTTTTATCTGCAAAAGAAAAGAACATATTAAATCAGCTGGCTATATAAGATTGTTGTGTCATCAAGAGCTACCAATATCATTCGCTCATACGATAGGGTTGGCTCTAAGGCTAGTGATATTTTTTCACTCTCTTTCTTCCTCTTAATTTCGTCTCATTTACTCATTTTACCTAGGAGCACGTGAAGAGGTTGGCCACAGTGTGAGCATTTGTGGCAATATAATAAGCCATAGGATAGGAGTACTCTAGTACTAGCACTTCATCTTTATTCAGTTGTGGGTCAACTTTAAAACTATATTAGAGGCAGCACACTGGGAAGCTTTCATATAAGCTTAGAGGCAATTCAGTGGGTCCTAGGTTACAACCCACTTCCCACTATGACTAGCCTTGGCTACAATGACAAAAACGGCTTATAGCCCACTAATGTACTACCTCTGTCTTAGTTTATAGGTCCCCTTCGTATTTAGTGTAAAATATTGACCATAGATTTACGTAAGAAAATGCCAATGCATGTCACCAGAAATTATACCATTGGAATTTATGTTCAAATACGAATCCAATGACATAATTCTTAGTGACATGCACTAACAATTTGTTACTGAAATCTATGGTCAAAATTTGATACTACAAAATACCAAGGGGACTAGTAAACGAGGACGAAGGTAGTACTTAGGGCATCCACAGTGGTTGGAGGCAACATTGTCTCTAAGTTGGGGTCCACATTGCTACTGCTAAGGTTGGTCAAAATGCTGCAATGTACTCAAGTTGATATTTAAGTGTAGCTTCTATAGCGGTCGCACAAAAACAATAATCAAGTTAATATGTGATTCACTTTTCAGTTGGGAGACTCAAGAAAGTGGATGTCATGTAGGGATGGATGAAAATTTTAATTGAAACAAAAGCTTGGAAGCAGCTGAGGGAGTCCTGGATTAAGGGGTCCTTGGACAGCCGGACTATATACTTTGGCCGGACTGTTGGACTGTGAAGATACATGATTGAAGACTTCGTCCCGTGTCCGGATGGGACTCTCCTTTGCGTGGAAGGCAAGCTTGGCAATTCGGGTATGTAGATCTCCTTCTCTGTAACCGACGCTGTGTAACCCTAGCCCCCTCCGGTGTCTATATAAACCAGAGGGTTTAGTCTATAGGACAAGAACAATCATAATCATAGGGTGGCTTCTAGGGTTTAGCCTCTACCATATCATGGTAGATCAACTCTTGTAATACTCATATCATCATGATAAATCAAGAAGGAAGTAGGGTATTACCTCCACCGAGAGGGCTCGAACCTGGGTAAACATCGTGTCCCCCGCCTCCTGTTACCATTAGCCTTAGACGCACAGTTCGGGACCCTTTACCCGAGATCCACCAGTTTTGACACCGACATTGGTGCTTTCATTGAGAGTTCCACTGTGTCGTCGCGATAAGGCTCGATGGCTCCTTCAATCATCTTCAACAATGCAGTCCAAGGGGAGGTTTTCCTTCCCGGACAGATCTTTGTATTCGGCGGCTTCGCACTGCGGGCCAACTCACTTAGCCACCTGGAGCAGATTGGTAGCTATGCCCCTAGCCATCAGGTCAGGTTTGGAAGCTTGAACTATACTGCCGATATCCGTGGAGACTTGATCTTCAACGGATTCGAGCCCATGTCAGGTACGCCGAACATTCGCGATGAGCATGACTTAGATCTGCGATCAGACAGTGTTCGGGATATGGCACCTGCGGCGGCCCAGGGAATCAATCCGGAGCAGATCGCGCCTTCCGTGGACGGGTGGATGGACCCCGCCACGGAGGCCGCACACTCATCGGCGTTCGAGCCGAACGCTGATCCCACCTCCTGCAAGGGTGGTATCCTCGGACCCTCGGACTCGTCTCCGGCTACAGGATCCGAACTGTGTACGTCTGTGCCTATAGAATCTGATTGGGCACCGGTCATGGAGTTCACCTCCGCGGATATTTTTCAGCACTCGCCCTTGGGTGATGTGCTAAATTCATTAAGGTCTCTCTCCTTGTTAGGAGATTCCTGGCCAAACTATGTTCGGCTCGAGTGGGAAGCGGATGACGAAGAAATTTGTTCCCCACCCACCACCCACTTCATAGCCATTGTCGACGACTTAACAGACACGCTCAATTTCGACTCCGAAGAGGTCGACGGTATTTACGACGATGCAGGAGAAGAACAGGAACCACCGCCCACTGGGCACTGGACTGCCACCTCATCATATGATATATATATGGTGGACACACCAAAAGAAGGCGATGGTGATGATGCAATGAAGGATAATCCCCTCAATAAGCCACCAAAGCGACGCCTTAGGCGCCGCTCTAAATCCCGCCACAGTAAAAACAGCGACAACAGCGCAAGAAAGAATAATACCCTGGTCGACTCCAAAAGAAATGACGACCCCATGGACCCAGCGATGGAGCAAGATGAGCCAGGGGACGGTGAACATAGTCCAGAGCCGACGTCAGATGACGCCGATCCCGAGGGTAAAATTCACCAACCTGTGTCCGGAGAGGAGAATAGTCCGGACGATGATGCACTCATCATCCGAGAAAAACACTTGGAACAAGAGAACCAACACAGAAGGCTTATTGCCACCGAGAGGAGCCTAAAGAAGCAGAAGCAAAGGCTTGAAGCCGCGCAGGACACGCTCAACCATAGGTGGAACAAAGTGCTCAACACTGAAGAAAATACGGTGCCGATCGCCACACAAAGAGCTATCCAAAGCGCAAGCTGCTGCCTGAATTTGACGACGAGGCCATAGAGCCCATTCAGCCAAAAACGACCGATCAGCTAGACCGACCACCCCGTGGCCACGACAGGACGACTAATGATGCCGCACACAAGTCAGCACATGATTGACGTGAGCTCCTACACAAAAAATCCGGTATGTCCAGGTCCATCTATGGATCTAGGAAGCGCACTTCGGCACAGGATTAGAGCTACCAAAACTATCACATTGATCGAATACCAACTAGAAATCAGCACCGAACACAACAACCGTCAACAGCATACCACAACACGTCCAAATACAGGGGTGCCGCACACCCCCTGTGCTTCACCAATGAGGTGCTGGACCATGAATTTCTAGAAGGATTTAAACCCGTGAATATAGAGGCATACGACAGAATGACAAACCCTGGGGTCTGGATTGAGGACTTTATCCTTCACATCCACATGGCTCGCGGAGATGATCTCCACGCCATTAAATACCTACCCCTCAAGTTGAAAGGACCAGCTCGGCACTGGATGAAAAGCCTTCCTGAAAACTCAATTGGAAGTTGGGAAGAACTTGAGGATGCTTTTAGGGCCAATTTTCAAGGGACCTATGTCCGACCTCTAGATGCAGACGACTTAAGTCACATAATTCAACAGCCCGGAGAGTCAGCCCGAAAACTTTGGAACATATTTCTTACTAAGAAGGATCAAATCGTCGACTGCCCGGATGCCGAAGCCTTAGCGGCCTTCAAGCACAGTATCCGGGACGAATCGCTCGCCAGACACCTCGGCCAGGAAAAGCCAAGGACAATGACAGCCTTAACAAGCCTCATGACCCGCTTTTGCGCGGGCGAGGACAGTTGGCTGGCCCGTAGCGGCACTAGCGACCCAGGTACATCCGAAGTCAGGGATGGCAACGGGAAGCCTCAACGTAATAAAATAAGCGTCGAAACAATGAAGACAGCCCAGATAACACGACGGTCAACACCGGAGTCAGGGGAAGAAGCCATTTAAAGGCAGCAGAGAAGGACCATCCAGCCTAAATAAGATTCTAGACAAATTATGTCAGATCCATGGCACACCCGAAAAACCTTCAAATCACACCCATAGAGAGTGTTGGGTTTCAAGCAGGCCGGCAAGATAAATGCCGAACACAAGGGGAGGGAGACGCCAAGTGAAGACGAGGATGAGCCTCGCCAGCTGAACACTGGAGGACAGAAAAATTCCCACCGGAAGTTCAAACAGTGAATATTATTTATGCAACTCACATCCCAAAGAGTAGGCGCAAACACGTACTCCGAGACATATACGTTGTGGAGCCCGCCGCCCCCAAATTCAATCCCTAGTCGGCCTGCCCGATCACCTTTGATCGCAGGGATCATCCGACTAGTATCCGGCATGGAGGATGGGCTGCCTTGGTGCTCGACCCAATAATGGATGGATACCATCTCACCTGAGTCCTTATGGATGGCGACAGTAGTCTAAACATGATATATCAGGAGACCATCCGCAAAATGGGGATAGACCCGTCAAGAATCAGCCAAAGCAATACTACCTTTAAAGGAGTGATACCAGGCGTCGAGGCCTGCTGTACGGGCTCTCTAGTACTAGAGGTTGTATTCGGTTCTCCCGACAACTTCAGAAGCGAAGAACTAATCTTCGACATCGCTCCATTCCGAAGAGGCTATCACGCACTACTCGGAAGAACGGCCTTTGCTCGTTTTAATGGAGTACCGCACTACGCCTACCTTAAACTTAAGATGCCCGGTCCACGTGGCGTCATCACAGTTAGCGGAAATACAGAGCGTTCCTTACACGCGGAAGAATATGTGGCGGCTCTAGCAGCCGAACACTGAGCGGCCCCTCCAACCAGAATAAACGGTCGTCAAGACCATGGACACGGTTAGACGAGTCCGGCGCTCTACCAGATATAACAGCCCAGATAAACCTAAGCTGGGGATACCCCCATAAGTGGTGCTAGGGGCTGCTCGCAAAAGAAAAGAGAAGCCCTTAGTTTGGATTGACCCTATTAATATAATAGCATATTGCATTTTCATGGTTCATTCAGATTAACCAACTCTTCGCACGAAGTCGTTTCACCTGGGTTTTCACCTTTTTACAGATGATCATCGTGCTACACCCTTCCAGGATACGACACAAAGGAGATAAAGGCGCAGATGTGCAGCAGAGCCCCGCTCAAAGGTTTCTCTTTGGATTAAAACCATGTGTAAACCTTTTTTAATGTCTCTTGTTGCTTCTTCCCCTCCGGACACTTAACACAACCAGGAGGGATACTGGCGTTCTTGACACTTTGTCACGCCAGACTAATGCATGTACTTGGAAACACAGGGATCATTATCGAGGGCGTTATTCAGCCCAGTATATGTTGTAAAGTCCGAATACCTTAGGGAGTGTTCGGCGTCGCGAGTTTGGCCTTATATGCATCAGCTCTGAATCATGTCTTTGGTCAAATGTTGGGTTTTCCCGGCTCCCGTGTTTTGCTGCCTTACATTCTACTCTATCGGCTAAGGCGGCACCGGGAGAACTACTGCGATTGTGGCCTGGTTCATCCGGATGAGCACCTCAGTAGAGAAAGTCGAAAACTAACTGTCATGATACATCACGAGACTGGTCAACCACTCGATGACCCAGTGGAATCTTCGTGATTCCTCCGCATTAATGAAGGACCGGTTTCCTGATGACGTACATATGCGCACCATATTCGGATGAACGCGAAAGTACCAGGGGCTATATAGTAGCCCCACCATGAAACTCCTATGGCTAAGTGAAAGTGTTAAAGCTATATAGTCCGATTGTCTGGTTCGTCGCGCTACCACCTTCTTAACGGACCAAGACGTTGGATCAAGTGTGACTACGCGTTTTCTTGAACACCCCCGCATTATATGCATGGGGGCTAAAGGACTGCAAACTTTCAGGTTATATACATACATAAACGGTTGCACAGGAGGCACTATAATACTTTCGGGAAAAGGTATAAACACAACCTTCATAATCAAAATAGCATTGTTTTTACAATGGAGATACATCTCACTCGAACATGGCACTCTTCAAGCACTGAACCTCTATTAAACGGGCACCTTCTAAGACTTCTTCAAAATAGTGCTCGGTCGGGTCCTAGCCTCCCGCCGGACCCCGGGTTGCAATAGCGGTGGTTTCCATCCCTGCCCAGTATGTTTTAATACGGGCAAGAGCCATCCGTGCACCCTCTATGCATGTCGACCTCTTCAAAGCATCGATATGCGACACAGCACCAAGGAATTGTTGCACTAATCCAAAATAATTGTCCGGTCTTGGTCCCCGTGGCCAAAGAAGATCCACGATAGACCTCATAGCAAGCCCGGACAACCTATGGAGCTCGGCCAATGCGGCCATCCTTTCATTCAACGGCAGCGGACGCGTCGGGGCACTGAACTGCGACCAGAATAACCTTTCCACCTTATGGTCTTTCCGATCTTTGTAAAATTCGGTCGCATCAGCAGCACTCTTTGCCAGGTCCGCATACGAGTCCGAACGCTCCACAACTGATCCAGAGGGGCATACTTCGCATCTCCGAACTTCATTCGCAACAAATAGGGCCTCCCAGCCATGATATCTCCGGCTTCACGAAGCTCCTGCCTTATCCCTCTCATTCCAGAGCGGGTTTCCTTGGCTGCCTCCAGGGCCTTCTTCAGGTCAGCCGCTTTCGCTTGGTTTTCCTTTTCAAGGAGCTCATGGTGGTCGGCGGCATCTTTCAGCTCAGCAGCCATCTGGGCTATCTTTTCTTTGCTCTGGCGATGAGCAGCCTGTTCAGCTCTTAACTCTTCTACCGCCTTCAGAGCGGCCGCATGGCTTATTCCGGCTTGCTCCTTGGCTTGGGCAAGCTCCACCCGAAGGGTCTCTACGGCGGCAGCTCCATCTGCAGTCACAGCATATCATAGATATTAGCATCATGCTCCTCTTAAACATTTGCTGACAAGTCAAACATACATACCTTGGGCCTTGTCAAGCCGCTTGTTAACAAGCGTGATGTCGGCATCGGCCACGTCAAGCTGCCGCTTCAGTTCGGCAAAATCAGTAGTCCGGTCAACTGCCGGACCCTCAACCGCTTGCACATAAAGCAACGCGATTATTACCAAGAGATTATGATCCTTTGTTCGCCACCTTTGGATGGCAACCAGAGTCTCAGGGGCTACTATCTATAAGAGCACACCTAGCATGTGCGGTACCATCAAAAATACATATATTATTTTTTGCGTACCTCAAAGCCTCTCGGCAGACTCGTAAAAGCTTCATTCAAACCGCTTTTGGCGGATGAAATCCTCTCAACCACCGTATCCATTAAGGCATGATGTGTCTCTGAGATGGCTGCTCGCTCCAGAAGACCCATCAATGTGTCCGGCTGTGTTCCGGACAATCCCGGACTCTTCTTGAAGCTCTCCTTGGGAGTCGGATATTTCGGACTTTGGCCAGCCGAAGTGTCAACTTCTGGCCTTGGCGGATCAGGAGAAATCCTCCGTGATGACACCTCGGGGTCGTCCGCCCCATGTGGCGGGGAGGCAGGAGGAGGAGTTTCACTCTCCATCATCTTCGAAAGAAGATCCCCCGAAGAGGAACTCTGTGGAGAAGGACTATGACCTAAACTGCAACAAATATGCCTCGGTTATTATTCTCAGAGACAAAACAGGATATACTTACCAAAGTACCTTTTTTCACTTATAGCTAGGTTGAGGGCTGGCCCCCTTGCGGGCGTTGTGTAGTAAGGACGCCCTCTGGGCCAGGGCCCCCTGGCGAGGGTTTCTTCCCTCGTTTGGAAACCTCCAATTCCAAGTATTCGGAGGCGGCCCTTTTTTTACCGTGAGGAGAGGGGATTTCAGATCCACCTCCCCGATTATCCTCCTTCGTGGAGGCGCTTACTCCCCCGATTTGGATGTGTAAAGTATGAAGCCCATCGGTGGCTTCTCTATTCCTCCCTTCATCTTCTCCTGATGGCGCATGATACAGTGGGTGCTCAAGCATCCTGACCAACAGAGGATCCGGCGAGCCTTCGGGAAGAGGGGCCGAACACCTAATCCTCTCCGCCTTCCTTATCTAGTCCTGGCAGAGAGCAATTTTACAAAATGATGTTATAACAAACATAAAGGATGGTGTGTTCAGTAATGGAATTACTTACTTGGGTATCCGGACGATTGCAGCTAAGATCCGTGTCCTAGGTGGTGTCCGGACACTTTATTCATGATCCAAAGAACAACCCATACATCTCTTTGAGTGTCATGTTGAAGAATTGTTGAATGGTTCACGGTCCTTCCGGGTTGAACTCCCACATACGGAGAGGTCGACGTTGGCAGGGCAGGACCCGATGAACCAACATTACTTGCATTATCTTGACAAGACTGATGTCCTTCTTAAGAAGGTCTTGGATGCGGCTCTGCAGCGTCAGCACGTCATTAACTGTCCCCCAGTCTAGCCCCTTGTTGACCCATGATGCCAGTTGCGGCGGAGGGCCCGAGCGGAACGCTGGAGTGGCTGCCCGCTTTGTACCTCGGGGAGCTGTGATGTAAAACCACTCCCGTTGCCATAAGTCGGAAGTTTCTGTGAAGGAACCCTTTGGCCATGGGGCGTCGGTGCCTTTGCTTATTATAGCACCTCTGCACTCCACATGACGCCCGTCGATCACCTTCGGCCTCACATTGAAAGTCTTGAGCCATAGGCCGAAGTGGGGGTGATGTAGAGGAAGGCTTCACACACGACGATAAACGACGAGATGTGAAGGATGGAATCCAGAGCTAGATTGTGGAAATCTAGCCCGTAATAGAACATGAGCCCTCTCACGATGGGATCAAGACTAAAACCTAGCCCCCGGAGGAAGTGGGAAATAAATACGACACTCCCGTTGGGTTCGGGAGTGTGGATGACCTTCCCTTGAGCAGGCGCCTGTGTGGGATTTCGGCAATGAGATACCTGGCCTCCCTAAGCTTCTTGATGTCCTCCTCTGTGACAGAGGAGGCCATCCACCGGCCTTGAAGGTTGAATCCGGACATGGTCGAAGGTCCGAAGTGCTTAAGCTTGATCCTTGGGTGTTGGAACTCGAGGCGCGAGAGGGGAAGGATCAAGCGTGGGAAGAAAAGGATGGGCCTTGGCCCCTTTGTAAAGAGGACGAATATCAAGCGTCCCCCGCGTGACCGTTTGGGACTTGCCTAAAATCGAGGATTCGTATTAAAGAAGCATGGTTGGGTTACACACACCTGTATTGATGAGAATCCCATGATAAGGGGAACACGATCTCTGCTTCGACAAGATGTGCCAATAAAACCACCTCGCAATACGTGCAGTGGCAAGTTGTGAAAAAACTGTTCGAATAATGACCGGGCCGTGGCGTGATGTCACACTATAGAAAGTTGTCAGCAGATTAGATTTGTGGAATATTGTGCTCTCTACGGTGGTATGTGGAATTTGTTTTGCAGAGCCGGACACGATTCTTGTGTTCAAAATCTTCCATGGAGTATTCGGAGAAGGAACCCGCCTTGCAATGCCGAAGACAATCTGTGCGCCAGACTCATTGTCATTCAAGCCTGGTTCAGGGGCTAATGAGGGAGTCCTTGATTACGGGGTCCTCGGATAGCCGGACTATATACTTCGGCCGGACTATATACTTTGGCAGGACTGTTGGACTATGAAGATACAAGATTGAAGACTCCGCCCGTGTCCGGATGGGACTCTCCTTTGCGTGGAAGGCAAGCTTGGGAATTCGGATATGTAGATCTCCTTCTATGTAACTGACTATGTGTAACCCTAGCCCCCTCCGATGTCTATATAAACCGGAGGGTTTAGTCCGTAGGACAAGAACAATCATAATTATAGGCTAGCTTCTAGGGTTTACCCTCTACGATCTCCTGGTAGATCAACTCTTGTAATACTCATATCATCAAGATCAATCAAGCAGGAAATAGGGTATTACTTCCATCGAGAGGGCCCGAAGCTGGGTAAACATCGTGTCCCCCGCCTCCTGTTACCATTAGCCTTAGACACACAGTTTGGGACCCGCTACCCAAGATCCGCCGGTTTTGACACCGACAGTAGCCTCTTAGCTTAGAGGCGATTGAGGGAGTCCTGGATTAGGGGGTATCCGGACAGCCGGACTATATGCTTCGTCCGGACTATAGGAGCGTGAAGATACAAGACTCAAGACTCTGTCCCGTGTCCGGATGGGACTCTCCTTTGCGTGGAAGACAAGCTTGGCGATCCGGATATTATGTTTCCTTCTTTGTAACCCACTCCATGTAAACCCTAGCCCTCTCCGGTGTCTATATAAACCGGAGAGGTTGGTCCTTAGAAGGCCGATCACGATCACAATCATAACCATCATATGCTAGCTTCTAGGGTCTAGCCTCTATGATCTCGTGGTAGATCTACTCTTGTACTACTCATATGATCAATATCAATCAAGCAGGAAGTAGGGTTTTACCTCCATCGAGAGGGCCCGAACCTGGGTAAACATTGTGTCCCTTGCTTCCAGTTACCATCAGCCTAAGACGCACAGATCAACACACCCTACCCGAGATCCGCTGGTTTTGACATCGACATTGGTGCTTTCATTGAGAGTTCCTCTGTGTTGTCGCTGCAAGGCTCGATGGCTCATTCAATCGTCAACAATACAGTCTAGGGTGAGACTTTTCTCCCCGGACAGATCTTCGTGTTCGGCGGCTTTGCGCTGCGGTCCAATTCGCTTGGCCAACTGGAGTAGATCGACAGCTACGCCTCTGGCCACCAGGTCAGGTTCGGAAACCTGAACTACACAGACGATGTCCGCGGAGACTTGATCTTCGACGGAATCGGGCCTGTGCCAAGAGCGCCGGACAATCACGATGAGCACAGCTTAGACCTGCTGTCGGACAATGCTCGGGATATCACCCCTGTAGTAGCCCCGGACCTAAATCTAGAGCAGACTGTGTGGCCCAAGGATGGGTGGATGGACCCCGCCCCGCAGGCTGCACACTGATCGGCGGTAGAGCCGAACACAGGCCTCACCTCAAAGGAAGCCTGTGACTCCGGACCCCCGGACTCGTATCCGGTTGTAGGTTCCTGTCCGCGCGCTCCCGAGCCTGCCGAGCCTAGTTGGGCTCCGGTAATGGAGTTTACCGCTACGGATATCTTCAAGCACTCGCCCCTTGGCGACATGCTGAACTCATTAAAGTCTCTCTCTTTGTCAGGAGGCTCTTGGCCGAACTATGTCCGATTCGAGTAGGAAGCAGGCGACGAAGGAATTCGTTGCCCACCCACCACCCACTTCATTGCCACGATCGATGATCTAACCGACGGGCTTGACTTCGACTCCAAAGACATCGACGGTATGGACGATGATGCAGGAGAAGTACAGGAACCACCGATCACAGGGCGGTGGACAGTCACCTCCTCATATG
>NC_041387.1:323426572-323428073 GCF_002162155.2 Triticum dicoccoides | reverse complement strand
TATGGTGGACACTCCGAAGGAAACCAATGGCGATGAGGCAACGGAGGATAACCCCTCAGGGAAGAAAGCAAAGCAGGGGCGTCGTCAACGCCGCCCAGCCCCGCCACAACAATACCGATGCAGGAGACAAAAACAATTCGGATGGTGCCAAAGATGATTACAACCCTGATCAGGCTGCCTTCAAGCATGCCGGACTATCCACGGTGGGATACTTGGAGAGGAACAACTATATGGCCTCCTCTGAAGACGAGGCAAGCCTCAGCGATGCCGAATGCAGCGCGCCTGAGGATCTAGTGGAGCAAGTTCGCTTCAAGCGACGGCTCATGGCCACGACAAGGAGCCTGCAAAGGAAGCAACAGCAGCTTAAAGATGACCAAGATTTGCTCGTGGACAGGTGGACCAAGGTCCTGGCCACCAAAAAATACGGACTCGACCGCCCCGACAAAGGGCACACACGGCATAATTTGCTACCTCAACCTAAGCAGGAGAACCCAAGGCACAAACCCCGACGTCAACACACCACAACGGTCCAAGACAATACGAAGGATACACGAAGCGGCATCCTCAAGCCTAGGCACAATCGTCATAAACGTCAAGTCAGGGAAGTTGGTGCCAAATCCAGCAACTCCTAGTCCGGTCAGCGGACAAAGAACAGCTCAAGCCTATCCGGCCCGAGCAACATACTCGATCAACCATGTGAAATTCATGGTACTCCTAGAAGGACGGCCAATCATACCAATAGAGAATGCCGGATCCTCAAAACAAAGCGGCCGGTCGTGTGCCGGAAACAATGAGGGGAGGAGTCCAACAACGGCAAAGTCAAAAGATCCTCCCGATCATAAAAGTACGACCGATCTGCCCCGACCACATCAACCGTCCGGACAATATCAACCACAGCAATTTAATTACACTACCTCTGGACCCAGTAGTCCTAGGGCTCCATCTCACACAAAGCCCCCGCGGGTATGAAACCACAAATAACATCTTCTAAAAGATGCCAGGAGGAAAGGCCATGTTTTGCTGGCCCACCACTCTAACGGTTGTCTTCGGATCACCAAACAAATACCACGCCAAAGAATAAGTCTTCGGCACTTTCCCCTCATAAAGTAATTACCATATGTTAACGGGACGAACCATGTTGACTAGATTCCACATGGCAAACCATTAGGCCAGCCCCATGTGATATAGTCACATCTATGGGCAAGGCCGAACCCCACCCTTAGAGCGGAAATCATACCGCTGCTGGAGTAGCGAGTCGTGCCTGCCTATCAAAAATTTTATATGGCAGCCAACTATACGGATACCAACTGAGGAGTCCACAGTACTTTAGGGTATAACGGCTGGGTTAACCAGGCTCCGATCAAGCACCCTCGGTCCAACCACAAGAGGACGTTCAGTTGCCCTCAAGTATTTGCCTTTACAAACTAACTTTGACGCAAAACAGGGTTGGCGACGTGGAATCAGCTCGGACACACAAGGGCAGGAACACACATGTGAACCC
>NC_041387.1:323414016-323426130 GCF_002162155.2 Triticum dicoccoides | reverse complement strand
TCACTTCAGATCCACTTACATCCCCCTCCAGTCCGGTCATGACAGGTTCCGCCAAAAAACACCTCTTTTCATAATCATAAATCGTACTGATATGCATAGACATATCATCCTACTACAGTGCATAGATTTAAACAACACTTACCGGCTGCCATTCTTCATTAGACGCCACTTTTTCACCCTAAACGGCACCCATATATCGTATTAGGCCCCACTACACCACGGGCTTCAGAATACTCCTAATACGACAAAGTCTAGCCACCTTCCCGGTCGCTCGGCACCCCAAACTTATAGCACTATATGAATCAGCTCCGAATCATGTCTTGGGTCATTGGTTGGGTTTGCCCGGCTCCCATGTTTTGGTACCTTATGTTCCGCTCTATCGGCTAAGGTAGCACTGGGAGAACTACTGCGATTGTGTCCTGGTTCTTCCGGACGAGCACCTCAGTAGAGAAAGCCAAAAACTGACTATCATGATATGGCGAGAGTTGGTCAGCTGTTTGAGAGGTTGTGAAATCCTTAAAGATTTATTCCACACAATGACATTATCAATGCAAAGTGCAAAGGATCGGTTTTCCGATCAGGCACCGATAGAGCCCCCAGTTCGGCCTTCCGAACACCAGGGGCTACGCCGACCATACTCGAACTCCTATGGCTAAGTGAAAGTGGTAAAGCCCTATAGTCTGATTGCCTGGTTCGTAGTGAGGAACACCTCCTTAAAAGGACCCAACAATGGGATAAAGAGTGTTCACATATGTCCCGAACACCCCCGTACTTTTTACGTGGGGGTAGAAGCCGATGACTGGCCAACTCTCAGGTTTTATGTACACTAAACGGCCGCACAGGAACAACAAGCATTCACATAAACAGGGAATAATTAATAAAAGTGTCATTTCCCCGCATTACAACGCCACGACGGCCTTCAGGTAAATATAGTGTCTTTAGCACACTTGTCCGCCACAAGGCGGGCTCCATTTAGTACACCTTCATAATACAACTCGGGCTTGCGGTGCTCCTTACCCTCCGGCGGCCCCTCAGTCATCAGCTTCTCCGCATCAAGCTTCCCCCAATGCACCTTTGCATGGGAAAACACCATGCGTGCACCCTCTATACAGACTGATCGCTTAATGACATCAAGCCGAGGGCAGGTGCCAACAATCCGCT
The DNA here is from genome assembly GCF_002162155.2 of Triticum dicoccoides. Lineage (NCBI taxonomy): Eukaryota > Viridiplantae > Streptophyta > Magnoliopsida > Poales > Poaceae > Triticum > Triticum dicoccoides. The sequence goes on along the minus strand of NC_041387.1, from coordinate 323,424,969 downwards.
TCACGAGTCCTAAGTAACTGCTTGGAATCGGCTCCGCGGGCCACAACCGGACAATCAAATCCTTCATGGCTAGTTCGGCCGCCTGGTGCAGTTCGACCAGCTGCTTCAACTGATCGATAAAGGGCACCGGATAATTCGGCACCAAATACTGTGACCAGAAATCCCTCTCTACAGACTTCTTCTCCTCGGTCCAGTAGAATTGGGCGGCATCTGATATGCTGCGAGGCAGATCCGCAAACCCCCCTGGAAAAACAAGAATTCAGCTTGTCGCTTAGAGCCACATTACTATAAACAAAAATGTCCCTGAATACAAAAGGCCTTACCAGCGGCAACCTTCCGTGCCTCCTGAATATCCTTCAGAGCACCGCGGGCTTCTGCCCGAGCATCCTCCATGGTTTGGAGAGCTTGAGAGAGTTCGGATTCTTTCCCTGCTAAACTCTGCTCCAGGGCATCACTTTTCTTCACAGCCTCCTGGAGCTCTCGCTCAGCTGTGATGACCCTGGCCTCGTGTTTCTCACGAAGCGCCTGTTCGGCGGCAGCCTTCTTGTTGGCGTCAGCCACAACCTTCTTCAGTGCCTCATATTCGGCACTCGCTCCTAGAGCATACAATACAAATACTTTTCATCAGGCACAATTACTCATTCGTGTCGAATTCAAGACAATGTTTCAACATACCTTGCTTGTCCTCCAATTGCTTCTTCACATGGCCAAGTTCCTCTCCGGCCCGTTCTAGGCTCTGCTTTAGTTCGGACACTTCCGCATTATGAGCGGCGGTCTTCTCTGCAGATGCCTGTTTTCACACAAAGGGATATACGTCATTAACAAAGGCACCTGCAAAAGCAGATGATTTGATCCCCTGTTCGGCTTTTTCTCTCTTTCTCCGGACAGTGTATCAGGGGCTACTACTCATACTATGACAATCTCCAAAAGGTTTGCAAAAATATACCTCAAAGGCCCTTATAAGGCCAAGGCAGGACACATTCAGCCCGCTCTCGGTGGACTGAATCTTTTCAATCACTGCACCCATGAGGGTCTGATGTTCATCGACAATAGACGCGCTCCTTAATGCTGTTGATAGGCCGCCCGGCAGCTCTGCTTGGACAGAGGTTGCTGGCGGAATAGACAAGCCTCCCCTCGTGAAAGGTGGCTGCTCGCCCGATCCCGGAGCCTTAAAAGTCTCCAGGATTGTGTCCGGCTATGGTCTGAACCCTATATCGCCCCCACCATCGACATGCCTGGGGGCCACTGCTCCCGTGTGTCCGGCTCCAGAGATATGCCCGCTGGTCCGGATCCCGTTGAGACGACACCTCAGTGTCGCGCCTGGACTTTGGGGAAGGGGCCTCTGGAGGCGTCTTGCTCACCAAAGCATCTGTCCTTAGCGAATCCGTCGATGAGGACTGTCCGGCGCGAGACCTCGCCGGGCTGTAATATGTCAGCAGTTAAAACTACTATACCCAAACAACCCCGAACGCACATACGTGTTCGGATTTCATATAATTACGACTTTTCTAGGGGCTGGGCCCTGGGATCCCACTCCGGGCTGCTATCGGCAGCCGTGGTGGATGCCCCTGGGAGGGAACCTTTCCCCCTCTTGGGAGATTCGGCCTCCAGGGATGAGGAGGCCGTCCTTTTCTTCCCACCTCCTATGGGAGGCTCGTCTTCCTCCGCTTCTTCCTCTTCGTCTTCGGAAGAAGGATGGTCGCTGGAGTCCTCGGATTTCACGTCCGAAGCATCACGACGACGGAGGCCACTCCGAGTCTTTTTGACCTTCTTGGAGGCCTCTTTCTTTGGCGCCTCGTAAGGCGCTGGGACAAGCATCTTCGTCAGAAGAAGTCCGGCCGGTTCCTCCGGCAGCGGGGCCGGACAATGTATTCGCTCCACCTTTTTTACCCATCCCTGGGGTCATGATCAAGCATGATAAAAATGCCTCCCTCAGGACATGCCAACTGAAGCATGGATGGACAGAGCATCGACATGGATGGATGACCAGGCTTGCGAAATGGGATAATTGATACCCACGGTCCTCGGCGGAGCCCGGCCATGATTTGCCGGACTTAAAGTGCACCTTCCAGATATCCTTGTGGGAGGAATCATAGAGCTCCCGAAGGGTCTAGTGCTCGGTTGGGTCGTATTCCCACAAATTGCAGGCTCGACGCTGGCAAGGGAGGACCAGGCAAACTAACATCACCTGGACTATGTCGACAAGTTTGACGTCCTTGTCGACCACGCTCTGGACGCGCGTCTGGAGCAGTGACAGCTCATCGGACGAGAACCAGTTCAGGCACTTCTTTGGCTAGGATGTGAGCCGCAGAGGGGCTCCGGATCTGAACTCGGGAGCTGCGGCCCACTTTCTGCCACGCGGTTCGGTGTTATAGAACCATTGCTGCTGCCACTCCTTGACGGAGTCGTTGAAGGCACCCGTCGGCCAAACGACCTTGGGCATCTTGGTCACCATGGGACCGACGCACTCGGCGTGTTCGCCACTCACCACCTTGGGCTTCACATTGAAAATCTTCAGCCACAAGACGAAGTGAGGTGAAATCCAGAGAAAAGCCTCACACACGACGATGAACATCGAGATGTTAAGGAAAGAGTTGGGGGAAAGATCATGAAAATCATTCCCGTAATAATACATGACTCCGCAAACAAATGGGTGAAGGGGAAACCCGAGCCTGTGGACAAAATGGGGAAGAAACACGAATCTCTCATGGGGCTCCGGAGTAGGGACGATCTGTCCCGCCGGTGGGAGACGGTGGCCGATCTTCTTGGACAGGTACCCGACCTCTCGAAGCCTCTTGATATCCTTCTCTTGGACGGTAGAGGCGATCCATTTGCCTCCTGCTCCGGATCTAGACATCTTCGGAAAACCTCTCTTCAATGGAGAAGAAGAGTGCTTGGGCGCTAGGGCTCGAACAGAGGGGAATGGGCTAGCGGAAGGAGAAGGCATGGGTAAAGAGGAAGAGACCTTATCTCTTTATAGAGGCGGTAAAAGCTTTTTGCGCCTCCCCACTTGCCTGGTGGAACCCGCTCGTTCTCCACTCGCCGCGATTAGCGGTGCGGTTGGATTACCCATACCCATATTGATGAGAGTCCTGTAATAAGGGGACACGATCTCTGCTATGGCAAAATGTGCAGAGGAAACCGCCTCGCGATATGCTCTGAGGCTGGTTATGGGAAAACGGTTCAAATAATGACCCGACCATGGCGATATGTCATGTTGTCCAAAAATTGCCAGCAGATCAGATTTATGTTATGCCCCCTACAGTGGCATGTGAAGATCATTTTGCAGATCCGGACACGTCTCAAGTGTTCGATAATTACTTTGCACTATTCGGAGATGGAACCCGCCTTGCAATGCCGAAGACAAAACTGCGTGCCGGACTCATCGTCATTGAAGCCTGGTTCAGGGGCTACTGAGAGAGTCCTGGATTAGGGGGTATCCGGACAGCCGGACTATATGCTTTGTCCGGACTATGGAAGCGTGAAGATACAAGACTCAAGACTCTGTCCCGTGTCCGGATGGGACTCTCCTTTGCGTGGAAGACAAGCTTGGCGATCCAGATATTATGTTTCCTTCTTTGTAACTGACTCCATGTAAACCCTAGCCCTCTCCGGTGTCTATATAAACCGGAGAGGTTGGTCCTTAGAAGGCCGATCACGATCACAATCATAAGCATCATAGGATAGCTTCTAGGGTCTAGCCTCTATGATCTCGTGGTAGATCTACTCTTGTACAACTCGTATCATCAATATCAATCAAGCAGGAAGTAGGGTTTTACCTCCATCGAGAGGGCCAAAATCTGGGTAAACATTGTGTCCCTTGCTTCCTGTTACCATCTGCCTAAGACACACAGATCAGGACCCCCTACTCAAGATCCGCCGGTTTTGACACCGACAGTGATGCCAAGGATTTTTTGCTAGAGGCAACTCCATGCAATGTATAGAGGCAGCCTCTAAAAGGCTTAGAGGCAAGCTATAGAGGCAGCAAAAGTGCACATTGTGGATGCTAGTCTAAGTTACTTCCCAGTACGAGTAGCCTTGGCTATAACAACAAGAAAACGATGCAGGTGATCACCTGAGAAAAAATATTAAAACATTTCTTTTAGTATGTAGTGCCTAGATGCAGTTTTGAACACTACACGTGTCATTGTAACTTGGGAAAATTACAAAAAATTATGCTCCGTTGTGGTTCACATGTAATAGGAAAGGATTTTCACCTCGATGAGTAGCTTCTTCATGCACGCAAAGCATGTACGGAATCCAACAACTTGATCCAGAGTGGGGTCGATAGATTTTATTGCCAAGATCTTCACTGTGTGCACAGACTGGGTCTAGCTTGTCGGAATCATTATTTGGATGACAGTCAAACATACATCAAGAAAAAAAATAAAAAATGTGAATTTCAAGAAGAGGAAGAATGAGGAGAAGAAGAAGAGTATTGTACCTGAACGATTATGGTTGCAATAATAAATTCGGAGAATTTGGCAGACGAGTAGGCAACGCTGTCAATTTCGGCGCATCAATGACCCTGATTTTTCTTGGACATTCTAGATCTGGTACAAGCAATATCTCAAGGAAAGGTGCATTCTTAGTGACCATATCATGAAACAGCTCAACCGATCTCGTCCCAAGTAATGTCTTGTTGTAGGGCCCGTAAGACATATAAATCCATTAGAGATTCATCGAGGCAATATGGAAGCTAATGAACCTGTGGATCTGCCAAAGACAAAGGAACTCAAGCGCAGTACAGCCGCGGAGCAGGTGCTCCATAGCCTCTTTCGAGATGCCAATGTCGAAGAGGTCGAGTTGCTTGAGTTGAGGGAGAATAAGAGCGGACACAACATCAATCTGAGGAAAAATAACAGGAGCTAAACCTGCAGTGACGCAGCATTGGCTCGAGGCATAGCATGGTTGGCGGCAGAGAGTGACATCATCCACCTTCAAAGCTAAGCTCCCCGAGCTTATCTAGGGTGGGGACCAAGAACCACTCATCGAACTTGTCTTGGACCTTTCAGGTGGTACTGAACATGTGAATATCAAGGCGTCTGGTTGGCCAAGGGTGCGATGCAAGGGTCTTCAGACTACGGCCATGCGTTTGCAATCCGCGTCGTAGAGGCAGCTGGTGAGATTGAGGGGGACGCAACGCCAGAGGGGGCACCACCAGCGAGAGAGCAGGGTAGTCTGCACAGCAGATTTGGTGGGGAGGAGGGTGATGATGATGAGCAGGATGTGGTCGGGGAGGTTGCTGATGAGGTCCAGGCTCGCCAGATGTGGTTTTTGCTCGAGCCGCCTCCGCTTGTTGTCTGCCTCGTTGTCCATCTTAGTCGGTGGCGATGCCGGCATACACCTGTGTTTGTGTGTATTTTCTGTTGGGTGTGCACGAGTGCATCCTTGCATGCATGCCGCCGTGCAGTGGTGTAGTGTGTGGTTGTCGTATTGTGTGTATTAACGCGGAAGAAGTGTGCCCTCAATTTAGTAGCATGTGGGGTGCTACTGTGAGTGGTTTCAACTTTGTTTATTTCACCGCATGTCAGATGGGCCTCTAGTTTATTTATTTCACCCACTGCCACATGGGCCAGCACACCAAGATAGAGAACACGAGCTGACAAAGCACCATGTAGAATGGTTGACCGGTGAAGTAAACAATATACAGAGCTATACGCTGACACATTTAGCATATAATCCCTCGGTAAAGAGAGATCAAGTGAGAGGGGAGGCCCATGAGAGATAGTAGAGAGAGAGAAAGAGCTACTCCCTCCGTTCGATAATGTAGTGCCTGTAATTTTTTGAAAAGTTGAACTTTTGAAACTTTGACCAAGTTTATAAAGAAACCACTTATATCTACAATACCAAAGATATATGATATGAACTAAGTACATCTCGTGACGAATCTATTGATCGTTCCAGATATAAATGTTTTTCTCCACATATATCAGGTCAAACTTTTTTGAGGTTTGACTTTTCAAAACATCCATATGTTATGGACGCGAGAGAGTACCTAACTAGATATAGAGTGTGTGTGCGTGTGAAATAGAAAGAGTGAGTGTGCAAAAATCGTGCGCGTGTGAAAGAGACATGGACAACACCCGATAAAGTAGAGAAAAAGTGTGTGTGACTTATGCAAACATATCACACATGCATCTTCGAGAGCAAAAGCGAGGTGAGGAGATAGTGTGTGGTTGTTTGCAACGGAGAGAGAAAAAGCCCTACACATGGCCGAGAGATGTCTGGCAAACAAGGGAGAGAGGTTGAGAGGGACATATGGAGAAAATGCAGGCTTGGGGAGGAGAGAGAGAGTGTGTGTGTGTTTCTGATAGAGAGATCCCTTGGAGATCATGATGGGACTACATGGGTGGGACATCGGGTGACAAGGTGTGTGCGCGATGGAAGATACCCCAAGAGAGATAGAGATAGACTTAGGGATGGAATGAGACAATACGTGTGTTTGTGATGGATAGTGAGAGATAGTCATACTTAGGGGGGAGTTCATGTGCCTATGATGGAGTGAAAGATTGTGGTACTTAGGGGTGTGCGTGTCATATAGAGAGAGAACATGGGGGAGAGTGTTGATGGGTCTATGTAGTGCGAGCGAGATATGTGTATCTGTGACCTAGGGAGATATAAAGTTTTAGAGAGATAAAGGATCCCCGATATGGCTGAGTGGTGCATGAGGGAGTTGAGAGAGAGAAAGAGATACTCCCTATGTATGATAATGTAGTGCATATGAATTCTTTAAAAGTCAAACTTTGGAAAGTTTGACCAAGTTTACAAAGAGAATTATTTATATCTAGGATTCTAAAGATACATCATATGAAACTACATCTTGTGATGAATCTAATGATATATGTTTGTCGTTCTAGATGTAAATGTTTTTCTCCACATACCTGGTCAAACTTTCTGAGGTTTGACTTTTCAAAAAATCTATATGCTATGGACAGAAGAGAGTACCTAAGTCGAGAGAGATCAGGTGTGTGTGAAGGAGAAAGAGTGAGTGTGCAAAAATAGTATGTGTGTGTGTGTGAAAGAGAAGGGGACAATGAATGTTAAAATAGAGATAGAGCTTGCGTGCATTATGCAAATATATCACGCATGCATCTTCGAGAAATAAAGCGAGGTGAGGAGATACACGGAGATAGCTAGTGCGTGGTTGTTTGCAATGGAGAGAGACACCCCTATAACACATGTCCAGTAGTGGTCTGGCCAACAAGGGACATATGTCGAGAGGGACGTATGGAGAAGATGGACGCATGTGGAGGGAAAGAGGGCGTGTTTGTGATAGAGAGACCCCCTCGAGATTGTGAGGGGACTATATGGTGGGAGATAGAAAGACGAGGTGTGTGTGCGATAGAAAGATGCCACGAGAGAAATCGAGGTAGACCAAGTGAGGGAATGTGATTCACAGTAGTTTCTTGTTTTTAGTTGTAATCCTCCTGGATATTTGCTTAAGAACTACTCCTTTTGTGAGATGATATTTGACTTCCTATGGGGTTTCATTCGATCAATGGAACCGTTGGATGCCCCCATGTTCTTCTAAAATTTGGGTTAAGAGAGACGGTCGGGGTTCTTGAGGCACTGCGTCATGAAGCGCCTCGCCGGTACTCCGGGAGGTTTGGGCGAGAAGACTCCTATTTCACCTTGTCCAACACATTGGTGGTGTCATGGGGGCGGCAGCAGGTGACATACAGTCAATGGTGATGGTCTTGAAATTCGTCACCTGCAAATGGATTTACACACACCATTTGCATTGTCATAGATCGATCTACACACCAGTTCAGATTCTCATGAACACATTGTATATGTTAACTACATCACACGCATTCGATCACCAAATTAAATGAAATACCAAGAGGGGGAGGAAGAAGATAATGAATTGATTCATATATATAGTTGATCGATCCAGCAAGATAGAATGCAATCATCTCAATGCCCCTACAACTTACCTGTCGACGCTGATGAGCCGATCAACCAGGTGAGCTAGCAACAAAAGAACAGATTTTTTCAACAGTGATGAGAGCATTCAAAGTAGACGGACTCGACGTCGTGCTTGTTTAAGCTACGGTCGCAGCCGCACGCGGCATGGAGGAGCGCCTCGGCAGTGTGCAGCCTCTACCTTGTGCTTGTGGTAGCTGCGATCACAGCTACACGTGGCGTGGACCATGGAGGAGCGTCATTTGGGGACCAACGCCATGAACTCGTCACAGCTGTAAACATCATATATATTGATGCCAAACGCCATGGTAGTACACCACCTTGTCGTCCTACTGAGGAATAATAATATTATAGCTGTTGTGGAGGCTATAGGAATAGAGCAGGTCAGTTGCTTAAAAGGAGGAACTACTCTATCTATTACTCTAACATTTGTTTTCGGTGAGACGCAAGGGTGGTGATACGGACGAGGATGGTGGTGCGAAGAAGAAGAATGATGACATGGACACCTCGGATAACTCCGGAAACCCATCCAAGCAACCTCCGTCTAGTGCTGCTCCAACAAATGACACCCATGCAAACATGGTCTCTCGTGGTGCTCCATGAGGTAGTTCTATGATTTCGGCAGTGACCTCGTTTAACTCCTCGCCGCAGACACCCAGGGGCATGGAGTTTGCTTCGAAACTTTGAGCTAACTCCACATTACGTGGTTGTTTGGAAGTATCTCCGCGGGTGCATCAGTAGGAGTCCTTGTTGCCTACCACTCCACGGCCTCTAATTGCATCACGGTCGTCGTCGCCTACATGGTCGGCTGCATCCCAGGCCGCTACCCGCACGTTGGTATAGTCCACCGATGGCCCGGTGGAGCAATCGCTCGCGTCTCTGGAGTAGCTGCAGGCAGAGGCTCAGGTGGAGGCCACCCGGCCCTCGGCTCTGGAGAAGCCGGCTGTCGGTGTCAAAACCGGCGGATCTCGGGTAGGGGGTCCCGAACTGTGCGTCTAGGCGGATGGTAACAGGAGACAAGGGACACGATGTTTTTACCCAGGTTCGGGCCCTCTCGATGGAGGTAAAACCCTACTTCTGCTTGATTAATATTGATGATATGGGTAGTACTAGAGTGGATCTATGTCACACCCTGATTTTCATGCCACAACACTTAAAGTGATAAATAATGATAAAATGTGGTTTGACAAAAACTTTTCTGTGTTTTGGACTTTGCCTTGATTGGATTTTGTCTGTTGTTTGCAAGTGCTCTAAAAATCAAATAAATCCTCCAACTCTTATACTCCTTCTCCTTGATCCAAAACTTCTGCCCAATGATCATGCCATGTGTATAATACAGTATAGAATTTTCTTACAAAAATAATTTGGCCAAATAGTATTTTCAAAAATTAGTTTTTCAAAAACCCCTGAATTGAGGTTTGCACTGCAAGTACTTAATTAAGGGCAGTAAAAATCTTTCCAAAAATATATTTGACTCCTATTAGATATAGGATACCCAGAAACCACAAAAAAATAATTTTAAAAGTTATTTTCCTATTTTATTTAAAAGCTTTTTCTTAAGGCCAGAAATGGTCTTTAATAGGGAAAAAATATTTTATTGTTTTACAAATATTTGACAAAAATCAGGGAAACTCAATGGGCATATATTTCCCATATATAAGAGTTTCAACATATGGTCATGTTCAAAATATTGGACAAAACCTCCCAAAACCATTTCTGCCAATTTCAAGGATTTGAAATATTTCTACAGGAAATATTTTCATAAAAATCCAAGAAAATTCCATAATGTCACAAATGCCCTACTTGGTGATCTTGCCAAGTCTCATGTCTTGGAGAACAAGATAACATCATCAAATCCCCTCAAAACCATTTCTGTCCATTTTGAAGTTTGAGCAACTTTACATTGCCAAACATGTCCAAATGCTCTCAAACCTTCTGAACATGCTCAAATAGTCTAATAACTCATCTAGACCAAATGACACAAGTTGGAGAACAAGTTAACTTGATCAAAGTGCCCTAAAACTCTTCCTGTCCAGAACCAAATTTGAACAACTCTACATTGGAAACTTTCTCCTTTTGATCTCAACTTTTTATGACATGTTCAGAACCTCAAATGATGACACTACACCAAGTGGTGCATCAAGGAGAATAGGTTTGCATGACTAAATCTTGGGAAGTCCATTTCTGCTCATTTTTAGGGTTTGCCGAAGTTACATTGGCAACTTTCTTCAAATGAGATCAAACTTGGTGATCATCCTCAATTATATATTCCATTTGATCCTGTTGATTCTCATGTAACGTGGGATCCATTTGCTTGACCAAACTACCATCAAACACCTTCTACCATAATTTTGTGATCAACATTTGGGGCACCAGATGGATTCTCCTTGAGCCACAATTCCTACCACATCATGTCCTAGAACCCCTCTACCACTGGCAAAAGTTGGATGACTTCAGCTCAATTATTTGGGGGTGAGAACCTCATTTTTCATCTTTGTCCAGCAACTTTCCCTCTCTTTCTGCTCTCCCTCTCTCTTACTTTGACTTTGCTAGCTCTCCAACGTCACCCCAGGCTTTAGCCCATCACCCAGCACACTCCAGACGCAAGTGGACACGGCAGAGCGCGCAAAACGCGCTCATGCCGGCCAAAAGCCTGCTCTGGAGTGCGCTACAGTGGTGGCCGAGCCTTGCCGCCGCACTCCCGTCCACCTCGGGCCGCCCAAGCGCGCCAGTCGACGCGCCTCGGCGTCCACGACACGCCACGGCCTGGTCCCCCTCCCCCTTCTCCCTCCTGCTGCCCCCTCGCACGCGCGCCAGAGCCGCCCGAGAGCCCCAATGGGCGAGCCCACATGCGCGGCGCTTTGCTACTTCGCCGCTCCTTCCCTCCCATCCCCCGTCCGTAGACCATCTCTACAAATGCCCCGGACACGCACACACGAGCCCCCATGACCCCTAGCAACGGCAACGACCTCGCCGGCGCACTCGTCCACGATGCACCATCGCCCCGCCATAAAAGGCCACCCC
>NC_041387.1:323394205-323413858 GCF_002162155.2 Triticum dicoccoides | reverse complement strand
CATCAGTAAAACCCCCAGGACACGGAGGAACCTTCCCCCCCCTTCTTCCTCTGCTCCTGTACCCCGTAGCGCCGATGCCACCATCACCTTCGGCCTCGTCCACCGCGACCAACGCCCTGCTCGACCCCGTACTCCTAGGCGACCGTGCCACCCGCGGATGGGTGCGTATTGGCTCCCTGAGTACGCTGGTGGGCCGAGCACCGTGGGAGGTGGTCGTGGTCGCCAGTAATCATTGCCGGAGTCGTCGGCCGCGCCAGCCGCTCGAGGTTGAAGACGACCGCGACGGCCTGTGGGCGGGCCCTGCACGTCAGCGAGTCAGTGCCCGGGCCCGCGGGTTTTAAGTGGAAATGGCTTCACCGAATCCGCCTTCAACGTGGCCCTTTCCCACACGCTGCTGAGCTGCTGGGCCGGCCCACTAGCTATCTCACGCCCAGAGCGTCTTTTAGGTATAAGCCTAAACTTTCCCTTTTTCTTTTATTCCGAAGTTCTAAAATCCATAATCAATTCATTTTAACTCCAAATTTGTTGATTCAAATTCCTAGTGACCCCATAAATCATTACCTACCTCCAGGAGTACCATGCACATTTTTCCAGAATGCTTTCTTTCACACATATTTCACAAAACCCAATTTCCCTATTTTTGTGATTGACTTAGGAAAATCACACAGAGATGATCTTTGATCCAAATGCCATCATTCAAATTTCTAGATGCTTCTAAGTTCATAACTTAGGTTATGAACATTTTTATTAATACTTTCTGTGCAACACAATATAATGAGCCATTTCTTCATATTTGTCAACTTTGCAAATTCATAGGAAATTCCTTTGAACTCCAAATCTAGCAAAACCAACTCCTAGATGCTTCTAAAATAATTCTTTGATAAATGGGTGCCTTTACTCATTTTACAAAATAATATTTCTATACACTTCTTGCAAATCCATAAATCCCTTGGTTCGATCATATTGAAATGTTCAAAGATATCCATTGATCAAATCCCAATAAAACCACTTTGGTCATACCTCATATGACCAAAGGTATCCTAGAAAAGTCCAACTTGCATTTTTAGAGCACTTTTATTTCTGCCTTGTTGTGTTGCTTATTGTAATTGTTTCCGACGTTAGTTGACAAAGTAGACGGAGTAATTGGAGAAGGACCAGAAGATTTCAAGACTCTGATGAATCAGGCAAGCAGCCCTTTGACCATGTTTACGAAACCCTTTTTATACATGTCATACAACACGTTATTATTGTTGCATTGGAATCATGATGAGGTGGTAACCACTTTGGTGGGTTGCCTTCGTTACTTCCTTGTTGATACTTGCATTGGGCATGACCCTACCTTCCTATGAGGGTTATGCCGGTGGGAGTAGATAGGATGCTAAAGTAGATGCTACGCAAAAAGGGACGGGTGTATGCATGGTGAAGGAGACAAAGTACTTTCAAAAGACTTTTCGAAAACCCGTCGGGTGCCCCTTATGCCCGAGGGAGATAATGAGATGGGTAACCACTTGATGACGAAGTGGTGTACCGGGGCAAGTGTGTGTGTTGTTTTAAAAAATGGATTGGTTTAAGTTGCGACCGTTATTCCAACCTTACATGCGCAACCACTCTACCCTTATATGGGAAAGGGCATTATTGATTACCTAGGCCGATACTAGCTTGGAGCCCGCATTACTAGTGATGGGGGAGAGTTGGTGCTCTCTCTCGGGACGGGGTCGTGCCAGGTAGGGCGGCCATGACTGTTTTTACAGGGCACCGGATACACCGTTGCATCCCCTCTCGGATGTTACGATCTCGAGTGAGTCTCGTATGATGTACATCGTGAGGATACGGAACAACGAGTGGACTCCTTGTTAGTGTCGTCTAGGGAAAGATAGTGATCGGGTGCTTACCCCGGGTACTTGAGGTATCGCGGGTCGTGGATGACACGGAAGTTCCCCGGATCTTGTGGGTATAGTGTGCAACCTGTGTAGAGTGTAAAACTATTCGAATAGCCATGTCCACGGTCAAGGACAGTTGGGTAACCGCTCTTGGGCTACGTCCACATGTTTACAAACTAGTGTGTGTTTGGATAAGTGGGAAAAATCTACTTGGGTCAAGTCAAGAGACTTGACATGATTGAGTTGGGTTGGTGCCCACTCTATTTGTGTTGATATCTGTAACCTGTCCTCATGGTTACTTGAATTCTCCTGATGCATGTCTTACAAATTGTTGAACATGTCATTGCACTCAAAACTAGATTTCTGCCAAAATTTACATATATCATGCAATGTTGTATCTTGAACCAAAACATGGGTTGCTTGCGAGTACATTCAAAGTACTCATTGGCTTGCCACTGGTTATTTTATTGGCGAGGCATGAAAGAGCAGGATATAATGAGGAGTACCCTGGTGACGAACATGCGAGCTAGGACGCTTCCCAGTCAGAATGCCTGTAGGGTTAAGGCAGATGGCATGGGTCCAAGTTATTGACGAAGATTTCTGCTGCGAAGTTAGACTCAAGACTTGATGTCACATCCCTAGTTCTGGTATCCACTAGGCTAGCCCTTCATGTGTGCATCATGTTTAAACTTTGAAAGAAACTTGAAATGGGGATGTCCAAACCCTAGTACCAAATGGAATTCAATTAGGTTCAACCTAAAAATAATTTCAGTGAATCCAAATGGCTTTCAAAAATGATCATCATTTCTGGAAAATGGTAGAACCATAACCAGAGGTGTTGCACATTTTTCCATGACATATTTGGTCACTGAATTAAATCATATGTACTTTGCATTTGGGCATTTAAATGCTAGTAAATATTTTAAATGCCCAAATAATTCTTAAAATAAGTGTGGGCTGTTGGAAATAATCTAAACAGAGCCCCTGATTATTTTCAAGATTTTTAAAGATGTCTAAGTATTTTTAATAAAGCCACACAGTTATAGAAAAATAGAAAACATGTAATAAAAGAGAAGGAGGGAACTTACCTCGCCGCAGCCCACCTGGCAGCCCACCTGGCAGGCCCAGCACTGTGCTGGCCCATGCCAGCCAGCTGCTTCGTCCTCGCCAGGCAGGCACAGAGGTGACGCCGACGAGCGCGAGCTCACCACGGCGCCACTTGCTTGCCGCCCGCGCCCGTGGACACCTGGGCAGGCTTCACGTTGCCGCCCCGACCCCGCAGACACCTCACACGCCCCCTGCCTCTCTCCCTCGCCATTCCCCATCTCACCGAGCGCAGCCGTCGCCACCGACTAGAACCACCGCGGCCACAGGCCCTCCCTCGCCTCGCCGACGTGTCCATGGCCTCCACCTCGACGCCGTCGTCCTCCCCGTCGACTCACTCGACGCCGGACGCCTCAAAACGCCATCACCGACCTCTTCTTCATCATCGGCCGCCGCGGATCCCCATCGTCGACTCGTCGCCATCCGGCCTTCCCCGAGCCCGCTTCGACGTCTGCTGCAACCGCCGTGAGCCACCGAACCTTTTCCCCCTCTCTGTTCTCGCTCTCGTGCGCCGTAGCCGCTGCACCTTGCTCGCCCGCACGCGCCGCCGCCGATGACCGTCGCCGACGAGCCTCCGGCCACCTAGCGGTCCGGCCGTCGTGCTCAACTCCCTTCCCGCGCCACGTAGAGCACATAGGTGCCCCGCACGAGCCTCCTCGGCCACCGTAGCGTCGACCCCGAGCTCACCCGAGCTCCGGCAACCACCAAGGTCGACACGAGCGACAACTCCGGCCACTCCAGGCCCAACCGCCACCACCACTCGATGCGTGCGAGCTCCAGCTCCACGTAGCCGCTCTCCGCCGTCGATTTCGTCACCGGAGGAGGAAACCCGCACCTCTCCGCCGTCCCTAGCCCTGCCGGCGACGAGCCTCGGGTCAACTCCAGGGAGTTTGACCCGGGTTGACCCAGTTTGACTTCCCCAGAGCCACTGACATGCGGGCCCCGCCTAGCTAATTAAGTTAGGTTAGTATTAACTAAGCTAGGTTAGTTTAGTTAGACACTGACACTCGGGACCCACCGGTCAGTTTGACCTGGGCCACCCGTTGACCTGCTGACGTTACTAATACGTCATGCTGATGCAGTATTTGTTTCTGGGATTTTAATAAATCTTAAATAATTTATTAATTCCAGAAAATAGTATAAACTTCTAAAATTCGTATAAATTCAACCGTAACTCAGAATTAAATAATTTATAGATGAAAAATGATCAGAAAAATACAATCTATCCATCTGTACCATTTTCATGCATGTTAGAACAACTTATGACTACTGTTTAGGACAATTCAATTAAATGGCAATTAAATAACCACATGTGGAGTTTGAATTTGAATCTTGGATTCAAACCAACTTCATTTAATCTGGTTTTAGCTGCATTAGCACAAACCATAACATATTGCCATGTCACATTCATGCATCATATTGTTGCATTGCATTGATTGTGTTCTCCCTTGTTTGCTGGTATTTATCCCCTCTCACTAGACGACGTTTCGACGATGAGTTCGATGACACCGATGAAGAACTATACTATCTTCAGTAGTGCCAGGCAAGCAAAATCCCCTTGTTCATTCCGATACAATCCCACTCTCTCGCTCCTGCTCTCTTTTACTGCATTAGGACAACAACGATCCAACTGTTACCTGCTGCGGTAGTTGAACCCCTTATCCTCTGCATGACCTGTCATTGCCACAGTAAATAGATGAAACCCACTAGCATGAGTAGGAGTTGTTTGAGCCTTGATGTGCCTACTCATGCATGTTTGTTTGTCATGCCTGCTACTGCTTAGAGTTGAGTCAGGTCTGATTCATCGGGGATGAATTGGAGGTGTGTAAACATGTCCTACTGTATGTGAACTAAGTGTGTGAACATGATTTGGTAAAGGTAGCGGTGAGAGGCCATGCAGGAGTACATGGTGGGTTGTCTCATTGCAGCCGTCCTCAGGAACTGAGTTCTGTGTTTGTGATCCATGAAGAGCTACTACCACACATTGGAATGCTTAAGTGCCCCTCTCGACTTATTAATCAACCTGATCACTTTCCAGGAGTTGCAACTAGTTTCTGGTGTTTGTAGGTAGTATTAGTAGTCTACCAAGTGGCACCCGGTACAGGTGGGCTTGGGACAGACTAGGAACAATGGCACGGTGTACCAAGCGTAGATCCACCCGTCGAGGTGGGCTTGGGAACCCTGCACACATCGTTTGGGGCCGTGAGCGCCACCCCGGCCGGATCTCCTTGTGGATGGACCCCGAATAGGCGATAAACCTAGACGAGAGACTTGTGTGGTTAGTCAGGTCGTGGCCGACTCCCTCGCCAGGCTTCCGCTTGAAGGTTGCCGAGATACACGAGGCGTACATGGCGGTAAGTGGCGAGAGCGTGTGTGAGGAAGTACACCCCTGCAGGGTTAATATGATCTATTCGAATAGCCGTGTCCGCGGTAAAGGACTTCTGGGTTGCCTGTACAATTCATAGACAAGTGAAAGTGGATACTCTAAAATACGCAAGATAAGCGTGAGTGCTATGGATGGCGCTCTCGTAGGGAGACAGGAGCGGATCCATAGTTGTGTATTGATATGGTGAATATGTGGACTCGTGTGCGCCACCTCAAAAGAGATACTTGCAGTCGTAGTTCAGGATAGCCACCGAGTCAAAGCTGGCTTGCTGCAGTTAAACCCCACCATAATGATGCATATGTAGTTAGTTCTGATGTAAGTCTTGTTGGGTACATTTGTACTCACGTTTTCCTATTTTACGTTTTTGCAGAGAGACTTCAGTCTCACTAGTAGTTCCGCATGGACTTCGACGTTTAGCTTGTTACCTCAACTACGATCTTGTGCCCTCGGCAGGATCTGGTAGATAGACAGGCTTCTCAGCCTTTTTCATTCGTAGATGTCTGTACTCAGACATGTTAAGCTTCCGCATGTGCTTTGACTTGTATGCTCTGATTGTTGGGTCATGAGACCCATGTTTGTAATATCTCGCTCCTCGGAGCCTATTGAATAATACCTTGAGTCATAGAGTCATGTTGTGATGCCATGTTGTATTTGCACATATCGAGCATATTGTGTGTATGTTATTGAAATGCTTGGTATGTGTGGGATCTGACAACCTAGTTGTTATCCTTGGTAGCCTATCTTACCGGGAAATGTCTCCTAGTGCTTCCACTGAGCCATGGTAGCTTGCTACTGCTCCGGAACATTTAGGCTAGCCGGCATGTGTCCTTCTTTGTTCCTGTGTCTGTCCCTTCATGGAAATGTCATGCAGTGTCTACCGGAGTCCTGTTAGCCTGCTACAGTCCGGTTTACCGGAGTCCTGCTAGCCCAGTTGCTACAGCCCGGATTCACTCGCTGATGACCGACACATTCGTTGTTGGGTCATGTATGCATGTCCCTGTAAGTTAGTGCCACTTTGGGTTCACGACTAGCCATGTCAGCCTGGGTTCTTTGTCATATGGATGCTAGCGACACTATCATATACGTGAGCGAAAATGCGCAAACAGTCACGAGCTAGGTAAGGTGGCACCCGTGGGAATACCGTGCGTGAGGCCGCAAAGTGATATGATGTGTTACATGCTAGATCGGTGTGACTTAGGATCGGGGTCCTGACAGCTTTGGTATCAGAGCTTGACTGCCTGTAGGATTCCCAAGCCAAACTGGTCGAATTTGAGTCTAGAAATGCTTTAGTTATATGTAGGGGAATTGATTGTGGGATGGAACGTAAGGCTCTTTTTACTCCTTTACCTTATGCCTTCTGATCTGAGTCATCTTATCTTTCCTGCGGGGTTAAGAAACTAGGCTTTCTCTTCTTTCTATTAGGATCACATGTTACTAATCAGTAGACCCATTAGATTTAAGCCTCAGTTCAGTTTCTACCTTCGTATGTTAACTGTTGATCTCGAAACCTTGATATTGTGCTTCTGAGTGGTTATGCCACCATTTTTGTAGCATGTCTCAAATTCTTTTGAGCATTTATAGCCGTTATGCTGTCCGAGTCGTCCCAGGTTTCTGAACAATCCGATGCATTTGCAAATCCCTTCTTCCCGTTCCCGATGTCCTCTCTAGCCAGTTTAACCACACTAATCGGTGAGTTGAGGTACTCTATTGCTTTGACATATATGTTGTAATTATTATTATGGCCCTAGGTGTCTTAGAGGATCACCTAGTAACTTAGCCATGTTTTGTGTCCCAGTGTGATGATTCTGGCCATCATTCTCGAAAGCATCCCGTGATGCCACTTAGTTAGTAGGAATTCTATTCCTGGGTTCTTGACCCAAGATCCACCCTACTTACTTCATGTTGATAGTGTTTGCTCGTTCCTTTAGGAAATTAGTAACCTTTGCAATAGTCCTCGAAGTTTGTGGTATTTCCTTCTTCCAAATACTATGAACCACCTTATGGCAGAAGTTTGTTGGATCAAAAGATCACAACAGGAGTGCCCTCGATGAGTTCTCCATCCTATATTGTGACTCTGCCAGTTCTACTTTTCTGCATGGGTTATCCGGAAGAAACTTGTTGAACTTGTTTCGACATACTAACCTATGCATCCACTACTCAGAAAACCGTATGTTCCTTTGAGTTGTCCCGCTTTAGTTGTCTTCCGACCCTCGTCTACCAATTGATAGTCAAGAGTATGCGTGCAATCGTTCATCGACGCCTATTATTCATGTGTTCCGTCAAGCCATTCTATCCCAGAACTCCAGTACCTCATCCATATCTAGGATTGGGTCAAAGTAGTCATACTCCACAGATCAAATACTAATCCAGTTTTTGTTTTGTTCTACCCTGAAGTATTACCCTCTTTATGTCAAGAAAGTCATAGGAATTACACATCATCTTATGAATTCTTGGTGCAGTGATACTTCTCGCCATCATTATTCATTCCTCGGTTCCCATGTTGTTGCAACCGGAATGCCAATAGGTGAACTATGACATGTGAAATCAATACTCCTAGCAACCTTGTTGCTTGGTAGTTAAAGGACAATAATTTCATTCTTAGCGTATTCGTTCTTGAATCATCATTCTAAGATAGATCGTGCTACCTAGTCCTTATTTCCGGTGCACCTTTCGATCAATGAGTTGGGGCTATGCCAATCCCTTGCTTATTTGATCATCTCGTCTTGCCCTGAAAAGCAAGATTGTTCTCGAGCTTAATAGCATATCGGTTGTTCGTGATTTTTCGATTATCTTCTCGGAAGTATCACCAGGTTGTCACCTGACTGCTATGTTGAGCTCGTGACCAAGTTGGTTTTCGAAACCACCCTTTCTCCAAGAATCCGTGTTGGATACCCCTGAGCTAGTTGTTTAAGCTAAACGACAACTTGGAGAGTTGGAAGATAAAAGCTTACCTAACTTAGTTCGTTTCAAAGGGATACCCTGGTGTTGGTGTGTTTTGAAGAAAGATGATATCTTCACCGATTGGTCCTGTGATAAGTTAATGGACCTATCATCTTATCCAATCTTTGATTTGAGTGTGGGCTATTCTCAGATCAAATTAGAAACAACGATATTCGTAATGTTGTCTTACTCGTGGTTTTTCCTCGAGCATACACCATTATATTCTTTGGTCTGACCAATGCTATCACCGTGTTCACTTAACTATGGATTTCCTTTTATATGGACACCTGGATGAATTGTTGTTGAGCCCATCGACAACATCCTTATCTCCTTCATGATTTTGTTGAACATTAAGCTAGTGTTGGAAACTTGTGTAAGCATTTTCTTCATGCCCCGTTCATGAAGTATATGTTTGGATGAAAGAAGTGACTTCCTTTGATTCACGTGCATTTGTTGTAAGTTGCCGCCGTGAATTCGAGAAAGTTAATTTTTCTTCCTCCGGAATCATCCCAAGTCAGTCATGCACGTGCGAAGAATTCTGTGGTCTATTAGACTGATCATCTTCATTCCATATGTATATCCGAGCACACCAAGCCACTGATTGATTTGTTCTAGGAGAAGGAGTTCTTTTTAAGAGCTAACTCGGGCTTAATCAAGGACTTCGATATCCTCGAAGATGGTTCCCCACCTGAACTCGGTAGTGTTTAACTATAAGACTACTTCATGGCCATGCTTGTCTGGGACAACGTGTTCACATGTTTGTAGCAGAACCAGCTCATGTTATGGAGCTTACTACCGCAGTCCATTTCCCGAGAATCTCGCAACGCCATCTCGTCGATTTATGTTGCAAACTTTCCTTTTTCTGGACTTGACGAGTCTAGAATATTCTGACACCAACCAGATCTGAATCTCAGGCAGACTTGATGGTTGGAAAATTTCCCAAGAACTATAATATTGGTCCCTCGATAACCGGTAAGGTGGATGTCATGGCCAACACACCCAGCCGGAAGACCTAATATTGTAGTTTCCTGATTGAGAAAGTTGGCCACCTCCCCATAAGGATTTTGTAGGATTTACTCCCTAGTCGTTCCTTATGGATTTTTGTGTTCCCGAAGTTCGACCTTTACTTGATGTTCTAGATATCAAACCATTTCAATGAATGGGATACACTAGCACATCAAGGAGAACATTAGAAGCGGAGTGCTAAATGTCTCTCGGTCGATCATCTAGATTCTGTTTCCTTGGCCTCGCTAAGGTGAAATCTGAGAAGGTGTTATGTTCATTTGCATCTGCATCGTCCATCATTATTCGTCATGGTGGTATGTTGTGTTGCCAGGATCCTTGACACGGATGTTGGTAAAACCTTGATGAATATGGAAATGCTCAAGTTCTGGAGAGCACGCGCAAGCAAAATCATCCCTTGCATTGTCTTCGACAAGGTAGTCCACATCATACATTCTAGTCCGAGTATATTATTCTACCGAACTCCTCCAAATGATCGATTGTGATTTGCCTTAAGCTGGTATAAAGAGTTTCAATGATCTCTGAATCAAAGGTAATTCTTTTTGTCACTTAAGGGGAAATATCTACGAGTCACCATCCCTAAGGTGTCCCGTTATGGTATCATGGCAACTCAACTCCTCGCTACGTTGACAACCAATCACCACCTTTTAAGTGTGGGGTTGTTGTCTACTTAGTGAACCCTCGTCATCTGCTCCACTCCATCCCTCTAGATGTGTGCTTCGTGTCTCAGCTCGAGATATGTTGCTATGTCTCATTCCGTGAGTTGACCCTAAGTTGTTCGATCTTCGAGAAGATTGATCCTTCTAGAGTCTCCATCATCTCTCCTTGTCATGTTAGCTGGAGTTCTCAGAACAAGACGATAAGACAATGATGGTGATCGAGTCATCGTTCTTTGAAGTGCCACCTGGATCATGAAGATTGTGTTAGTTTGCGTTCCCCTTCCATCTTACCCTACGATTGAATCTCGGGACGAGATTCTTGTTTAGTAGGGGTGAGCTGTCACATCCCTAGTTCTGGTATGCACTAGGCTAGCCCTTCATGTTTGCATCATGTTTAAACTTTGAAAGAAACTTGAAATGGGGATGTCCAAACCCTAGTACCAAATGGAAATCAATTAGGTTCAACCTAAAAATAATTTCAGTGAATCCAAATGGCTTTCAAAAATGATCATCATTTCTGGAAAATGGTAGAACCATAACCCGAGGTGTTGCACATTTTTCCATGACATATTTGGTCACTGAATTAAATCATATGTACTTTGCATTTGGGCATTTAAATGCTAGTAAATATTTTAAATGCCCAAATAATTCCTAAAATAAGTGTGGGCTGTTGGAAATAATCTAAACAGAGCCCCTGATTATTTTCAGGATTTTTAAAGATGTCTAAGTATTTTTAATAAAGCCACACAGTTACAGAAAAATAGAAAACAGGTAATAAAAGAGAAGGAGGGAACTTACCTGGCCGCAGCCCACCTGGCAGCCCACCTGGCAGGCCCAGCACTGTGCTGGCCCATGCCAGCCAGCTGCTTCGTCCTCGCCAGGCAGGTACAGAGGTGACGGTGACGAGC
This sequence comes from Triticum dicoccoides, assembly GCF_002162155.2. Taxonomy (NCBI): domain Eukaryota; kingdom Viridiplantae; phylum Streptophyta; class Magnoliopsida; order Poales; family Poaceae; genus Triticum; species Triticum dicoccoides. The sequence continues at coordinate 323,402,958 of NC_041387.1, read as the reverse complement.
GCGAGCTCGCCACGGTGCCACCTGCTTGCCGCCCGCGCCCGTGGACACCTGGGCAGGCTTCACGTTGCCGCCCCGACCCCGCAGACACCTCACACGCCCCCTGCCTCTCTCCCTCGCCATTCCCCATCTCACCGAGCGCACCCGTCGCCGCCGACTAGAACCACCGCGACCACAGGCCCTCCCTCGCCTCGCCGACGTGTCCATGGCCTCCGCCTCGACGCCCTCATCCTCCCCGTCGACTCACTCAATGCCGGACGCCTCAAAACACCGTCACCGACCTCTTCTTCATCGTCGGCCGCTGCGGATCCCCATCGTCGACTCGTCGCCATCCGGCCTTCCCCGAGCCCGCTTCGACGTCTGCTGCAACCGCCGTGAGCCACCGAACCTTTTCCCCCTCTCCGTTCTCGCTCTCGTGCATCGTAGCCTCCGCACCTTGATCGCCCGCACGCACCGCCGCCTGTGACCGCCGCCGACGAGACTCCGGCCACCTAGCGGTCCGGCCGTCGTGCTCAACTCCCTTCCCGTGCCACGTAGAGCACATAGGTGCCCCGCACGAGCCTCCTCGGCCACCATAGCATCGACCACGAGCTCACCCGAGCTCTGGCGACCGCCAAGGTCGACGCTGGCGACAACTCCGGCCACTCCAGGCCCAACCGCCACTACCACTCGACGCGCGCGAGCTCCAGCTCCACGTAGCCGCTCTAAGCCGTCGATTTGGTCACCGGAGGAGGAAACCCGCACCTCTCCGCCGTCCCTGGCCCTGCCGGCGACGAGCCTCGGGTCAACTCCGGCGAGTTTGACCCGGGTTGACCTAGTTTGACTTCCCCAGAGCCACTGACATGCGGGCCCCGCCCGACTAATTAAGCTAGGTTAGTATTAACTAAGCCAGGTTAATTTAGTTAGACGCTGACACTCGGGACCCACGGGTCAGTTTGACCTGGGCCGCCCATTAACCTACTGACGTCACTAATACGTCATGCTGACGCAGTATTTGTTTCTGGGATTTTAATAAATCTTAAATGATTTATTAATTCCAGAAAATAGTATAAACTTCTAAAATTCATATAAATTCAACCGTAACTCAGAATTAAATAATTTATATATGAAAAATGATCAGAAAAATCCAATCTATCCATCTGTACCATTTTCATGCATGTTAGAACAACTTATGACTACTGTTTAGGAAAATTCAATTAAATGGCATTTAAATAACCACATGTGGAGTTTGAATTTGAATCTTGGATTCAAACCAACTTCATTTAATCTGGTTTTAGCTGCATTAGCACAAACCACAGCATATTGCCATGTCACATTCATGCATCATATTGTTGCATTGCATTGATTGTGTTCTTCCTTGTTTGTCGGTATTTTTCCCCTCTCACTAGACGACGTTTCGACGATGAGTTCGATGACACCTATGAAGAACTATACTATCTTCAGGAGTGCCAGGCAAGCAAAATCCCCTTGTTCATTCCGATACAATCCCACTCTCTCGCTCCTGCTCTCTTTTATTGCATTAGGACAACAATGATTCAACTGTTACCTGCTGCGGTAGTTGAACCCCTTATCCTCTGCATGACCTGTCATTGCCACAGTAAATAGATGAAACCCACTAGCATGAGTAGGAGTTGTTTGAGCCCTAATGTGCCTACTCATTCATGTTTGTTTGTCATGCCTGCTACTGCTTAGAGTTGAGTCAGGTCTGATTCATTGGGGATGAATTGGAGGTGTGTAAACATGTCCTACTGTGTGTGAACTAAGTGTGTGAACACGATTTGGTAAAGGTAGCGGTGAGAGGCCATGCAGGAGTACATGGTGGGTTGTCTCATTGCAGCCGTCCTCAGGAACTGAGTTCTGTGTTTGTGATCCATGAAGAGCTACTACCACGCATTGGAATGCTTAAATGCCCCTCTCGACTTATTAATCAACCTCATCTCTGTCCAGGAGTTGCAACTAGTTTCTGGTGTTTGTAGGTAGTGTTAGTAGTCTACCAAGTGGCACCCGGTACAGGTGGGCTTGGGACAGACTAGGCACAGTGGCACGGTGTACCAAGCGTAGATCCACCCGTCGAGGTGGGCTTGGGAACCCTGCACACATCGTTTGGGGCAGTGAGCGACACCCCGGCCGGATCTCCTTGCGGATGGAACCCGAATAGGCGATAAACCTGGATGAGAGACTTGTGTGGTTAGTCAGGTCGTGGCCGACTCCCTCGCCAGGCTTCCGCTTGAAGGTTGCCGAGATACACGAGGTGTACATGGCGGTAAGTGGCGAGAGCGTCTGTGAAGAAGTACACGCCTGCAGGGTTAATATGATCTATTCGAATAGCCGTGTCCGCGGTAAAGGACTTCTGGGTTGACTGTACAGTTCATAGACAAGTGAAAGTGGATACTCTAAAATATGCAAGATAAGCGTGAGTGCTATGGATGGCGCTCTCGTAGGGAGACGGGAGCGGATCCATAGTGGTGTATTGATATGGTGAATATGTGGACTCGTGTGCGCCACCTCAAAAGAGAAACTTGCAGTCGTAGTTTAGGATAGCCACTGAGTCAAAGCTGGCTTGCTGCAGTTAAACCCCACCACCCCCTTTGTTCATAATGATGCATATGTAGTTAGTTCTGATGTAAGTCTTGCTGGGTACATTTGTACTCACGTTTGCCTATTTTACGTTTTTGCAGAGAGACTTCAGTCTCACTAGTAGTTCCGCGTGGACTTCGACGTTAAGCTTGTTACCTCAGCTACGATCTTGTGCCCTTGGCAGGATCTGGTAGATAGACAGTCTTCTCAGCCTTTTTCATTTGTAGATGTCTGTACTCAGACATGTTAAACTTCCGCATGTGCTTTGACTTGTATGCTCTGATTGTTGGGTCATGAGACCCATGTTTGTAATATCTCGCTCCTCGGAGCCTATTGAATAATACCTTGAGTCATAGAGTCATGTTGTGATGCCATGTTGTATTTGCACATATCGAGCATATTGTGTGTATGTTATTGAAATGCTTGGTATGTGTGGGATCTGACAACCTAGTTGTTATCCTTGGTAGCCTATCTTACCGGGAAATGTCTCCTAGTGCTTCCACTGAGCCATGGTAGCTTCCTACTGCTCCGAAACACTTAGGCTGGCCGGCATGTGTCCTTCTTCGTTCCTGTGTCTGTCCCTTCGGGGAAATGTCACGCGGTGTCTACCGGAGTCCTGTTAGCCTGCTACAGCCCGATTTACTGGAGTACTGCTAGCCCAGTTGCTACAGCCCGGATTCACTCGCTGATGACCGACACGTTCGTTGTTGGGTCATGTATGCCTGTCCCTGTAAGTTAGTGCCACTTTGGGTTCACGACTAGCCATGTCAGCCCGGGTTCTTTGTCATATGGATGCTAGCGACACTATCATATACGTGAGCCAAAATGCGCAAACGGTCCCGGGCCAGGTAAGGTGGCACCCGTGGGAATACCGTGTGTGAGGCCGCAAAGTGATATGATGTGTTACATGCTAGATCAGTGTGACTTAGGATCGGGGTCCTGACACTTGACCATAATGGTCATAATTTATGTAAGACGGTATGTATGGATGTAAGACTCTTGTTATTCAGCTTCTGTGTGTTCAGTGAGCATTGATCTCTAGGATCACTGTACATGTGCATTCGGTGATCACGACCTATGAGTCGGGGTCCCCACAGAGCTGGTACCAGAGCCATCCTGACTATAGGAAGCCTTAGTTAGCATGGTCGTTAGTTAGGGTAAAACTATTTCCAAAACTACTACTAGTTTTCAAAACTATCTATACTTCTCTTCCCTTCTCATTTTTTTCGAAAACTAAGGTATACTTTCCTTATTAATCTCTTCCCCTTCAAAACCTTTTGTCGCTAGAACCCTTATGCCCTGACCACTGGATTCCTTGTAATCCTCATGGATAATCTAGAAGGAAGATGCCTTGCCAGACGTTCACCCACATGTCCTGAACACAAGATTGGCGACATCACAACAAGACGATACCAACAGAAGATACATCCTCAAGGATTGAGGACCTGAAGACCCAGGAGATGGTCATGATATACATCGCTAATAGAGTAACCCAGTCACTACCGTTGTTGTATCGGCAACCACCGGTGGATGAGAACCTAGCCATTTGGTCCGCCTCACTATAGTGAGCAGGAAAACGGTTCCCTTCATCGCCCGCTCTTGGTATCGATGTTGTCATCAACATAATTGATAGGTTGGACCTTATTATGCCTTGTTAATGTCATTGCATAAATGATTGCTTACCTGAAACCCTTGACGCCTTAAAAGGCAAAAGGGATCATCATGATTAAGAAGACAACAGAAGACCGAGTCAATGCCAGCTATGAGGAGCCACCTTCACCCTATCACTTCAATAGGCAAGAAGTTGTTGAAGAATCTTCAGGCTCAACCCGGATTGTTTCATCGAACAACTACAAGAGACGTAGCAACACCTGAGGAAAACTCAGAAGACTGCATGAGGCACAAGGCACGACTATTGAGTCCGAGAACCCCTAGGGTAGGATGAGTCGTGTACCCCCTATGCGCAGTCGAGTCCATATGATAGTTCGAATAGTACCATGATTGTGCGTTGCTTGTTTTTATATATTTGTGTTTTGATATAGGTCGCACTTTTGCCCTAGGCGACAAGTATGCGACTATATCACCTTCCTCACCTTGTTTCTTTTGTTTGGCCCTCTTTGCACTTGTTTGTTTGCACTTGCACTATAGAACCCCATTTAGGCATTCCCCTCCTCTATGCTACCTCTCCCTCTCATCTCTCTCCTCAAATGAAGGCTAGCAAGACAAGATACACCAATGATTCTACTTTGGCAATCAACCAGCACTGAAGACTTTTGCTACAACCTCCTCGACCAAGTGCAGAGTTATGGTTGCCCCTCAAGATTAGAAACCCATTCCTAGACCCTTCGAGACTTCATAAGATACCCCAGCTCGAATCCTTAACCATGTGCTTAACCCACAGAATTGCAAGAGAACCAGTTAAGCCTCCGTAACCTTGCTTATCACTGGATTCATTAGGGAACTAGTGGACATAGTGAACGAGCACATTATCATCCTAAGATAGCACCAAAACAGACGATGCCATAGGGAAGACCAATTTAAGGATATAGGAACAGTGGACAAATGACTTGGTGAGTTTATATAAATTACTTTGAGGAATCGTCCGAGACTATTTGGTGGATTATCAGGCTTTGATGTTGGTAGGTGAACTTGGTGGGATCATGAGTATAGATTAGCATAACTTTCATTACCCCTGAGTAAATTGGATTTAGTAGGATAATTGTGTTTGCAAGCTGGAATTCTTGGAAGTATTTGGATTTAGCTTAGCCATGGGATATTGTTAGGAGACAGTTGATATTACGTAAATGACTTGGGGAACATGTAGGAATTCTTGTTAGACAAGAGATTTGGATTTAAGTAGGTGATTCTAGTTGAATATAGATGCTGAGTATTTCTACATGGTTCGGAGTAAATTGGATTTAGACTGATGATCTTGAGCATGATACCATGTTTCTCGGTGGACGATAAACCAGGAGATTGGATTAATTGTGAGAGTTTATTTAGGGATCTATATATGCTTGACCTTGGAGTTACTTGACCCCGATAATGGGAATTGGTGGACTGACTATAGTAAAGATAACCCTTTTCAAGTATTTGAGGATTATAGGACATTAGAAGATCATGTGGAACACCATAGACATTAGATTTGTAGAATTAATGAGTTATGTAGCTAATGGGCTTTTGGAGTTTATTCATAGGAAAGGAAACTAGATCTTGGAGTGGCATACGACATGTTTCCTTAGGATAGAGATGCACTAACATGGATCTTGGATCAATAGACTAAGCACTTGGATTGTGGTGATTAAATTCAAGCTTAGCAGCTTGTACGTTCTACCCCTGGACTTTTGCATAGATATGAGTTTGGGAATAGTTGTCATGAATGATTTTGTTAGACCTCCCATTGGGAGCCATGAGGATATGAATAACATGAGTGATGATTGGAGTTGACCTATACGAGATGATTCTTTTGGTAATATGATGTGAAGACTAGGTAGAACTATTGGCATCTCAGAAACTGTGCTTAAGGATAAGATGATAAACGTTCACCCGCACACTAGAATCCTTAAAACTCTTAAGCCCCACCAAGCCACAACATGGTCGGATCCTGACCTTGGGCTTTGGCTCTAGATCGATAAGACATTGGCCCATACTCAACCAAGACCACCACCAATACCCCAGCCTACCTTATGTACCCCATGAACGGAAACTTCACGGAGAACTTGGATTGATGACCTACTTGTCTACCCGAAGACCAAAGAAGAACCGCTTAGCTGCTTAGGGAACATCTGGAGACCACCACGTCAAGGAAGAAGAACTGCACCCACCACCATTGTCAAAGAAGTAAACCTCCGCGTTGAAGACCAGGTGTATCTACAGGCCACTTCTCTGAAGGAACCAAGCATTTCCATGTCAAAGGGAAGATCACATCAAGATTTATTGTCCTCTCGAAGATCACTGCAAGACGAGAATAGATGGCTACCAGATAGAGGTACCACGTGAGTCACACACCATGCACAGCGTCTTCCATGCATCACAACTCCGGAAGTGTTCTCGACTTCCTAGCTTGCCCGATCTCTGCGAGGGCATTGACCACCGAGCCACCGACTTCCAGCCAAGTCTGACCTACCACAAGAAACCCATTAGCAACCTGGATCAAGCCCAACGTCATACACGGAGCCACATCATCAAGTACCTCAAAGGAGCACCACTCGGAAGCAGAAGCAGTATGAGGATGTGAACACTATCCCAGATCCAAGTTTCCATACTCCTTTCCGCGCCTAGTTTGGGAATCTCGGGGACGAGATTCTTGTAAGGGGGGTAGGTCTGTCACACCCTGATTTTCATGGCACAACACTTAAAGTGATAAATAATGATAAAATGTGGTTTGACAAAAACTTTTGTGTGTTTTGGACTTTGCCTTGATTGGATTTTGTCTGTTGATTGCAAGTGCTCTAAAAATCAAATAAATCCTCCAACTCTTATACTCCTTCTCCTTGATCCAAAACTTCTGCCCAATGATCATGCCATGTGTATAATACAGTATAGAATTTTCTTACAAAAATAATTTGGCCAAATAGTATTTTCAAAAATTAGTTTTTCAAAAACCCCTGAATTGCGGTTTGCACTGCAAGTACTTAATTAAGGGCAGTAAAAATCTTTCCAAAAATATATTTGATTCCTACTAGATATAGGATACCTAGAAACCACAAAAATATAATTTTGAAAGTTATTTTCCTATTTTAGTTAAAAGCTTTTTCTTAAGGCCAGAAATGGTCTTTAATAGGGAAAAAATATTTTATTGGTTTACAAATATTTGACAAAAATCAGGGAAACTGAATGGGCATATATTTCCCATATATAAGAGTTTCAACACATGGTCATGTTCACAATATTGGACAAAACCTCCCAAAACCATTTCTGCCAATTTCAAGGATTTGAAATATTTCTACAGGAAATATTTTCATAAAAATCCAAGTAAATTCCATAATGTCACAAATGCCCTATTTGGTGATCTTGCCAAGTCTCATATCTTGGAGAACAAGATAACATCATTAAATCCCCTCAAAACCATTTCTGTCCATTTTGAAATTTGAGCAACTTTACATTGCCAAACATGTCCAAATGCTCTCAAACCTTGTGAACATGCTCAAATGTTCTAATAACTCATCTAAACCAAATGGCACAAGTTGGAGAACAAGTTAAGTTGATCAAAGTTCCCCAAAACCCTTCCTGTCCAGAACCAAATTTGAACAACTCTACATTGGAAACTTTCTCCTTTTGATCTCAACTTTTCATAACATGTTCAGAACCTCAAATGATGACACTACACCAAGTGGTGCATCAAGGAGAATAGGTTTCCATGACTAAATCTTGGGAAGTCCATTTCTGCTCATTTCTAGGGTTTGCCGAAGTTACATTGGCAACTTTCTTCAAATGAGATAAAACTTGGTGATCATCCTCAATTATATATTCCATTTGATCCTGTTGATTATCATGTCAAGTGGGATCCATTTGCTTGACCAAACTACCATTAAACACCTTCTGCCATAATTTTGTGATCAACATTTGGGGCACCAGATGGATTCTCCTTGAGCCACAATTCCTACCACATCATGTCCTAGAACCCCTCTACCACTGGCAAAAGTTGGATGGCTTCAGCTCAATTATTTGGGGGTGAGAACCTCATTTTTCATCTTTGCCCAGCAACTTTCCCTCCCTTTCTGCTCTCCCTCTCTCTTTCTTTGACTTTTCTAGCTCTCCAACGTCACTCCAGGCTTTAGCCCATCACCCAGCACACTCCAGACGCAAGTGGACACGGAAGAGCGCGCAAAACGCGCTCATGCCGGCCAAAAGCCTGCTCTGGGGCGCGCTACAGTGGCGGCCGAGCCTTGCCGCCGCACTCCCGTCCACCTCGGGCCGCCCAAGCGCGCTAGTCAACGTGCCTCGGCGTCCGCGACACGCCATGGCCTGGTCCCCCTCCCCCTTCTCCCTCCTGCTGCCCCCTCGCACGCGCGCCAAAGCCGCCCGAGAGCCCCAATGGGCGAGCCCACACGCGCGGCACTCTACTACTTCGCCGCTCCTTCCCTCCCTTCCCCCGTCCGTAGACCATCTCTACAAATGCCCCGGACACGCACACACGATCCCCCATGACCCCTAGCAACGGCAACAACCTAGCCGGC
>NC_041387.1:323332612-323393817 GCF_002162155.2 Triticum dicoccoides | reverse complement strand
ATCCATCAGTAAAACCCCCAGGACACGGAGGAACCTTCCCCCCCTTCTTCCTCTGCTTCGGTACCCCGTAGCGCCGATGCCACCATCACCTTCGGCCTCGTCCGCCGCGACCAACGCCTTGCTCGACCCCGTACTCCTAGGCAACCGTGCCACCCGCGGATGGGTGCGTATTGGCTCCCTGAGTACACCGGTGGGCCAAGCGCCATGGGAGGTGGTCGGGGTCGCCGGCAATAATCGCCGGAGTCATCGGCCGCGCCAGCCGCTCGAGGTTGAAGACGACCGCGATGGCCTATGGGCGGGCCCTGCACGTCAGCGAGTCAGCGCCCGGGCCCGCGGGTTTTAAGTGGAAACGGCTTCACCGAATCCGCCTTCGACGTGGCCGTTTCCCGCACGCTGCTGAGCTGCTGGGCCGGCCCACTAGCTATCTCACGCCCAGAGCATCTTTTAGGTATAAGCCTAAACTTTCCCCTTTTCTTTTATTCTGAAGTTCTAAAATCCCTAATCAATTCATTTTAACTCAAATTTGTTGATTCAAATTCCTAGTGACCCCATAAATCATTACCTACCTCCAGGAGTACCATGCACATTTTTCCAGAATGCTTTCTTTCACACATATTTCACAAAACCCAATTTCCCTATTTTTGTGATGGACTTTGGAAAATCACAGAGAGATGATCTTTGATCCAAATGCCATGATTCAAATTTCTAGATGCTTCTAAGTTCATAACTTAGGTTATGAACATTTTTATTAATACTTTCTGTGCAACACAATATAATGAGCCATTTCTTCATATTTGTCAAGTTTGCAAATTCATAGGAAATTCCTTTGAACTCCAAATCCAGCGAAACCAACTCCTAGATGCTTCTAAAATAATTCTTTGATAAATGGGTGCCTTTACTCATTTTCTAAAATAATATTTCTATATACTTCTTGCAAATCCACAAATCCCTTGGTTCGATCGTATTGAAATGTTCAGAGATATCCATTGATCAAATCCCAATAAAACCACTTTGGTCATACCTCATATGACCAAAGGTATCCTAGAAAAGTCCAACTTGCATTTTTAGAGCACTTTTATTTCTGCCTTATTGTGTTGCTTATTGTGATTGTTTCCGACGTTAGTTGACGAAGTAGACGGAGTAATTGGAGAAGGACCAGAAGATTTCAAGACTCTGATGAATCAGGCAAGCAACCCTTTGACCATGTCCACGAAACCCTTTTTATACATGTCATACAACACTTTATTATTGTTGCATTGGAATCATGATGAGGTGGTAACCACTTTGGTGGGTTGCCTTCGTAACTTCCTTGTTGATACTTGCATTGGGCATGACCCTACCTTCCTATGAGGGTTATGCCGGTGGGAGTAGATAGGATGCTAAAGTAGATGCTACGCAAAAAGGGACGGGTGTATGCATGGTGAAGGAGACAAAGTACTTTCAAAAGACTTTTCGAAAACCCGTCGGGTGCCCCTTATGCCCGAGGGAGATAATGAGATGGGTAACCACTTGATGACGAAGTGGTGTACCGAGGCAAGTGTGTGTGTTGTTTTCAAAAACAGATTGGTTTAAGTTGCGACCGTTATTCCAACCATACATGCGCAACCACTCTACCCTTATATGGGAAAGGGCATTATTGATTACCTAGGCCGATACTAGCTTGGATCCCGCATTACTAGTGACGGGGGAGAGTTGGTGCTCTCTCTTGGGACGGGGTCGTGCCAGGTAGGGCGGCCATGACTGTTTTTACAGGGCACCGGATACACCGTTGCATCCCCTCTCGGATGTTACGATCTCGAGTGAGTCTCGTATGATGTACATCATGAGGATAAGGAACAACGAGTGGACTCCTTGTTAGTGTCGTCTAGGGAAAGATAGTGATCGGGTGCTTACCCCGGGTACTTGAGGTATCGCGTGTCGTGGATGACATGGAAGTTCCCCGGATCTTGTGGGTACAGTGTGCAACCTCTGCAGAGTGTAAAACTATTCGAATAGCCGTGTCCACGGTCAAGGACAGTTGGGTAACCGCTCTTGGGCTACGTCCACATGTTTACAAACTAGTGTGTGTTTGGATAAGTGGGAAAAATCTACTTGGGTTGGTGCCCACTCTATTTGTGTTGATATTTGTAACCTGTCCTCATGGTTACTTGAATTCTCCTGATGCATGTCTTACAAATTGTTGGACATGTCATTGCACTCAAAACTAGCTTTCTGCAAAAAATTACCTATATCATGCAATGTTGTATCTTGAACCAAAACATGGGTTGCTTGCGAGTACATTCAAAGTACTCATTGGCTTGCCACTGGTTATTTTATTGGCCAGGCATGAAAGAACAAGATATAATGAGGAGTACCCTGGTGACGAACATGCGAGCTAGGACGCTTCCCAGTCAGAATGCCTGTAGGGTTAAGGCGGATGGCATGGGTCCAAGTTATCGATGAAGATTTCTGCTGCGAAGTTAGACTAAAGACTTGACCATAGTGGTCATAATTTATGTAAGACGGTATGTATGGATGTAAGACTCTTGTTATTCAGCTTCTATGTGTTCAGTGAGCATTGATCTCTGGGATCACTGTACACGTGCATTCAGTGATCACGGCTTATGAGTCGGGGTCCCCACAATCTACCACGAGATCAGAGAGGCTAGCCTATGGTATGATTGTTGTTCGTCCCGCGGACTTAAACGCTCTGGTTTATATAGACACCAGAGAGGACTAGGGTTACACAGAGTCGGTTACAATGGGAGGAGATCTTCCTATCGTATCGCCAAGCTTGCCTTCCACGCCAAGGAAAGTCCCATCCGGACACGGGGCGGAGTCTTCAATCTTGTATCTTCATAGTCCGGGAGTCCGGCCGAAGGTCATAGTCTGGCCATCCAGACACCCCCTAATCGAGGACTCCCTTAGTAGCCCCTGAACCAGGCTTCAATGACGACAAGTCCGGCGCGCAAATTGTCTTCGGCATTGCAAGACGGGTTCCTTCTACGAATACTTCATAGATGATGTTGAACACAAGGATAGTGTCCGACCCTGAAAGATAAGTTCCACATGCCACCGTAGAGAGAATAATATCTGCACAAATCTAATCTGCTGATGTATTCCGTAGCGTGACGTCACGGCTAGGCCTTTATTCGAATCGTTTTACTGTTCCACCTCAGCACGTTTAGCGAGGCGGTTTCCTTGGCACGTCTTGTCAAAGCAGAGATCCTGTCCCCTTTTTCCTGGATTCTCATCAATACGGGCGTGGGTAACCCAACCGTGCCTTTGGTATGAATCCCTAATTGAAAGCGAGTCTCAAACGGTTACGGGGAGGGCTCTTGGTATTCGACTCCTTTATAAAGGGACCAAGGCTCGGCTTCCTTCTTCTCAATCCAATCGAATCCGCCCCTTGCTTTGAGTTCCAACACCCAAAGCTCTAGTTTCAGGCGCTTTGGACCTTCGACGATGTCCGGCTCTGACCTTCAAGGTCGGTGGATGCCTTCCTCCGTTACGGAAGAAGACGTGCGAAACCTGAGAGATGCCAGGTATCTAACCGGAGAAATCTCGCATAGGCTGCCTGCTCAAGGCCAGGCCATTCCCACTCCCCAGCCCGATGAGAGCGTGGTGTTCGCATCTCACTTCCTTCATGGGCTAGGCTTCCCGATTGATCCCTTCGTGAGGGGACTTATGTTTTATTACGGGCTAGAGTTCCACGACTTAGCTCCGGAGTCCATCCTCCATCTCATCATTCATTGTCGTGTGTGAGGCCTTCCTCCATATCACTTCTTACTTTGGATTGTGGCTAAAAACCTTCAAGGTGGAACCGAAGATGATCGAGGGGCAGCACGCTGGGTGCGGAGGAGCTATAATAAGCAAGATGGACGACACTCCCTGGCCCGAAGGCTCTTTTCAAGAGGATCTCGGCTTATGGCAATGGGACTAGTTTTACATCACAGCCCCCAGGGGCACCACATGGGTGGCTCCACCTACTTTTCGCTCGGGTCCCCCACCATGGCTAGCGTCATGGGTTAATGAAGGACTTATCTGGGGGCCGCCCAAAGACGTGCCCTTGCTGCAGGACCGCATTCGAGATCTTCTAGAAAGAGATATCAATTTTATCATAGTGGCGCAAGTCATGCTGATTCACCGCATACTGCCCTGCAAACGTCGACCTCTCCGCCTGTGGGAATTTAATCTGGAGGGACCGTGAGTCCTCCAACATTTCATGGGTGTGACACCCGTGGAGATGTACAAATTGTTCTTCAGATCACAAGCAAGGTGTCCGGATTTGTCCGAGGACGCATGTCTGAGCTGCAATCGCCCGGATGCTAAGGTAAGTAGCCCCGTATTTGGACACACCATCCGTATTTTCGTCACAAAATTACCCTTAACAGAGTTGTCCTTTGAACATGAGTGGATAGTGAAGGCAAAGCTTATCAGGTGTCCAGCCCCCCTGCCCGAGACCGCGTCGAATCCCATGCTAACCAGGATGCTGGAGGTCGTGCTTTTGGCAGAAGGTGAAGGGGGAACCAAGGAGCTACTGCCTCCGCGAAGGAGGCTGTTAGGAAGGGAAGAATCGAAAATTCCCCCGACCAGGGAAAGAAAAGGACTGCCTCTGAAGACCCGGAGGTGATGGCCTCAAAACAGGGGAAGAAATCTTCACTAGAGGGTTCGGCACCGGAGAACGCCTCGGCCGAATCGCCCCCTACAGGGGACCCGCTTTCTCCCGAGACATAAGTGAAGGGAGGGGTTCCATAATAAATGACACTCCTGTCTTATTTCTGAGGAAAGTGACCGAAACATTACCTTGCAGTTCGGATCTCAACCCTTCTCAGCAGAGCTCATCTTCAGGGGATCTTCGTCCGGATATGATAGAGAGCGAAACGCTTCCTCTTGTTGCACCGTCTCACGAGGCAGGTGACCCCAAGGTGTCGTCTCGTAGGGTTTTCCCAAGTCCGGACCCTGAAAAGGGTGGTCAGGCTAGTCCGGCACCCTCTGGTGCACAGTCGGAGGGGCTGAAGGATCTGCTTGGTAGGGCGTCCATCTCAGAAGAACACCGTATGTTGATGAATACGGTGATTGGAAGGGTTTCATCCGCGGAAAGCAGATTGTACAAGGCTGCCAATAGTTTGCTAACAGGCTTTGAGGTATGCACAAAGTTGTACCTTTTGGTAGAGCCACATATTAAATGCGCCCTGTATGAATAGTAGCCCCTGTGACTCTGTGTGTTGTCAAGAGTGACGGCGCATAGAGGATCATAACCCCAGGTATAATATGTCGCCTTTTCCATGAAGGTGGTGAGGTGTTCGGTGGCTAGCCGGACTGATGAATCTGCCGAGCTAAAGCGGCAACTTGACGTAGCAGATGCCGACATCGCGCTTGTAAGTAAGCGGCTGGACGAGGCACAAGGTATGTTCCAAAGACACCTGGTAATAGGAGCTCGATGCTCGGGCCTGATATATATGTGCTTAATGTATATGGTGCTGCTGCCGTGGAGAACCTTCGGGTGGAACTTGCCCAAACCAAGGAGCAAGCAAGGAGAAGCGATGCGGCTGCTGTTAAAGCGGCAGAAGAGCTAAAAGCCGAACAGGCTGCTCACTGCCAGAGCAAAAAGGTTGTAGCCGAAATGGCCATAAAATTGAAGGATGCTACCGACCGTTGTAAATTTCTTGAACAAGAAGATAGGGTGTCTCAGAAGGACCTTGAAAAGATCGCTATCGAAGCCAAGGATACTCGCTTTGCAATGAGACCTATGAAGGAGGAGCTGTGTCAGGCCGGAGATATCACGTCTGGAAAGCCCTATATGCTGCAGATGAAGTTCGGAGACCCCAAGTATGCTCCGTTAGACTGGCAGTGGAGTGCGGAAACACTTATCTGGATTTGGCAGCTAGTGCGGCAGACGCGACCAAACACTTCCGCGGCCGAGGTGACCATGGATTGGAAGAGCTTTTCTGGTCGTAGTTCCACAATCCAGAACGCCCACTTTCGGTATCCGACCGTTTGGCCGCCTGGGCGGAGCTGAACAGGTTATCCAGACTTGCCATGAGGTATGTTGCGAGTCGTCTGTGGCCGGAGAAGCCGGAGCCGAAGAGTTATTTTGGCTTCGTGCAGCAATTCCTTGGTTCGGTGCTGCATGCTGATGCAATGAAGAGGTCGGCGTGCATAGAGGGCGCATAGATGGCTCTTGCCCGTGTCAAAACATACTGGGCGGATATGAAGGCCAGTGTTGTTGCATCCCGGGATTCGGACGAAAGCCGAGTACCTGCCAAGCACTATTTTGAGGAAGTTCTCCATGGCGCTCGTTTAATAGAGTCACAGTGCTCGAAGGATGTTGTGTTCGAATAGCTTATACTATTTGTAAAACGAATATTTTGATGGAAAAAGCTTTTTATACTTGTGCTTGCAAGAATTATGATGCCTCCTGTGCGGCCGTTTAATGTATATATGTGTATATAACCTGAAAGATGGCGGTCATTGGCTTCGGCCCCCACGCATAGAATGCGGGGCTGTTTGCAAAATGACGCCTTTCCACACTTAATCCAACGTCTTGGTCCTATAAAGGAGGTGGTGGCGCGGAGAACTAGGCAACCGGACTATAATGCTTTATCACTTTCACTTAGCCATAGGAGTTTGACAGTGGGGCTACTGAATAGCCCCTAGGGGCACCGCGCTCACCCGAATTCGGGGCGCGAGCGTGCCTGACCGAGAAGCGGCCCTTCGTTAATGCGGAGGAATCCTAAAGATTTTGAAAGTCATCGAGTGGTTGACCAGTCTCTCGCTATATCATGACAGTCAGATTTCGGCTTTCTCTACTGAGGTGCTCGCCTGGCCGAACCGAGGCACAATCGCAGTAGTTCTCCTAGTGCCACGTTAGCCGATATGACGGAACGTAAGGCAGCAAAACACAGGAGCAGGGCAAATCCAACATTTGACCAAAGACATGATTCGGAGCTGATGCATATATGGCCAAACTTGCGACGCCGAACACTCCCTAAGGTATTCGGTCTTTATTAGGACGGGCCGAAATAGAGCCCTTGGTAAAAAACCTACTGGTGTCCAGGTACGCGCAAAAATTCTGGCGTGGCCACATGCCAAGACGCCAGCCTCCTCCTTGGTTATAGAGAAAACGGGGGGATGTTGTCAACAAGAGACAGTAAAAAAGGTTTACACAGGGTCTTAATCTGAAAAGAATCCTTGAAACGGGTCCATGCTGCATGTCTGCGCCTGTGTCTCCGTTGTGCCGTATCCTGGACGGGCGTAGCACGATGTTTGTCTGTGAAAGAGAGGAACTTAGTAAAAAATAAGCGTGCGAGAAATCTATATTAAAATAGACAAAATATAGTTGGAGCAAGAATTGAGCCGTATTATCTCCGGGCGTGAACACGCGGAGCCCCTTGTACGGGGTTATGCGGCTATTAAGCATGTTTATGCCGGACTTGTCGATCCGTGTCCGGGATAGTAGGGCTGGACTAGTGGGTAGCTGTCCAGGCGGCCGCACCTTTGCCCGTACTTTGGGGGTCAATTTATATTCCCCTGTAATGAAATGATGCCCCTTGGGCCGGGCATTTTAAGTGTAAGGGATACGTAATGCGGTATTGCATTAAAGTGGGCGAAAGCTTCACATCCCAGTAGCGCTTGATAGCGACTTACGAATGGGGCGATGTGGAATGTTAGCTTTTTGCTTCGGAAGTTGTCGGGTGAGCCGAACGTGACTTCTAACGGGAGGGAACCCATACTTTGGGTATCTTGACCCGACGTGACTCCTTGAAAGGAAGTGTTGCCATGGCGGATTATAGCTGGGTTTACCCCGAGTTTGCGGATTGTGTCCTGATATAATAGGTTCAAGTCACTGCCGCCGTCCATAAGGACTTTTGTAAATTGGAGTCCGTTAATAATCGGATTCATGACCAAGGCAGTCCAGCCTACGTTCCGGGTTCCTTTGGAGTAATCCTGATGATCGAAGGTGATTGGTTGTAACAACCAGTGGCGGTGCTCCTCTGGGGCTGGCCGTACAACGCGTGTCTTCGTAAGCGCCGTTCTGTTTTTCCCTTTTGTCATTTGAAGTGAATTTACTGTCTTGACTTCTTGTGGGAACTTCTTTTGTTCTCCGGTGTTCTGCTTGTGGGGTGCGTCGTCATCCTCGCTTGGTCTGTCGAGACCCTTGTGTTCGGCATTGAGTTTGCCGGACTGCTTGAAGACCCAACAATCTCTGTGGGTATGGTTTGCAGGTCTCCCAGGAGTGCTGTGGATTTGACATATTTTGTCCAAGATTTTGTTGAGGTTGGATAGCTCGTCCCTGTCATCTTTGGGGGGCGGCTTTTTCTGATTTTGTCGAGAGCTTTTGAATCCGACGCTTACTACCGTGCTCATCGGGCTGTTGTCCTTTATCCAGCGCGGTTCTTTGTTACGGTGTGGTTTCCCGTTCCCATCTCTGGGTTCGGATGTATTCGGGTCGCTAGTGCTGCTTCTTGCCAACCAGCTGTCCTCTCCTGCACAAAAGCGGGTCATGAGGCTTGTTAATGCGGCCATTGTTCTTGGGTTTTCTTGGCCGAGGTGTCTGGTGAGCCATTCGTCTCGGACACTGTGCTTGAAAGCTGCTAGAGCCTCGGCGTCCGGACAGTCGACTATCTGATTCTTTTTAGTGAGGAATCTGTTCCAGAGTTTCCGGGCTGACTCTCCGGGCTGCTGAGTTATATGACTTAGATCACCTACATCCGGAGGTCGGACATAGGTCCCTTGAAAATTTGCCCGGAAAGCATCCTCGAGCGCTTCCCAACTTCCCATGGTGTTTTCGGGAAGGCTTTTAAGCCAATGCTGGGCTGGCCCTTTGAGCTTAAGGGGTAAGTATTTTATGGCGTGGAGGTCATCTCCTCTGGCCATGTGTATGTGGAGGATATAATCCTCGATCCAGACTCCAGGGTCTATTGTTCCGTCATATGCTTCTATGTTTACGGGCTTGAATCCCACTAGAAATTCGTGGTCCAGCACCTCATCGGTGAAACACAGGGGATGCGCGGCGCCCCTGTATTTAGGTGTGCCGCGATGTTCGGATTTTTTTGCATTGCATTGCCCACTGGAGCTTGCTTTCTCGGCCCGTAGATGGATCTGGTTGGGCCAGTTTTTTGATGCGAATTCTTGGACGGGTCACGCGCTGTATTGAGTGCGGCACCTTTCGTTGCTTGAGATCGATCGTGGGGTCGTCTATCTGGCCTTGTGGCTTCCTTATTTTTTGACTGCTGGGGCTTTATGTCCTCTTCATCAAATTCCGGAAGTAGTTTTCGCTTCGGATAGCTCTTTGTATGACGACTGTTGCCGTATTTGTGTGCGGTATTGAGTACTTTGCCCCATCTGATCCTGAGTGCATCTTCCGCTGTTTTGAGCCTCCGCTTCTGCTTTTTCAGGCTACCTGCAGTGGCAACGAGCCTTTGGTGGAGGTTCTCATGTTCCAGCAATTTGTCCGGTGTGAGGTCGTCTGGACTATTATCTTTCCCGGGGATGGGTTGTTCAGATTGTCCGCCCTGTTTGGACGGTTGCTCGATGGCATGTTCGTCTTCCGTTGATTCACCCTGCTCTATGGCCAGGTCTTTGTCGAGGTGGGGCTTGGCCTTGCGCTTACGCCGCCGCTTTGATTGTTTTTCCAGGGAGCGATCCCTGGTTGTGCCCTTTTGATCCTCGTTGTCATTTCTGTTAGGTGTGTCCACCATGTATATGTCATATGACGAGGTGGCTTTCCAGTTCCCTATAGGTGCTGGTTCTTGGTCGTCTCCGTCATCGGCGTCCATACCGTCGATGTCTTCGGAGTCAAAGTCGAGCATGTCGGTTAAATCGTCGACAGTGGCTACGAAGTGGGTGGTGGGTGGGCCTCGAATTTCTTTGTTGACCGCATCCCAACCATGCTGACCGTAATCCGGCCAGGGCTCTCCTGACAAAGAGAGAAACTTTAGTGAATTCAGGATGTCGCCAAAGGGTGAGTGCTAAAAGACGTCTGTGGCGGTGAACTCCATGATCGGAGCCCAATCGGGTTCAATCGGAAGAGGTGCGTGATATACGGAGTCCGGAACGGGGTCCGGCACCTTAGAGTCACGGGCCCTGCGAAGGACTAGGCTGGTATTCGGCTCTATCGCCGTAGAGATTGCGGCTCCTGGGGTGGCGTCCAACCGTCCATCCCCGACTAGCGCAGTAGGCTCCGAGCTAATGGTCGGAGCGGACACCTGAGCGACGCTCTGGGCGTTGTCCGGCGGGAGAGCTAAATCATGCCCATCATGACAGTGCGGCATGCTCGGCCATGGCTCGAATCCATTGAAGATCAATTCCCCGCGGATGTCGGCCGTGTAATTTAAGCTTCCAAACCTGACCTGATGGCCAGGGGCGTAGCTTTCGATCTGCTCTAGATGGCCAAACGAGTTGGCCCGCAGTGCGAAGCCACCGAATACGAAGATCTATCCAGGGAGAATGGTCTCACCCTGGACCGCGTCGTGATTGACGATCGAAGAAGCCATCGGGCCTAAAGGCGATGACACACAGGAACTCTCAATGAAAGCACCAATGTCGGTGTCAAAACCGGCGGATCTCGGGTAAGGGGTCCCAAACTGTGCGTCTAGGCGGATGGTAACAGGAGACAAGGGACACGATGTTTTTACCCAGGTTCGGGCCCTCTCGATGGAGGTAAAACCCTACTCCTGCTTGATTAATATTGATGATATGGGTAGTACAAGAGTGGATCTACCACGAGATCATAGAGGCTAAACCCTAGAAGCTAGCCTATGGTATGATTGTTGTTCGTCCTGTGGACTAAAACTCTCCGGTTTATATAGACACCGGAGAGGACTAGGGTTACACAGAGTCGGTTACAATGGGAATAGATCTTCATATCGTATTGCCAAGCTTGCCTTCCACGCCAAGGAAAGTCCCATCCGGACACGGGACGGAGTCTTCAATCTTGTATCTTCGTAGTCTGGGAGTCCAGCCGAAGGTCATAGTCCGGCCATCCGGACACCCTCTAATCCAGGACTCCCTCACCGGCCTTGGTTGTGCATCCACGGGGTGCTTGAAAGGATCGAGAAGAGGGGTCAAGAGGGGGGGGGTGATTAGACCCTCAACAAGCAAAAGTGGTAGTTTTTAAGATTTTCAAGTTGTGGTGGAGTTTTAGCACAAGTTTAAGCATTAATACATTTCAAGCAAGCATGGAAATAGTATAAGCAGCGGAAGGAGTAAAGCATGCTAGTTGCAAGAAAGTAAAGGGATGGGATTGGAGTGTGCAAACGCAATGTAGACACGGAGATTTTTGGCATGGTTCCGATAGGTGGTGCTATCATAAATCCACGTTGATGGAGACTTCAACCCATGAAGGGTAACGGTTGCGCGAGTCCACAGAGGGCTCCATCCATGAAGGGTCCACGAAGAAGCAACCTTGTCTATCCCGCCATAGCCATCGCCCATGAAGGACTTGCCTCACTCGGGTAGATCTTCACGAAGTAGGCGATCTTCTTGCCCTTACAAACCTCTTGGTTCAACTCCACATCTTGTCGGAGGCTCCCAAGCGACACCTAACCAATCTAGGAGAAACCACTCTCCAAAAGGTAATAGACGGTGTGTTGATGATGAACTCCTTTCTCTTGTGCTTCAAATGATAGTCTTCCCAACACTCAACTCTCTCTCACAGATCTTGATATGGTGGAAAGAAGATTTGAGTGGAAAGAAACTTGGGGAAGGCTAGAGATCAAGATTCTAGTGGTAGGAATGGAATGTCTTGGTCTCAACACATGATTAGGTGGTTCTATATTAGAAAATGATTAGTGGAAGTGTAGGCACGTTCTGATGGCTCTCTCTCAAATGGATAAGGGGGTGGAGGGGTATAGATAGCCTCCACACAAAATCCAACCGTTACACACATTTGACTGAACTCAGTCAGACCGAATAGAAGAACTCGGTGAGACCGATTTAGTTCAAAATGTGAATGTTAGGAATCTCGGTGGGACCGACGAGATCAACTCGGTGTGAACGATGTGCTAGGGCCAGGGCTAGGTGAAAACCTTATCTCGATGAGACTGATTGCTTGAGCTCAATGAGACCGATTTCAGCAAAGAGCAAACAGAGAGTTGGTCAAACAAACTCGATGGGACTGATCGCTCATTTCGGTGAGACTGAAATGTTACGAAGGGAAACAGAGAATTTGCAAGGCCATCTCGGTGAGACCGAGATCCGTATCACTGTGACCAAATTATCTAGGGTTTCTGGCAGTGGCTATGTCAACCAAACTCGGTGGTGCCGGATAGAGTAGATCGCCGAGTTTGACTTTGGGTTTTGGACATATTTGGAGTGGGAAAGTGGTTAAGAGTTTTGGAATAATATCACTAAGCACTTTGGGCAAGTAGACCATTAAGCAACACCTCATCCCCTTTTAATAGTATTGGCTTTCCTATAGACTCAATGTGATCTTGGATCACTAAAATGAAAATGAAGAGTCTTGAGCTTTTGCCAATCTTTATCCTTATCATTTTGAAGGGGTTCCACATCCTCTTGTCCTTGCCACGCCATTGTTGAACTCATCTGAAATACACTAGTCCAACAAGAGATATGTTGACATTAATTACTAAAATCGCCCAGGGTGCACTTGTGCTTTCAGTCTCCCCCTTTTTGGTAATTGATGACAACATACATCAAAGCTCTAGATTAAAGATATACATGATACAAAGTAAAGCTTTGGAAGGACATGTAACATGCATAGGCTCCCCCTACATGTATGCAATCATGTGAAGATAGAATATAAGAACATGTGAATGCATAGGCATGTCAGAGCAAGCAATGAGGTACATGTATCTTGGCTATATGCATCAGAGCAAATGATGCAGATAAAAGGAAGTGTACCTTCATGTTCATGAATCCTTCTTGGAAATAGTATGTACATGAGCAAGAGATCATCATGCATATGAGTGTGATGCATATACTTACCTTGTGGTCTCGAGCTGGATTTGGAAGAGATGAACTTGAAAAATAGGGTTAGATAACACAAGAACATTCTAGTTAAAGAAATTTCAGTAAACCACAAGAGTACCTAGACTGGGACGACATGTAATGAGTGAGCACTAAGTACTTCATTTAGGTATAAACATGAACCCAAAGGTTAAAATATATTCAATGAATTCCAAAGATTTTTCTTCCCTAGAAATGGACTCTTTCTCCCCCTGAATCTGATATTGGATAATGGGAGAAGGTAGGGTAAGAGCAAATCAGAGCAAGAAAATGATGCAAAGCAACACTAATGTTAGCAATAGCTAAGATTAACCAAATATTGACATCTCTTTCCCCACAAAAAGACATTTGACTTCTCTCCTCTTTGTAAGTGTGCATCTTTTTAGAAGAGGCTTTGATGCACTCTCTTTCTAATAAGCTTTGATGTTCTCTCTCTCCCCCCTTTTCACATCAATTCCAAGAAGGGTTTCTTTGGGAATTTGAGTCAAGTAGCACTACTAGGGATAAGCCTAGCAGTAGCACGGGTATTTGGTGTATCAGTAGTGTAGGTGCCCACGCTACTGATAGGGTGCTACAGCTAACCTGTAGCAGCAGCGCGGGTAGGCCCACGCTACTGCTATACATGGGTAGCAGTAGCGAGATTAGGAGCAACATGCTACTATTAATAGCTGCAGCGCTTTTAGTTAAACCATGCTACTGGTAGGAGCGCGCTGCTGCTAACTTTGTTCCCCATGCTACTGCTAGTTTTATTAGTTTCTTTTTTTCTGCAGATTTGTTTTTTATTTGAACAGACTTTATACAATAATCTTTAGCATATCATACACATACAAATGTAATCATAGCATATACATACAAATAGTCTCATCAAATCATGTCATCATCATAATCATCATCCAACACAAAGTGGTCTCTCGTCATCATCTCGAAAATATTAATACAAGTTAGCAGCTACATCGTCATCCATCTAAACAATGATATACGCGAGAAGAGCTATCACTATGAGTGAGAGCGGAACTATGCAGTACATGAGGCAGCGGTTATGAGTCCTCTCTCGCGCTAGCATGAACCTCAAGTAACTACCTCCTGCTTCTTGTCTGCTTTTGAAGCCTTTATGGCTGGCACCCGAGACCCCCTCCTCTTGCGCCTAACACTCTGGCCACTCGTCGTACACTCCCAGAACCTTCCCTTTGTACAGGACATAGCACTTCTTCTTCGCCATCAAGAATCTAGGTATCTGTTAGAGATGCATATTCATGAAGAGAATGTACAATCATATGCAACAAAATATACTTCAGCAACACAAAAAAGAAAGGGTTAGCAACTAGATGCAACATATAGTAAACATATACATAGTCAATGCGGTTTCATCGTACGCAAACTAATTAACTAGAGGTACGCTGGTCGTCATACCCAAACTAACCAAGTAGCATTATGCAGGTTCGGCAGGGACCATGGACATCACAAAGTTTAATCGCTATATAAACTATACAAGTTCAACCAACACATATCATCATCATCGACATCGTAAATCACTAGAAGTTCCATCCTTCCATATCATTAACGACCCACAAGTATATGGGGTCAATTGTAGCATTTTTGATAAGTAAGAGTGTTGAAACCGACGAGGAGCAGAAGAAAATGACAAGTGGTTTTCAGAAAGGTAAAGTCTGCAAGTGCTACAATTGTAAGTAGCAGAGTAGTTTGATAGCAAGATAATTTGTAACGAGCAAGTGATGGTAGTAGTAACAAAAGTGCAGCAAGGTAGCCCAATCCTTTTGAGGCAAAGGACAGGACAAAACGGTCTCTTATGATAAGCAACGTGTTCTTGAGGGTACACGGGAATTTCATTCACTTTCACCATGTTGGTTTGGTTCATGTTCGCTACTTTGATAATTTGGTATGTGAGTGGACCGGTGCTTAGGTGATGTTCTTACTTGAACAAACCTCCTACTCATGATTAACCCCCTCACAAGCATCCGCAACTACGAGAAAAGTATTAAGAATAAATTCGAACCATAGCATTAAACTTTTGGATCCAATCGGCCCCTTACGAAATAGCGCATAAACTAGGGTTTAAGCTTCTGTCACTCTCGCAACCCATCATCTAATGACTACTCCACAATGCATTCCCTTAGGCCCAAATATGGTGAAGTGTCATGTAATCGACCTTCACATGACACCACTAAGGAAATCACAACATACATATCATAAAAATATCGAACACATATCAAGTTCACATGATTACTTGCAACATGATTTCTCCCGTGACCTCAAGAACAAAAGTAACTACTCACAAATGATAAACATGCTCAAGATCAGAGGGGTATTAAATAGCATAATGGATCTGAACATATAATGTTCCACCAAATAAACCATATAGTAATCAACTACAAGATGTAATCAACACTACTAGTCACCCACAAGCACCAATCTATAGTTCTGGTACAAAGATTGAACACAAGAGGTGAACTAGGGTTTGAGATGAGATGGTGGTGTTGAAGATGTCAATAAAGATTCCCTCTCCAAGATGGGAGAGTTGTTGGTGATATTGATGATGATGATTTCCCACTCGGCAGGGAAGTTCCCCCGATGGAATCGCTCCGCCGAAGGACAAAAGTGCTCCTGCCCAGGTTCCGCCTCGAGACGACGGCGCTTCGTCCTGAAAGTCCTCTCCTTATTTTTTCTAGGTAAAAATTACTTATGTGCCATAAGGGGGGCATCGGAGGTGGGCCTGGGTGAGCACAACCCACCAGGGTGCGCCTAGGATCCCTGGCGCGCCCTGGTGGGTTGTGCCCACCTGGGGGGGGCCCTCTGGTACTTATTGACTCCAAAAATTCTTATTTATTCCATCAAAATTCCTCCTAAAGTTTCATCTCATTTGGAGTTGGGCAGAATATGTAGCCTGACGTAGCCTTTTCAGGTCCAGATTTCCAGCTGCCAGAATTACCCCCTTTGTGTCTACCTTGTATATTATGAGAGAAAAGGCATTAGAATTACTCCAAAAAGCATTATTATGCAATAAAACAACATAAATAACAGTAGGTAAACATGATGCAAAATGGACGTATCAACTCCCCCAAGCTTAGACCTCGCTTGTCCTCAAGCGAAAACCGAAATCGAAAAACATGTCCACATGCTTAGAGAGGGAGGTGACGATAAAAACAAAAATACGGACATAGCAGCATCAAAGTAACTTATTATGACAACAACAAACTTTAACATAAAACTTCTATCATTGAACTTTTATCATAGACGTCTCATGAACAAGTAACAATTCATCACAACATCGAAGTATAAATCATAAACTCTATTGGAAATCAACAAACTATGTTCTCAGTCAACTTTGCAACTACAATTCATCATCTTTTCAGGAAGGGTCTCATATCAGAGCCTTTAGGCAAGTTCACATACTCAACCATCATTTAGTCTTCTATGATTGCTAACACTCACCGCGTACACATGAGCAAAACGTTTCAACCGGACACGTAGAAAGATAGGGGCTTATAGTTTCACCTCCCAACGTATTCACCTCAAGGGTGATGTCATCAATAATAACTTATGCTACCCATATTCAACCGGATATATGTGCCTAGATCTTTCCCCACCACATGATGCTTGCCAAAGGAGAGAAAATAAAATTGAATAGAGAGAAAAACTTTGACTCTTGCATAAAGTAAATACATAAAAGTAAAATATAGGCCCTTTGTAGAGGGAAGAGAGGTTGCCATGCGCTTTTTGTTTGTATGCTCAATCCCTTAGTGCAAGAGAACATCACGTTATATTGCCCCTAATGATGCCAACCTTTGTTATGCAGTCTGTCGCTTTTATTCTTCACCATCACAAGTTCGTACAATGCTCAATTTTCCCTTACACTAAACAATCTCACACTTTTAGAAGCAATTTTTATTGCCTTGTTGCACCGATGAAAACTTACTTGAATGATCTTACTCAATCCATAGGTAGGTATAGTGGACTCTCAAATAAGATTTGGGTTTAAGAGTTTTGGATGCACAAGTAGTATCTCTACTTAGTGCGGAATTTTTGGTTAACAAAGATAGGGGCAAGCACCACATGTTGAAGGATCTATGACAATATAGCTTCGATATGAATATGGACAAACATAAATAATTACGTTGTCTTCCTTGTCCAACGTCAACAATTTTGGCATATAATATTTTGATGGGTGCTCACAATCACAAAAGATTTCCAGGATAGTGTATTTGCATGTGAATCTTCTATTCCCTCATTAATTCTTTCATGAGTTGCATCATTGACCAATGCTATGTTTGTCAATCTACAATAAGATTTACTACTTATACTTTTCCTTGTGTAATGTCATCACTTACCATAAGATTACCTTATGATCTTTTTCATTTATTTCCTTTCTTTTATTGAAACATGAAAGTAAAAGAAGCAAAACTCAAACTAAACTTTATTATATATCTCGCACACGATTACAGAGATAGATCGCTAAGCAAACTTTAGAAAAGAAAGGATCAAACTAAGAAAAGTAAAGGCAAAAGATAGTGGAGATGATACGATACCGGGGCACCTCCCCCAAGCTTGGCGAAAGCCAAGGGGAGTGCCCATACCCGATACTTAATTTTCTTTTGGTGAAGAAGAAGGAGGTGGTGGTGATGAAGTAGAAGCGATCTTGTCCTCAGGTTTCCATAGCAGAGGCTCTCCATCATAAGAGGAAGAGTGAGTCTCCCGGGTCCTACAACTGGCAGCCAAACTCATACATTTAAACCTTGCCTCATATTCAAAGACTTGGTTTTGGAGGTCGTAGATCTAGCTCTGGAGGAAGATGATTTTCTCGTTGAAGGAGAAAATGATGTCCTTCATGTACTTGCCATCCACCTTGAGATCACGGGTGTAGTACGCGATCATGGGGTGATTGGCATTGAGTCCACGTTCCACCATCCCCTTGCACCGGAAGACTTCCTGCTCCATAGCTTCAAGCCTGGCCTCCACGGATCCAGTTCCCTTGCGGCCTTGCACATCGCGGATGTGCATCACCCCATCGCGCATCTGGATAGCTTGAGGGTGCTGCATCACCTCCCACATATATGGGTAGATGATGTGCTCGAAGAACCTGTCCTTGGAGGAGCTTGAAGCGGCCATGGTGGATTAGATCTGACAGAAAACAGCAAGAAAAGAAAATAGGAGATTTCTCCGTGATACGGAGGTCAACAGGTTTGGTGGGTATATAAAGATTTTTTATCTTGGGAAACAAGCCAAACAGAAGAAAAACAGAGTCTGAAAAGTACCCGAGGTGGGCACAACCCACCTAGGCGTGCCTGGCAAGCCAGGCGTGCTCTGGTGTCTTGTGCCCACCACGGTCACTTTCCTGGTAGTTTCTTATATTCCTAATTTTTTAAATATTCCAAAACTGACAAAAAATATTTTTGCAGATTTTTTAGAGTCCGTTTACTTCGGCATTATTAGTTGCCCATTAACAACCTTTGGTTTAGTACCTTCGGCATTATTTATTTTGATAGCTCCAGATCGATAAACCTCCTCGATAACATATGGTCCTTCCCATTCGGAGAGGAGTTTTCTTGCAAAGAATCCGAAATGAGAGTTGTACAAAAGAAAATATTCTCCAACCTTGAACTCGTGATTTTGGATTCTTTTGTCATGCCATCTTCTAACTTTTTCTTTGAATAACTTTGCATTTTCATAAGCTTGGGTTCTCCATTCATCTAATGAGCTAATAACAAATAACCTCTTTTCACCGGCAAGTTTGAAATCATAGTTGAGTTCTTTAATTGCCCAATATGCTCTATGTTCTAACTCAAGAGGCAAATGACAAGCTTTTCCATAAACCATTTTATAAGGAGACATACCCATAGGATTTTTATATGTTGTTCTATAAGCCCAAAGTGCATCATATAGTTTCTTAGACCAATTCTTCCGGGTCTATTGACAGTCTTTTGTAAAATTAGTTTTATTTCTCTATTGCTAAGTTCAAGTTGACCACTAGACTGAGGATGATAGGGTGATGCAATTCTATGGTTAACATCATACTTAACAAGCATTTTACGGAAAGCACCATGAATAAAGTGTGAACCACCATCAGTCATTAAATATATAGGGACTCCAAACCTTGGGAAAATAACTTCCTTCAACTTTTTAATAGAGGTGTTGTGATCATAACTACTAGATGGAATAGCTTCTACCCACTTAGTAACATAATGAACAGCAACCAAAATGTGAGTATACCCGTTAGAGGAAGGGGAAAGGTCCCATGAAATCAAATCCCCAAACATCAAATGGTTCAACAACAAGTGAATAATTCATAGGCATTTCTTGACGCTTACCGATATTACCTATTCTTTAACATTCATTACAAGATAAGACGAACTTACGAGCATCGTTGAAGAGAGTAGGCCAATAAAAACCAGATTGTAATACCTTATGAGAGGTTCTGTCTCCCGCGTGATGTCCTCCATAAGCTTCGGAGTGACATTTCCGTAGGATTTGTTCCTATTCATGCTCAGGTACACAACATCTAATAATACCATCTACTCCTTCTTTATAAAAATGTGGGACATCCCAAAAGTAATGTCTTAAATCATAAAAGGATTTTTCTTTTGTTGGTATGTGATGCTAGGTGGTATGTATTTAGCAACAATATAATTAGCATAGTCAGCATACCAAGGTGTATACATATTATTAGAAACATTTATTGTAGGTAACTGTTCATCAGGAAATCTATCATTAATAGGTTTTGGGTCATCAAGAATGTTTTCAATCCTAGACAAGTTATTAGCTACAGGGTTCTCTGCTCCTTTTCTATCAGTGATATGCAAATCAAATTCTTGTAATAGAAGAACCCACCTAATGAGTCTAGGTTTAGCATCTTTATTTTCCATAAGATATTTTATAGCAGCATGATCAGTGTGAACAGTAACTTTAGAATCAACAATGTAGGATCTAAATTTATTACCAGCAAACACCACTGCAGATAATTCCTTTTCAGTAGTAGCATAATTTCGTTGAGCACTGTCTAGAGTTTTACTAGCATAATGGATAACATTTAATTTCATATCAACTCTTTGTCCTAGAATAACACCAACAACATAATCACTAGCATCACACATAATCTCAAAAGGCAAGTTCCAATCAGGTGGTTGAACAACAGGTGCAGTAATTAAGGCTTTCTTGAGTGTTTCGAAGGCTTCCAAACAATCATCATCAAAAACTGAAGGAATATCCTTTTGCAAACGATTTTTAAGAGGCCTAGAAATTTCAGAAAATCCTTTGGTAAACCTCCTATAGAAACCAGCATGACCAAGGAAACTACTAATACCTTTGATATCTTTAGGACATGGCATTTTCTCAATTGCATCAACCTTGGCTTTGTCCACCTCAATGCCTTTTCCAGAAATTTTATGGCCCAAAACAATACCTTCGTTAACCATAAAGTGGCACTTCTCCCAATTCAAGACATGATTTGTTTGTTCACATCTCTGCAAAACTCGATCAAGATTCCTTAAACAATCATCAAAAGACTTCGCCTAAACAGAAAAGTCATCCATGAAAACCTCAACAATCTTTTCACAAAAATCAGAGAATAGAGCAGTCATAGATCTTTGAAAGGTAGTAGGTGCATTACATAGACCAAAAGGCATATGTCTATAAGCATAAGTTCCAAAAGGACAAGTAAAAATGTTCTTTTCTTGATCAGGTTGTGAAATGGGTATTTGTGAAAAACCAGAATATCCATCAAGGAAGCAAAAATGTGTGTGCTTAGATAGTCTTTCTAGCATTTGATCAATAAAAGGCAAAGGGTAATGATATTTTCTAGTTGCTTTGTTTAATTTTCTATAATCAATTACCATTCTATAGCCTGTGGCAATTCTTTGTGGAATGAGTTCATTCTTATTGTCAGGAACAACAGCTATACCTCCATTCTTAGGGATGCAATGAACATGGCTTACCCATCTACTATCAGGTATAGGATATATTATACTTGCTTCTAGAAGTTTCAATATTTCCGTTCTTACCACTTCTTTCATCTTCGGATTTAACCGACGTTGGTGATCAACAACGGGTTTAGCATCAGGCTCCATATTAATCTTGTGC
This sequence comes from Triticum dicoccoides, assembly GCF_002162155.2. Classification (NCBI taxonomy): domain Eukaryota; kingdom Viridiplantae; phylum Streptophyta; class Magnoliopsida; order Poales; family Poaceae; genus Triticum; species Triticum dicoccoides. The sequence continues at coordinate 323,372,775 of NC_041387.1, read as the reverse complement.
TGACATAGAGTGGGACTACTGCCCTTAAGATCATTAAGAGTATATCCAATAGCAGCTCGGTGCTTCCTTAGAACTTTCAATAATCTTTCTTCTTCATGTTCTGAAAGGTTAGCACCAATAATAATAGGATATATTTTTTTCTCATCAAGATAAGCATATTTCAAAGTGTCTAGCAATTGTTTTAATTCAAACACAAGATCTCCTTTAGGTGGAGGAGGACCTCCTAGAGTTTCAATAGGCAGATTGTGTTTAAGCAGAGGCTGTTGTTCGAAAAAGATTCTATCTATTTCATTTCTTTCACGCATATGCATGTCATTTTCATGGTCTAGCAAATATTGCTCAAAGGATCGGTAAGAGGTACAACAATAGAAGCAAGACCAATAATTTCATCCTTACTAGGCAAATCTTTCTTATGAGGTTTTCTACTAAACTTGGAAAAATTAAATTCATGAGATTCATCACCAAAGCTAACACTGACAGTTTGTTTCTCACAATCTATTCTAGCATTAACGGTGTTCAAGAAAGGTCTACCAAAAATAACGGGACAAAAGTCATCTTGTGGGGAACCAAGCACAAGAAAAACAGTAGGGTATTTTATTTTCACACACAAGATTTCAACATCTCTAAGAATCACAATTGGTGATATAGTATCTCTATTGGCAGGTTTAATAGTAACATCTATGTCTTCTATTTCAGCAGGTGCTATTTCATTATTAATTTCTTCGTATAAGGAAAAAGGAATAGCACTCACACTAGCTCCTATATCACATAAACCATGATCACAGTGATCTCCTATCTTATCTGAGACAACAGGCATGCCAACAACTGGTCTATGTTTATCTTTTTCATCGGGTTGGGCAATTCTAGCATCTTCATCACAGATGTAAATAACATGCCCATCAATATTATGAACCAAGAGATCATTAGCCGTAGAAACACTAGGTTCAACTCTGATTTGTCCAGCTGGTTTGGGTGTTCTAATATAACTTTTGTTGACCATAGTTGAAACTTCGACATGTTCCTTCATCCTAACAGGGAAAGGTGGTTTTTCAATATAAGCAGTGGGAACAACTGGATCAACATTGTATATGATAGTTTCTTCTTTATCTTTTACCGGTTCTTTAATTTCTTGTTTAATTGGTGGGTGATACTTAAACCACTTCTCCTTAGGGAGATCAACATGAGTAGCAAAAGATTCACAAAAGGAAGCTACTATCTCAGAGTCAAGTCCATATTTAGTGCTAAACTTTTGAAAAGCATCAGTATTCATAAAAGATTTAACATAATCAAACTTAGGTTCACTACTTGACTCTTTACCTTCATCGAGTTCCCAATCTTCAGAGTTACATTTAATTCTTTCTAAAAGATCCCACCGGAATTCATTAGTCTTGTTCATAAAAGAACCAGTACAAGAAGTATCGAGCATGGATTGATCATTATGAGAGAGCCGAGCATGAACATTCTGGATAATAATTTCTCTTGAGAGCTCATGATTGAGGCATGAATATAACATTGACTTAAGCCTCCACAAGCTAGAGCGATACTTGCTCCTTCAAGAGGATAAAAGTTATATATATAATTCCGATCACGATGAACTAGATGCATAGGATAATTTTTTTGATGAAATTCCAATTTCAACGGATTCCAGTTCCAAGATCCAATATCATCGCATAGCCTATACCCTGTCAATGCTTTTCCCTTAAAATATAAATGGAAAACCTTCTTCTTAGCTTCATCTCCTCGCAAACCTGCAAGCTTAAACAATCCACAAATTTCATCCACATATATCAAGTGCATATCAGGATGTTTGGTTCCATCTCCTACATAAGAATTAGCTAGCAGTTGTTCTACCATACCCAAAGGAATTTCATATTCAATATTTTTAGTTGGTGCAGTAGGTTGAGGGGCAACTAATTGTAGTTTCGGTTGAGGTGGAGATACCCCTAACAAACCCCTCAAAGGATTGATTTCCATGGTAGCAAGTGACAATAAATTTCAGCACGTAGTAATAATGTTTCCTTACCAATTTCCACTTACCAAAAGCACTCCACTCCTCAGGAATGGTGCCAGAAAATAGCCTTGATGACCCACAAGTATATGGGGTCAATTGTAGCCTTTTCGATAAGTAAGAGTGTCGAACCCAATGAGGAGCAGAAGGAAATGGCAAGTGGTTTTCAGCAAGGTAATGTCTGCAAGTGCTAAAATTGTAAGTAGCAGAGTAGCTTGATAGCAAGATAATTTGTAACGAATAAGTAACGGTAGTAGTAACAAAAGTGCAGCAAGGTAGCCCAATCCTTTTGAGGCAAAGGACGGGCCAAAACGGTCTCTTATGAGAAGCAAAGTGTTCTTGAGGGTACACAGGAATTTCATCTAGTCACTTTCACCATGTTGGTTTGATTCGTGTTCGCTACTTTGATAATTTTGTATGTGGGTGGACCGGTGCTAGGTGGTGTTCTTACTTGAACAAACCTCCTACTTATGATTAACCTCCTCGCAAGCATCCACAACTACGAGAAAATTATTAAGAATAAATTCTAACCATAGCATTAAACGTTTTGATCCAATCGGTCCCTTACGGAATAGCGCATAAGCTAGGGTTTAAGCTTCTGTAACTCTCGCAACCCATCATCTAATAAATAATCTACAATTCATTCCCTTAGGCCCAAATATGGTAAAGTGTCATGTAGTCGACATTCACATGACACCACTAAGGAAATCACAACAAACATATCATCAAAATATCGAATACATATCAAGTTCACATGATTATTTGCAACATGATTTCTCCCATGACCTCAAGAACAAAAGTAACTACTCACAAACGATAAACATGCTCAAGATCATAGGGGAATTAAATAGAATAATGGATCTGAACAAATAATATTCCACAAAATAAACCATATAGTAATCAACTACAAGATGTAATCAACGCTACTAGTCACCCACAAGCACTAATCTATAGTTCTGGTACAAAGATTGAACACAAGAGGTGAACTAGGGTTTGAGATGAGATGGTGATGTTGAAGATGTCGATGAAGATTCCCTCCCCAACATGGGAGAGTTGTTGGTGATATTGATGATGATAATTTGTAACGAGCAAGTGATGGTAGTAGTAACAAAAGTGCAGCAAGGTAGCCCAATCCTTTTGAGGCAAAGGACATGCCAAAATGGTCTCTTATGATAAGCAAAGTGTTCTTGAGGGTACACAGGAATTTCATTCACTTTCACTGTGTTGGTTTGATTCATGTTCGCTACTTTGATAATTTGGTATGTGGGTGGACCGGTGCTTAGGTAATGTTCTTACTTGAACAAACCTCCTACTTATGATTAACCCCCTCACAAGCATCCACAACTACGAGAAAAGTATTAAGAATAAATTCCAACCATAGCATTAAATTTTTGGATCCAATCGGTCCCTTACGGAATAGCGCATAAACTAGGGTTTAAGCTTCTGTCACTCTCGCAACCCATCATCTAATAACTACTCCACAATGCATTCCCTTAGGCCCAAATATGGTGAAGTGTCATGTAGTCGACCTTCACATGACACCATTAAGGAAATCACAACATACATATCATCAAAATATCGAACACATATCAAGTTCACATGATTACTTGCAACATGATTTCTCCCGTGACCTCAAGAACAAAAGTTACTACTCACAAATTATAAGCATGCTCAAGATCAGAGGGGTATTAAATAGCATAATGGATCTGAACATGTAATGTTCCACCAAATAAACCATATAGTAATCAACTAGAAGATGTAATCAACACTACAAGTCACCCACAAGCACCAATCTATAGTTCCGATACAAAGATTGAACACAAGAGATGAACTAGGGTTTGAGATGAGATGGTGATGTGTCGGGGAAACGACACCTATGGGATCACGAGGATCCCTTCTATGGTTGGTGGGGAGAGAGTTGCACAAAGACCAGGTCTGGTGATCACTACGAGGGATTTTTACCCAGGTTTGGGCCGCTGAGGAGCGTAACACCCTAGTCCTGCTTTGGGTGTATATTTAGTGTTCTTGAGTTCTTAGACTAACTACTATGCATGCCTAATTCAAAAAAAATTGAATCCTTCTCTAGTCCGGCTTGGGCCTCCTTTTATATGTCAAAGAGGTCGCCATAGTGTCACACAAGAGGTGTAAAGTAGCTACAGTGTACAAACTTATCGCTGATGTTGTAGGACAAATGCATTAAATGTGCTGCTTACGTGCCCTCCAACTTTATCGGGGACGACAATAGAACCTGTCCCATCCGTCGCCGGCTCATCCCGCCTTGACACACGTCCAGGCTGACGAGGCTTGCAACGCCAGGCTGGCTGGCTAGCCGCTGTGCTGGCGCGGTGGAAGGGCCTTCATGAAGATCTACATGCTACCACGCAGGTGCTTGCTTAGTTGGCAGGCTGGTCGCTGCGCTGGAACGGTTGTGAGGTGGCGAAACCTTGTCAGGTGCGGGCCTGGCTATGGCCCCCGCAATTGTCCCCGGCAAGGGTCTTGCTAGGGGCCTGCAGTCGTCCCCGGCAAGGGCCTTGCCGGGGGCCTTCGTCTTCTGGTCTCCATGTAGATCAGTAGGCCATCAGTCTTCACAAAGATCTGCATGCTACTACACATGCTCCCCCGAGTCTTGGCCTTGATGTTGTCGATGGTGTCAGAGCTCTCAGCCTCAAGGGTGGCGGCCTTGCTGGTGCATCGCAAGCTGCCCCGGCAAGAGCCACCCCGGCAAGAATGTTGCCGGTGGAGGTCTAGCTTGTCTTCTTCTCTATATTCACTGGCTTGAATACTACCTTGGTAGTCTTGTATCTGTCTTCTACTGCCCTGCCAAGCCTTGCCGTAGGTCGGGCTACGACTGCCCATGCACAGGTAAGGGGTACAGAAAGGCCCATACTTTTGTACATCGACAGGAGCCCCCGGGCCTGGGCCACACATAAGCGCGAAGCGTCATTGGGCCAGGCCCAAAACAGTGCACGAGCACGTGCGGCAGGGATTAAATGTCGCAATCATCTCGTCAATTGTGCTTCCCCATGGTCCATGTTGAGTGCGTGACGTGGGGGTTGTGCATGGAACGGTCGCAGCATGCCTGCGACGCCTCATATTGACAATTAAAGAGGCAGCCCACACCTTCCCCATAAGAGGAATCCGTGGGGGCCCTGCACATTTATGAAGTAAACTCGGGTCGTGGCTTGCATGGAGCTTGCACCCCACGATCACGGGGTGGAAAATGGTCATCCCACTTGTCTTTATGCTTCAGGCTTTCCCGCCACGTGTCCTTCATGCCTTAGGAAGGGTAGGTGATGTGATGTGGAGGGCACGAGCATTAACATCATGGCGGGAAATCGGGTGTCGCTGAATGGAGTAGCGGGTAGGTCATGATTCCCCGCGCCTCTAGAGGCCATATTGGTCGAGTGGGGCGGCCACCCTTGGGGTGAGAGGCCAGGCTCTGGCCCTGCCCTTCTATAAAAAAGGGGGAGGGGCAGTGTTTTTCCGTACTCACCTCCATCTTCCCCTTCCTGCTTGGTCACCTTCCTCCGCTCGCCGTGGTGAGAGGGTGCGTTGGCGCTCCAATGGCGGCGACGAGAACTTCTGCTCAACAGCGCGTCCCTCCTCCTCCGGAGTTCACGGCGGCGGAGCCCACTGTGAGAGGGAGAGGGAAGGGGCGAGGCCGAGGTCACCGCGATGCTTGGGGGAGAGGAGGACGGGGCGGCGCACCAGCTGTGTCTCCGTCGGTGGCCCCTCCCCCAATGGAGGGCCATGTCAGAGACCAGCCCCGTGAGTTCTTCATCAGGCTGTACAAGCCCGTGTGCGGTCATCTCCGCCTCCCTACTCTGTTTACTCAGGTAATGGAGCTCGATCTGCCGCACGCCTTGAGGCTGCATATGAGGGGTTGTGGGAACGGCAGCATGTGGGTCGATGTCAACATCCCCACGCCTCACGTCAAGTATTTACGCCATGCATGGAAAACCTTTGCCCGCGCCCCTAGCTTGTCGGAGGGGCACGTTCTCTAGTTCAGATTAATGGAGAGCGGCCTGCTTTCTGTCAAGGTCTTTGTGCGCTCTGGAATCCGCTTAGGGTGTTGAGCAGAGAGCTCCACCGACGATGAAAGTTCCTCCTCCAGCGACAGCGACAGCGACAAGGAGGGCTGCGACAACAACGACGACGTTAGTGGGAAGGAGGATGACTACTCCGACTCCGGCTGACCATTAGTGGCAGCATCATCATCTACTGGCTCTGGTGTCGGTGGTCAGCGGGTCGCCTCCGCCATGCTCTCGATCAACGCATCCCCTCCCGTGTATCCCTCTGCCTTCACCTGTAGTGCCTGGGAGGAAAGGGGCAAGAACGGGGATTACGCGGCACTTATCTTTTTATTCAATTTGTAGGCGCTTGCCAAATATTAATTTTAAATAATGTAATCTCTCGAGTCCATGCTTATGTTGTGTAACGTTGGTACTTGCATCAGCATGTCAATGAAAAAGATGAGCCTTACCAGGAACCCATGAGTGTATATGTCCATGCAAAGGAGAAATGCCTCTTTAATGTAAATAAACGAGTTTTCCTGGCAAGCTACCTTGTCGGCGCCCTCCGTGCCTGCCGGGGAGTCACATCTGCCGAGTTACAGACAAAGGGTCCGGCCCCCTGCCAATCTCTTTTTACCAAAGGCTACCGTGAGCATTCTAACTAAAGCAGCATTCGGGTCAGGGATGGGAGCACCTGAGTCTAAAAAAAGAGCGGCGAGGTTTTCTAATGCACAAGTTATAGGTTATGAACATGAATGGACAAGAGGTAAACTTTATCTGTTATGAACATAAAATATGTTCAGTCATGACATTATGCAACCGTACACTTTGGTACGGCCAATACACCAGGGGCTTAAGCACCCCATAACACGGTGTGAGAAGACCGAACACTCTCATGAGTGCGGCACCCCGAACTTATAGCACTATATGCATCGGCTCCGAATCATGTCTTGGGTCAATAGTTGGGTTTGCCCGGCTCCCATGTTTTGGTACCTTATGTTCCGCAATGTTGGCTAAGGTAGCGCTGGGAGAACTACTGCGATTGTGCCCCAGTTGAGCTGGGTTAACACCTCAGTAGAGAAAGCTAAAACTGACCATCATGATAGTGCGAGAGACCGGTCGCTATTCGCGAGGTTTTTCAAGTCCCTAAAGACTTATGCCGCTTAGAGCGAGGAGCCAGATTTATCTGGCCTAGGCGTGGATAGCGCCCCGAACTCGGTCTTCCGAATACTAGGGGCTTCGCCGAAATTTAAAATTATAGAATTCTATGGCTAAGTGAGAGTGATAAAGCATTATAAGTCCGATGGCCTTGTTCGTTGTGCTGAGCGCCTCCCTAGATGGACCCCAGAATGGGAACAAGAGCACTCAGGTTTATCCCGAACACCCCAGCACTCGTGGCATGGGGGTAGAAGCCGATGACTTGCATCTCTCAGATTTGATAAACGGCCGCACAGAAGGTAATATTTTAAATTAACAAAGCGTTGCTTAGCGCATATGAACAACGTTTTCAGCATACAGGATAACAGATGCAAGTCTACTAAAAAATTACATCTTTGGAGCATTCACCCGCTATAAGGCGGGCACCCTTCAGGACGCCCTCATAATACATCTCGGGCTTGCGATACTCCTTGCCCGGCGGTGGCGCGTCCGTCACAAGCTTCTCGGCGTCCATCCTGCCCCAGTGCACTTTAGCACGGGCAATGGCCTGACGGGCACCTTCAATACAGATGGAGCGCTTGATGAGTTCAATCCATGGACAGGCGTCCACCAGCCGCCGCACCAGACCGAAGTAGCTCCCAGGCATGCCTTCTCTAGGCCACAGCCGAACTATGAGGCCCTTCATGGCTTGTTCGGCGACCTTGTGGAGCTCGACCAGCTGCTTCAGCTGGTCGCTCAGGGGCACCGGATGTCCGGCCTCAGCATATTGAGACTAGAACACCTTTTCCGTCGAGCTCCCCTCCTCGGCTTGGTAGAATGCGGCAGCATCAGACACACTATGGGGCAAATCGGCGAACGCTCCTGGAGAGCTCCGGATTTGGGTAAGTAACAGATAATTCACTTTTATATGCTTGCTTTGCATAAAGAATGCCTTACCCGCCGCTATCTTCTTTATCGCCTCGATCTCCTGGAGGGCCTTCTGGGCTTCGGCCTTAGCGGTTTTGGCACTCTCAAGAGCCACGGCGAGCTCGGACTCTCGAGCCTTCAAGTCACGCTCCAAACTCTCGTGTGTCTCCACGAGAGCCTGGAGCTCTTGCCGCACCTCCGCCACCCGCGCCTCCTGCTTCTCTCGCTCGGTGTGCTCCAAGGCCGCACTGTTTTCGGCCTTGGACACCGCTTCCTTCAGGGTCGCCACCTCAGTCGTGGCCCCTGCAATACCCACGTTATTCCTGTCATTTTTTGCAACCAAATCCTTTCTATAAGGTATTACTTTAATAAGGTATTACTTACCTTCCTTGTCCTCGAGCTGCTTCTTGGCACGGCCGAGCTCGTTCTCGGACCGCTCGAGGTTCTGCTTCAATACGTCGACCTCCGCAGTCAGTGCGGCAGAGGTCAGCAGCGCAGCCTGCATTCGCATATTTACATATTTATGTTAGACTCCTACATATATCTTTTTTTAGATCCTCATTCCAGCTTTTCTTTCCGAACACCACGCTGAGCATCAGGGGCTACTGTCTATGCGGGGTAACATTTTTATATGTTTTGAATACATACCTCAAAACCTATTAACAGGCTCGTACAGGCTTCTGTCAGTCCGCTCTTGGCGGACTGAACCTTCTAAATCACGGCATCATAACAGTGCGGTGTTCCTCATCGATGGAGGCGCCGTTAAGCACCTGCAGCAAATTGTCCGGCGCCTCCGGTTGGACGGAGGTCGCCGGCATCGTAGGCTTGCCCTTCTTACGAAGGCGCCGCCCGCCGGACTCTGAAACCTTTGAAGGTTCTGGAGCAGTGTTCGGCCCAGGGCCGGACTTAGACACCTCTAGGGCTTTACCCCCTTTGGGCCTGGAATCTGGGAGGTCGCATTGCGGCGCCTCCAGGACCACCTCCTCCTGGTTTAGTCCCTTTTGGGACTCCGCCTCGGCATCGTCCGCTGGGAGCGGGGAGGAGGCCATCGAAAGTGAAGCGCTATTCACATCCGAAGAATCCAGGGAGCCGCTCGACGAATCGCCGAGCTGAGCCTTGGGCGGACTGCATGATTGAATTCGGCGTCAGAAAATACCGAATAATAGAGGAGCGCCATAAGTTATTCGGGTATCCGGATACTTATGATTTTTCCAGGGGCTTGACCCTGGATGGCCATTCCTCCCCGCCGTCTTTGACATCGGAGGCGTAGTCCGGTAGAAGGGTCTTCATCTTCTTGGACCCTCCGGCCTCCCCAGTTGGGGCGGCCTTCCTTTTCTTTCCTCCCCCCGATGGAGGGGGAGAGGCTTCTTCTTCTTCCTCCTCCTCCTCCTCAGAGGCGTAGGGTGCTTCGGGGTTGTTAGGCGAGGAATCCGACACCACTAGGCACCGGGAACTCTTTCGAGTTCCCGTGGCCTTCTTCTTGGCCTTCTTATCTGGAACCATGTGAGGTGCCGGAACCAGCAGCCCCGTCAATTGGGCGCCCGCTGGGTCTTCTGGTAAGGGAGCCGGACAGTTAACCTACCTGGACTTCTTCAGCCAGTCCTGTCAAAGGTAAGGGAGTTTAGATCCCACATAGAGTCAGACTATGAAAAACAAGAGTCCCGTGAAGGGTAGAATATCTTACCTTGCTGGCCTGACGCCGCGACCTGAATCCGCGATCTTCGGTAGCGGATGCGGGGGCCTCGGCGCCCTTGAACAGCACCTTCCAGGCATCTTCGTACGTAGTGTCGAAGAACTTGCTCAAGGTTTGGTGTTGTGCCGGATCAAACTCCCACAATTTGAAGGCCCGTTGTTGGCATGGGAGGATCCGGCGGATGAGCATGACCTGGACTACGTTGATGAGCTTAAGATTCTTGTTCACCAGCTTTTGGACGCAGGCTTGAAGTCCGGTCAGCTCTTCCGAATCTCCCCACGTTAGGCCCGTCTCTTTCCAGGAGGTGAGCCGTGTGGGGAAACCAGATCGGAATTCGGGGGCCAGCGCCCATTTGGGGTCGCGTGGCTCAGTGATGTAGAACCACCCCGACTGCCACACCTTTATTGTCTCCACAAAGGAGCCCTCGAGCCATAGGACGTTGGCCATCCGGCCCACCATGGCACCTCCGCACTCCGCTTGGCGGCCGCCCACTACCTTCGGCTTCACAATAAAAGTCTTCAGCCATAAGCCGAAGTGGGGCTAGATCCAGAGGAAGGCCTCGCACACGACGATGAACGCCGAGATGTTGAGGATGAAGTTCGGGGCCAGATCATGGAAATCTAGGCCATAGTAGAAAATGAGCCCCCGGACAAATGGGTGAAGTGGAAAACCTAGTCCGCGGAGGAAGTGGGTGAGGACCACCACCCTCTCATGGGGCCTGGGGGTGGGGAGAAGCTGCCCCTTGTCGGGGAGCCGATGCGCGATGTTGCTGGACAACTATCCGGCATTCCACAGCTTTTTGACTTGTTCCTCCGTTACGGAGGAGACCATCCACTTGCCTCCCGCTCCGGACATGGGTGGAGAAGGTTGAGGAGGGATGTACGGACTTGGGCGCTGGAGTTCGAGTACGCAGAAATGGATAAGCAAAGGAGGAAGAAGGCGTAGGTAAAAAGGCGGATCCTTATCCGCTTATATGGACGGAGGAAACTATGCGTCCCCACCAGCCTGATAAAACTCGCTTATCTCCCAAGCACCGTAATCGATGGTGCGGTTGGATTACCCACGCCCGTAGTGATGAGGATCCTGGAATAAGGGGACACGATCTCTGCTTTGACAAGACGTACCAAAGAAACCGCCTCGCTAAACACGCTGAGGTGGGACATAAAAACGATTCGAATAAAGGCTTGGCCGTGGCGCGATGTCATGCTGCGAAATACGTCAGCAGATTAGATTTGTGCAAATATTATTCTCTCTACGGTGGTATGTGGAACTTATTTTGCAGAGCCGGACACTATCCTTTTGTTCAACACCTTCTATGAAGTATTCGGAGGAGGAACTCGCCTTGCAATGTCGAAGACAATTTGTGTGCCGGACTCGTCGTCATTGAAGCCTGGTTCAGGGGCTACTGAGGGAGTCCTGGATTAGGGGGTGTCCGGATGGCTGGACTATGACCTTTGGCCGGACTCCCGGACTATGAAGATACAAGATTGAAGACTTCATCCCGTGTCCGGATAGGACTTTCCTTAGCATGGAAGGCAAGCTTGGCCATCCGATATGAAGATCTCCTCCCATTGTAACCGACTCTATGTAACCCTAGCCCCCTCCAGTGTCTATATAAACCGGAGAGTTTTAGTCCGTAGGACGAACAACAATCATACCATAGGCTAGCTTCTAGGGTTTAGCCTCTCTGATCTCGTGGTAGATCAACTCTTGTACTACCCATATCATCAATATTAATCAAGCAGGAGTAGGGTTTTACCTCCATCGAGAGGGCCTGAACCTGGGTAAAAACACCATGTCCCTTGTCTCCTGTTACCATCCGCCTAGACGTACAGTTCGGGACCCCCTACCCGAGATCCGCCGGTTTTGACACCGACAACTGTGCCGAGCATTCTTCTCAACCTCTTACCGAAGCCAAGTCCATGACTTTAACGACGGAACCGAGCGTCTTCACTATGGCAGGAAAGAAGAGAGGATAGGATCATGGAATCTTGGCAGTCCATCAGTATCTGCTGGAATCAAGGGTAGTGCAATATCCTGGACGATCATGCATATACATATATACATAAACATGGAAATCAACAAGAAATTGTATATACTGAAATTTATTTAACTGCACACAGGGTTTGTGCCTGGCTCTGTACATAGGGTTACATGCCTTGCCGGCAAGGCTAGTACAAAAAGGGGGTTGCCGGGTCTCCCGACAACCGCGCCTTATGGGTAAAACTTGTGAAGATGTTAGATATTCCAGGAGTTGCTCACCGGAGTACCATCTTCGGTCTCCAGGTGGACTGCGCCGGGCCTGGTGACTCGTATTACCCGATAAGGGCCTTCCAACTTCGGCGTCAACTTGTTTGAATTCTTGGCGGATTGAATACGCCGAAGAATATGGTTGCCTTCCTCAAGGCTTCGGGCGTGAACCTTGCGGCTATGGTAGCGGCGCAAGGCTTGTTGGTAGCGCGCTTTTCACACAGCAGCCTGACGACGATCTTCCTTAAGGAGCATAGCATCGTCTTGGTGCAGCTGCTCTTGCTCAAGCTAATCATAAGCGAGAACTCGAGGTGACCTATATATGAGTTCTGTGGGGAGAACTGCTCTACCGCGTATACCAGGGAGAAAGGTGTCTGGCCAATGGCTCGATTTGGTGTCGTTCTGATTTACCAAAGAACCGTTGGCAACTCATCAATCCAGCGTCTTTCGCACTTGTGTAGCCTATCGAAAGTTCTTGTTTTGAGGCCTCGCAACATGTCAACATTTGCCCTTTCTGCATGGCCGTTGCTTCTTGGATGAGCAACAGAATCAAAACAAACTTTGCTGCCGAGGTCTTGGATATACTACATGAAGGTGCGGCTCATGAAATATGTGCCGTTGTTGATGATGACTTTGTTTGGCACACTGAAACGGCAGACTAGTCCCTTGAAGAACTTGACGGCTGATTGTGTTGTCACCTTTCTCACTGGTTCCACTTCTGGACACTTTTTGAACTCCGCAGTCAGTGCGGCAGAGGTCAGCAGCACAGCCTGCATTCGCATATTTACATATTTATGTTAGACTCCTGCGTATATCTTTTTGTTAGATCCTCAGTCCGGCTTTTCTTTCCGAACACCACACTGAGCATCAGGGGCTACTGTCTATGCGGTAACATTTTTATATGTTTTGAATACATACCTCAAAACCTGTTAACAGGCTCGTACAGGCTTCTGTCAGTCCGCTCTTGGCGGACTGAACCTTCTAAATCACGGCACTCATAACAGTGCGGTGTTCCTCATCGATGGAGGCACCGTTAAGCACCTCCAGCAAATTGTCCGGCGCCTCCGGTTGGACGGACGTCGCTGGCATCGTAGGCTTTCCCTTCTTACGAAGGCGCCGCCCGCCTGACTCTGAAACCACTGAAGGTTCTGGAGTAGTGTCCGGCCCACGGCCGGACTTAGACACCTCTAGGGCTTTACCCCCTTTGGGCCTGGAATCCGGGAGGTTGCCTTGCGGCGCCTCCAGGACCACCTCCTCCTGGTTTAGTCCCTTTTGGGACTCCACCTCGGCATCGTCCGAAGGGAGCGGGGAGGAGGCCATCGGAAGTGAAGCGCTATTCACATCCGATGAATCCAAGGAGCCGCTCGACGAATCGCCGAGCTGAGCCTTGGGCGGACTGCATGATTGAATTCGGCGTCAGAAAATACCGAATAATAGAGGAGCGCCATAAGTTATTCGGGTATTCGGATACTTACGATTTTGCCAGGGGCTTGACCCTAGATGGCCATTCCTCCCCGCCGTCTTCGGCATCGGAGGCGTAGTCCGGTAGAAGGGTCTTCCCCTTTTTGGACCCTCCGGCCTCCCCAGTTGGGGCGGCCTTCCTTTTCTTTCCTCCCCCCGATGGAGGGGGAGAGGCTTCTTCTTCTTCCTCCTCCTCGTCCTCAGAGGCGTAGGGTGCTTCGGGGTTGTCAGGCGAGCAATCCGACACCACCAGGCGCCGGGAACTCTTTTGAGTTCCCGTGGCCTTCTTCTTGGCCTTCTTATCCGGCACCATGTGAGGTGCCGGAACCAGCAGCCCTGTCAATTGGGCGCCCGCTGGGTCTTCTGGTAAGGGAGCCGGACAGTTAACCTGCCCAGACTTCTTCTACCAGTCCTGTCAAAGGTAAGGGAGTTTAGATCCCACATAGAGTCAGACTATGAAAAACAAGAGTCCCGTAAAGGGTAGAATAGCTTACCTCGCTGGCCTGACGCGGCGAGCTGAATCCGCGATCTTCGGTAGCGGATGTCGGGGCCTCGGCGCCCTTGAACAGCACCTTCTAGGCATCTTCGTACGTAGTGTCGAAGAACTTGCTCAAGGTTTGGTGCTGTGCCGGATCAAACTCCCACAATTTGAAGGCCCGTTGTTGGCATGGGAGGATCCCGCGGATGAGCATGACCTGGACTACGTTGACGAGCTTGAGATTCTTGTTCACCAGCTTTGGGACGCAGGCTTGAAGTCCAGTCAGCTCTTCCGAATCTCCCCACGTTAGGCCCGTCTCTTTCCAGGAGCTAAGCCGTGTGGGGAAACCAGATCGGAATTCGGGGGCCGCCGCCCATTTGGGGTCGTGCGGCTCGGTGATGTAGAACCACCCGGACTGCCACAAAGGAGCCCTCGAGCCATAGGACATTGGCCATCCGGCCCACCATGGCACCTCCGCACTTCGCTTGGCGGCCGCCCACTACCTTTGGCTTGACAATAAAAGTCTTCAGCCATAAGCCGAAGTGGGGTTGGATGTAGAGGAAGGCCTCGCACACGACGATGAACACCGAGATGTTGAGGATGAAGTTCGGTGCCAGATCATGGAAATCTAGGCCATAGTAGAACATGAGCCCCCGGGCAAATGGGTGAAGTGGAAAACCTAGTCCGCGGAGGAAGTGGGTGAGGAACACCACCCTCTCATGGGGCCTGGGGGTGGGGAGAAGCTGCCCCTTGTCGGGGAGCTGATGCGCGATGTTGCTGGACAACTATCCGGCCTTCCGCAGCTTTTTGACTTGTTCCTGCGTTACGGAGGAGACCATCCACTTGCCTCCCGCTCCGGACAAGGCTGGAGAAGGTTGAGGAGGGATGTACGGACTTGGGCGCTGGAGTTCGAGTACGCGGAAACGAATAAGCAAAGGAGGAAGAAGGCGTAGGTAAAAAGGCGGATCCTTAGCCCCTTATATGGACGGACGAAACTATGCGTCCCCACCAGCCTGATAAAACTTGCTTATCTCCCAAGCGCCATAATCAATGGCGCGGTTGGATTACCCACGCCCGTAGTGATGAGGATCCCAAAATAAGGGGACACGATCTCTTCTTTGACAAGACGTACCAAAGAAACCGCCTCGCTAAACACGCTGAGGTGGGACATAAAAACGATTCGAATAAAGGCTTGGCCGTGGCGCGATGTCACGCTGCGAAATACGTCAGCAGATTAGATTTGTGCAGATATTATTCTCTCTACGGTGGTATGTGGAACTTATTTTGCAGAGCCGGACACTATCCTTGTGTTCAACACCTTCTATGAAGTATTCGGAGGAGGAACCCGCCTTGCAATGTCGAAGACAATTTGTGCGCCGGACTCATCATCATTGAAGCCTGGTTCAGGGGCTACTGAGGGAGTCCTGGCTTAGGGGGTGTCCGGATGGCTGGACTATGACCTTTGGCCGGACTCCCGGACTATGAAGATACAAGGTTGAAGACTTCATCCCGTGTCCCGATAGGACTTTCCTTGGCGTGGAAGGCAAGCTTGGCGATTCGATATGAAGATCTCCTCCCATTGTAACCGACTCTATGTAACCCTAGCCCCCTCCAGTGTCTATATAAACCGGAGAGTTTTAGTCCGTAGGATGAACAACAATCATACCATAGGCTAGCTTCTAGGGTTTAGGCTCTCTGATCTCGTGGTAGATCAACTCTTGTACTACCCATATCATCAATATTAATCAAGCAGGAGTATGGTTTTACCTCCATCGAAAGGGCCCGAACCTGGGTAAAAACACTGTGTCCCTTGTCTCCTATTACCATCCGCCTAGACGCACAGTTCGGGACCCCCTACCCGAGATCCGCCGGTTTTGACACCGACAATTGTGTCGGGAAGTCTTCTCAACCTCTTACCGAAGCCAAGTCCATGACATTAACGGTGGAACCGAGCGTCTTCACTATGGCTGGAAAGAAGAGAGGATAGGAGCATGGAATCTTGGCAGTCCTTCAGTATCTGCTGGAATCAAGGGTAGTGCAATATCCTAGACGATCATGCATATACATATATACATAAACATGGAAATCAACAAGAAATTGTATATACTGAAATTTATTCCACTGCACACAGGGTTTGTGCCTGGCTCTGTACATAGGGTTACATGCCTTGCCAGCAAGGCTAGTACAAAAAGGGGGTTGCCGGGGCTCCCGACAACCACGCCTTATGGGTAAAACTTGCAAAAATGTTCGATATTCCAGGAGTTGCTCACCGGAGTACCATCTTCGATCTCCAGGCGGACTGCGCCGGGCCTGGTGACTCGTATTACCCGATAAGGGCCTTCCAACTTCGGCGTCAACTTGTTTGAATTCTTGGCGGATTGAATATGTCGAAGAATAAGGTTGCCTTCCTTAAGGCTTCGGGCGTGAACCTTGCGGCTATGGTAGCGGCACAAGGCTTGTTGGTAGCGTGCTTTTTGCACAGCAGCCTGAAGATGATCTTCCTTAAGGAGCGTAGCATCGTCTTGGTGCAGCTGCTCTTGCTCAAGCTCATCATAAGCGAGAACTCGAGGTGACCTGTATATGAGTTCTGTGGGGAGAACTGCTCTACCGCGTATACCAGGGAGAAAGGTGTCTGGCCAATGGCTCGATTTGGTGTCGTTCTGATTGACCAAAGAACCGTTGGCAACTCATCAATCCAGCGTCTTCCGCACTTGTGTAGCCTATCGAAAGTTCTTGTTTTGAGGCCTCGCAACACGTCATCATTTGCCCTTTCTGCCTGGCCGTTGCTTCTTGGATGAGCAACAGAATCAAAACAAACTTTGTTGCCGAGGTCTTGGATACACTACATGAAGGTACGGCTCGTGAACTATGTGCCGTTGTCGGTGATGACTCTGTTTGGCACATCGAAACGGCAGACTTGTCCCTTGAAGAACTTGACGGCTGATTGTGTTGTCACCTTTCTCACTGGTTCCACTTCTAGACACTTTTTGAACTCCGCAGTCAGTGCGGCAGAGGTCAGCAGCGCAGCCTGCATTCGCATATTTACATATTTATGTTAGACTCCTGCGTATATCTTTTTTTTAGATCCTCAATCCGGCTTTTCTTTCCGAACACCACACTGAGCATCAAGGGCTACTGTCTATGCGGTAACATTTTTATATGTTTTGAATACATACCTCAAAACCTGTTAACAGGCTCGTACAGGCTTCTGTCAGTCCGCTCTTGGCGGACTGAACCTTCTAAATCATGGCACTCATAATAGTGTGGTGTTCCTCATTGATGGAGGCGCCGTTAAGCACCTCCAGCAAATTGTCTGGCGCCTCCGGTTGGACGGAGGTCGCCGGCATCGTAGGCTTGCCCTTCTTACAAAGGCGCCGCCCGCCGCACTCCGAAACCACTAAAGGTTCCGGAGCAGTGTCCGGCCCAGGGCTGGACTTAGACACCTCTAGGGCTTTACCCCCTTTGGGCCTGGAATCCGGGAGGTCGCCTTGCGGCGCCTCCAGGACCACCTCCTCCTGGTTTAGTCCCATTTGGGACTCCACCTCGGCATCGTCCATAGGGAGCGGGGAGGAGGCCGTCGAAAGTGAAGCGCTATTCACATCCGACGAATCCAGGGAGCCGCTCGACGAATCGCCGAGCTGAGCCTTGGGCGGAGTGCATGATTGAATTTGGCGTCAGAAAATACCGAATAACGGAGGAGCGCCATAAGTTATTTGGGTATCCTTACAATTTTGCCAGGGGCTTGACCCTGGATGGCCATTCCTCCCCACCGTCTTCGGCATCGGAGGCGTAGTCCGGTAGAAGGGTCTTCCTCTTCTTGGACCCTCCGACCTCCCCAGTTGGGGTGGCCTTCCTTTTCTTTCCTCCCACCGATGGAGGGGGAGAGGCTTCTTCTTCTTCCTCCTCCTCGTCCTCAGAGGCGTAGGGTGCTTCGGGGTTGTCAGGCGAGGAATCCGACACCACCAGGCGCCGGGAACTCTTTCGAGTTCCTGTGGCCTTCTTCTTGGCCTTCTTATCCGGCACCATGTGAGGTGCCGGAACCAGCAGCCCCGTCAATTGGGCTCCGCTGGGTCTTCTGGTAAGGGAGCCGGACAGTTAACCTGCCCGGACTTCTTCAGCCAGTCCTATCAAAGGTAAGGGAGGTTAGATCCCACATAGAGTCGGGCTATGAAAAACAAGAGTCCCGTAAAGGGTAGAATAGCTTACCTTGCTGGCCTGACGCCGCAAGCTGAATCCGCGATCTTTGGTAGCGGATGCGGGGGCCTCGGCGCCTTTGAACAGCACCTTCCAGGCATCTTCGTATGTAGTGTCGAAGAACTCGCTCAAGGTTTGATGTTGTGCCGGATCAAACTCCCACAATTTGAAGGCCCGTTGTTGGCATGAGGGGATCCGGCGGATGAGCATGACCTGGACTACATTGACGAGCTTGAGATTCTTGTTCACCATCTTTTGGACGCAGGCTTGAAGTCCGGTCAGCTCTTCTGAATCTCCCCACGTTAGGCCCGTCTCTTTCCAGGAGGTGAGCCATGTGGGGAAACCAGATCGGAATTCAGGGGCCGCCGCCCATTTGGGGTCGCGCGGCTCGGTGATGTAGAACCACCCCGACTGCCACCCCTTTATTGTCTCCACAAAGGAGCCCTCGAGCCATAGGACGTTGGCCATCCGGCCCACCATGGCACCTCCGCACTCCGCTTGGCGGCCTCCCACTACCTTCGGCTTGACAATAAAAGTCTTCAGCCATAAGCTGAAGTGGGGCTGGATGCAGAGGAAGGCCTCGCACACGACGATGAACACCGAGATGTTGAGGATGAAGTTCGGGGCCAGATCGTGGAAATCTAGGCCATAGTAGAACATGAGCCCCCGGACAATTGGGTGAAGTGGAAAACCTAGTCCGCGGAGGAAGTGGGTGATGAACACCACCCTCTCATGGGGCCTGGGGGTGGGGAGAAGCTGCCCCATGTTGGGGAGCCGATGCACGATGTTACTGGACAACTATCCAGCCTTCCGCAGCTTTTTGACTTTTTCCTCCGTTACGGAGGAGACCATCCACTTGCCTCCCGCTCCGGACATGGCTGGAGAAGGTTGAGTAGGGATGTACGGACTTGGGCGCTGGAGTTTGAGTACGCAGAAACGGATAAGCAAAGGAGGAAGAAGGCGTAGGTAAAAAGGCGGATCCTTATCCCCTTATATGGATGGACGAAACTATGCGTCCCCACCAGCCTGATAAAACTCGCTTATCTCCCAAGCGCCGTAATCAATGGCGTGGTTGGATTACCCACGCCCGTAGTGATGAGGATCCCGGAATAAGGGGACATGATCTCTGCTTTGAGAAGACGTACCAAAGAAACTGCCTCGCTAAACACGCTGAGGTGGCACATAAAAACGATTCAAATAAAGGCTTGGCCGTGGCGCGATGTCACGCTGCGAAATACGTCAGCAGATTAGATTTGTGCAGATATTATTCTCTCTACGGTGGTATGTGGAACTTATTTTGTAGAGCCGGACACTATCCTTGTGTTCAACACCTTCTATGAAGTATTCGGAGGAGGAACCCGCCTTGCAATGTCGAAGACAATTTGTGTGCCGGACTCGTCATCATTGAATCCTGGTTCAGGGGCTACTGAGGGAGTCCTAGATTAGGGGGTGTTCGGATGGCTGGACTATGACCTTTGGCCGGACTCCCGGACTATGAAGATACAAGATTGAAGACTTCATCCCGTGTCCGGATAGGACTTTCCTTAGCATGGAAGACAAGCTTGGCCATTCGATATGAAGATCTCCTCCCATTGTAACCGACTCTATCTAACCCTAGCCCCCTCCGGTGTCTATATAAACCGGAGAGTTTTAGTCCGTAGGACGAACAACAATCATGACATAGGCTAGCTTCTAGGGTTTAGCCTCTCTGATCTCGTGGTAGATCAACTCTTGTACTACCCATATCATCAATATTAATCAAGCAGGAGTAGGGTTTTACCTCCATCGAGAGGGCCCGAACCTGGGTAAAAACACCGTGTCCCGTGTCTCCTGTTACCATCCGCCTAGACGCACAGTTCGGGACCCCCTACCCGAGATCCGCCGGTTTTGACACCGACAATTGTGCCGGGCAGTCTTCTCAACCTCTTACCGAAGCCAAGTCCATGACATTAACGGCGGAACCGAGCGTCTTCACTATGGCTAGAAAGAAGAGAGGATAGGAGCATGGAATCTTGGCAGTCCATCAGTATCTGCTGGAATCAAGGGTAGTGCAATATCCTGGACGATCATGGATATATGTATATACATAAACATGGAAATCAACAAGAAATTGTATATACTGAAATTTGTTCGACTGCACACAGGGTTTGTGCCTGGCTCTGTAGATAGTGTTACATGCCTTGCCGGCAAGGCTAGTATTAAAAGGGGGTTGCCGGGGCTCCCGACAACCGCGCCTTATGGGTAAAACTTGCGAAGATGTTCGATATTCCAGGAGTTGCTCACCGGAGTACCATCTTCGGTCTCCAGGCGGACTGCGCCGGGCCTGGTGACTCGTATTACCCGATAAGGGCCTTCCAACTTCGGCGTCAACTTGTTTCAATTCTTGGCGGATTGAATACGCCGAAGAATAAGGTTGCCTTCCTCAAGGCTTCGGGCGTGAACCTTGCGGCTATGGTAGCGGCGCAAGGCTTGTTGGTAGCGCGCTTTTTGCACAGCAGCCTGAAGACGATCTTCCTTAAGGAGCGTAGCATCGTCTTGGTGCAGCTGCTCTTGCTCAAGCTCATCATAAGCGAGAACTCAAGGTGACCTGTATATGAGTTCTGTGGCGAGAACTGCTCTACCGCGTATACCAGGGAGAAAGGTGTCTGGCCAATGGCTCGATTAGGTGTCGATCTGATTGACCAAAGAACCGTTGGCAGCTCATTAATCCAGCGTCTTCCGCACTTGTGTAGCCTATCGAAAGTTCTTGTTTTGTGGCCTCGCAACACGTCAGCATTTGCCCTTTCTGCCTGGCCATTGCTTCTTGGATGAGCAACAGAATCAAAACAAACTTTGCTGCTGAGGTCTTGGATATACTACATGAAGGTGTGGCTCGTGAACTATGTGCTGTTGTCAGTGATGACTCTTTTTGGCACACCGAAACGGTAGACTAGTCCCTTGAAGAACTTGACGGCTGATTGTGTTGTCACCTTTCTCACTGGCTCCACTTCTGGACACTTTTTGAACTTGTCGATTGCAACGTACAAGTACTCAAAGCCCCGACAACACGGGTAAAGGGGCCCAGTATGTCGAGCCCCCAGACCAAAAATGTCTAAGAGAGAGGGATTGTCTGAAGAGCTTGAGCTGGTTGATGAAGCTTCTTTGAATGGAACTAGCACGCTTCACACTTGGTTACTAGCGTAGTTGCATCCTGAAGAGCGGTGGGCCAAAAGAAACCTTGCCGGAATGTTTTGCCGGCAAGGGCTCTTGACCCTATGTGGGAGCCACATATGCCTCCATGTATCTAAGCCAACACATCCAGTCCGTCCTCCTGAGGAATGCACTTCAATTTGACATTGTTCGTTCTCCTTCTGTATAGGACATCGTCCACAAACTAGTACATGCTGGACCGACAGGCTACTTTCTCTGCCTCTTCATGTTCCTCGGGGAGTTCCCCTCTTTGGAGGAACCGAACGGTGTGCTGTGCCCATGCGGGAGGCTGAGGCTCGACGGAAAGGACTAAAGGCACGTCTTTTGCCGCGGGGGCAACTGTCTCTACAGAAAGGGCTTGAGGCCCTACCGGAGTCTGCTGCACCCTGGGAAGCTTGGAGTCCCTGGCAACTTCTTTGCCAGTCGCTCCTGGGAGCTCAGCGGGAAAGTACTTGCCGGGGCCCGCCTTCCTTCGCTTATTCTGTCCTACTGATCGTTCAACGGATGGCTGAGTGAATTGGAGCACAAAGGTACCTGGTTCCAAAGGCAACTTGAGGGCAGCGCGTTTTGACAAGTTGTCGGCAATGATATTCTCTACTCGAGGAACATGCTCTGTTTGCAGAACATCAAAATGCTCCTCCAATTTCCTCACTTCATCTACATAGGCCTCCATCAAAGGGCTCTAATAATCTTTGTTGACTTTCTTAACGAAAAGTTGCGAATCACCTCTGATGATGAGCTTCCTGATTCCGAGGTCTGTCGCGATCCTGAGACCGGCAAGCAGTCCCTCATACTTTGCAATGTTGTTTGTTGATTTTTCCTAGGGAAAGTGCATCTGGACTACGTACTTGAGGCACTCTCCGGTGGGTGCGACGAGTAGCACGCCGGCACAAGCACCTTGCAGCGAGAAAGCCCCATCAAAGTATATAATCCAATCACGGCTTGTCTCCTTGTCGGGAAGAATGGTCTCTTGAATTCTTCATCAGGCGTTGAGGTCCATTCTGCGATAAACTCTGCCAAGTGTCTGCTCTTAATTGTCAAAGTGCTTTCAAACTTGAGACCAAAGCTTGACAGGTCCAAAGCCCACTCCACAATCCTCCCGGTTGCATCTAGGTTGTGCAAGATCCGTTGCAACGAGAGGCGAGTGACGACGGTGATCTCATGTGCTTGGAAATAGTGATGCAGCTTTCTTGAGGCCATAAGAAGGCCGAAAAGAAGCTTTTGCATACCAGAATATCTTGATCTAGCCCCCTGCAAGAGGGAGCTGACAAAATAAACCGTGTGCTGCATCACCTTCTTCTTCCGTTTCACTTCGCTTGCTTGCCGAGATACTATCTCGGTAGGACCGGGCTCTGTCGGGGGTCCTACCTTGCCGGCATCAGGCTCTGCCGGGGAAGGCCCTGGATCATCATCTGACGGCCTCACCGTTGCCGCTGCTTCTTCCTCAACTTCTCTTTGCACCACTAGTGCATCACTGACCACTTTATTCATCTCCCCTAGATATAGCAGCAACGGCTCTTGGGGTTTAGGCACGACTAGTATTGGCGTAGAGGAGAGGTACTTCTTCAAATCTTGCAGAGCTGCCTCCACTTCCAGAGTCCATTTCATTGGACCTACCTTTTTCAAAATTTTGAAAAAGGGGAGGGAGCGCTCAGCAGATTTGGAGATGAACCTACTCAGAGTAGGAATGCAGCTGGTGTGCCTACGGACATCTTTCACTCGTGTTGGCACCTCAATCTGCTCAATCGCTTTGATCTTCGCAGGATTTTCTTCGATTCTGTGTTGAGATACAAAGAACCCAAGAAGTTTGCCGAATGGGACGCCGAACACACACTTCTTAGGGTTGAGCTTGAGGTTGATCTTCCACAAATTTGCAGATGTTTCCTCCAGATCTTGCACGAGCGTGGCCTTGTCCTTGGTTTTGACCACTATATCATCCATATAAGCTTCCATATTTCTATGCAGCTGGAGCTCAAAACCAATTTGGACCGCTTGGGAAAACGTCGAACCAACACTTTTCAACCGGAAAGGCATTTGTACAAAACAGTATGTACCACATGGGGTGATGAGCGTGGTATTTTCTTCATCTTCCTTCGTCATGAAGATCTGGTGGTATCTTGAGTAGGCGTCGTGGAACGACAACAGGTCGCACCCGGCAGTGGAGTCCACTATCTGGTCAATGCGTGGCAAAGGGAAAGGATCCTTTGGACAGGCTTTATTGATATCTATATAGTCAATACACATCCTCCACTTCGCATTTTCCTTATGCACCACCACTAGATTGGCCAACCACATTGGGTGGAGCACTCCTCTGACCAAGCCTGCCACTTCCAACTTCCTGATCTCCTCAATGATGAACTCTTGTCGCTCCAAAGCTTGCTTCTTGACTTTTTGCTTAACGGGCCGCGCATGAGGACAGACAACAAGGTGGTTCTCATTCACCGCCTTGGGAACACCGGGGATGTCAGATGCTTGCCATGCAAACACATCGACATTCGCACGTAGGAAGGTAGTGAGCGCGGTTTCCTATTTGTTGTCATGTGTGGAGCTTCTGGTAAAAGCTCAGCCCGTGCCATCCTACTTGACGGGTACCTTCTTGGTTTCTGGTGGTGCTTCCTTGGATTTCTTTCTCTTTCTAGTGGAGCTCTTTGGCACGTTCTCAACAGGAACGCATAACTCTGAGGAGGCGCGTTTGCCGGAGTGGGTGTAGGAGTCCTTGTTGGGCCAGAATTCTTACCAGTGGTTGAGGTCTTGCCGGTCTTCTTCGGATCCCTCAAGACTATCTTGTCCCTCCTCTTTGTCTAGTCTTTCGTATTCAGCCCTTTGCTTCTCCATCAGCTGCTCAACTTGACGGCAGTTTTGGAGGTCATGGCCTTTGGTGCGGTGAATCTTGCAATATTGCTTGTCGAAGTCCTCTGGTTTGCCGGCAGCCGCCAAGGCTCGGCAGGCGTCGCACCCAGCAACCTCCTTGCCGGGGTCATCAACATGGCATTCTTGGTGGTACCGGGGTTGCCGGATTCCTCGACAGCAAGCACGGTCTTGCCCTTACGCTTCATGTTGCGTCGTCGGCTCTTCTTCGCCGGGGCAAGGACGTCTTCATCTCCAGAGTCACTTCCCTCGTTGGCATCTTCGCCGGGGTACTTCCTTCCTTCTTCTGCTCGGGCACACCTATCGTCCAGAACATATAGCTCGGCAACATCCACAACATTGTTCATCGCCAACTCTTCACGCATCTTATGATTGCGCACATTCTGATGGAACGCGCTAATGACAGTGGAGGGATGAACATCTGGGATGTTATATTGCACCCAGCTGAATCTCTATATGTACTTGCGCAAGCATTCTCCGTCCCTCTGAGGGATCACATGCAAATCACTTGCCTAGCTAGGAGTTATGTGCCCGCCAGTAAAGGCGCCAACAAACTCATGGCACAAATCCAACCAAGAAGAGATGGAATCCATCGGCAGGTGCATCAACCATGACCTCATGTTGGGCTTGAACACCAACTGGAAATAGGTTGCGAGTACCTTGCCGTCCCGAGCTCCGACGGCTGGCATCACGATGGTGTAAACGCTAAGGAACTAGGACAGATGAGTCTTGCCATCGTACTTCTCCGGGACCTCTGGTTTGAACGTGTGGGTGGTGGGCCACTGGAACTGCTATAGCTCACAAGTAAACGATGGACATGTTATTGCACAGGGCAGGTCGCCAGCATCCTCCGGTGCAGGCCTATACGCAGTGGGCCCAACACACCTATCAGATTGGTGGCGCGCCTCTCGTCGCCGCTCGATAGTGGTCCGGGCATCCTCCTTGAGCCGTTCCCGAAGGACTTGACGTTGGTCGCTGACGGAGTCCTGGATTAAGGGGTCCTCGGACGGCCGGACTATGTAGCGTGGGCCGGACTGTTGGTCCGTGAAGATACAAGACACAAGACTCTCTCTGTGTCCGGATGGGACTCTTCTTGGCGGGGAAGGCAAGCTTGGCACCTGGATATGAAGATTCCTTTATCTGTAACCGACTTTCTACAACCCTAGTCCCCTCCGGTGTCTATATAAACCAGAGGGCTTAGTCTGTAGAGGAAATCATAATCATACATGCTAGACTTCTAGGGTTTTAGCCATTACAATCTCGTGGGAGATCAACTCTTGTAATACTCATATTCATCAAGATCAATCAAGCAGGAAGTAAGGTATTACCTCCATAGAGAGGGCCCGAACCTAGGTAAACATCGTGTCCCCTGCCTCCTATTACCATCAACCTTAGACGCACAGATCGGGACCCCCTACCTGAGATCCGCTCGTTTTGACACCGACATTGGTGCTTTTATTGAGAGGTTCGCTGAGTCGTCACCAAAAGGTTTGATGGCTCCATCAATCATCTACAACAATGTAGTCCAGGGGAAGGTTTTCCTCCCCGGACAGATCTTTGTATTCGGCGGCTTCGCACTGTGGGCCAACTCGCTTGGCCATCTAGAGAAGATCAACAGCTACGCCCCTGGCCATCGGGTCAGGTTTGGAAGCTTGAATTACGTTACCGATATCTGCGGAGACCTCATCTTCGACGGATTCGAGCCCATGGCAGCCGCTCCCTGCCACCACGATGAACATGACCTAAATCTGTCATCGGACCGTGCCCAGGAGATAGCGCATGTAACTGCTTTGGCCCTGGATCCGGAGCAGATTGTGCCATTCGAGGACGGGAAGCTCAACCCCGCCATGGAAGCCGCAGACTCAGTGGCGTTATAGCCGCACACAGATCCAACCTCGAGCGGGGCTTGTGTCACCGGAACCTCGGATTCGTCTCTAGCCATAGGTTCCGAACTGCGTGCATCCGCACCCATCGAACCTGATCAGGCACCGATCATTGAATTTAGCTCTGGGGACATCTTTGGACACTCACACTTAGGAGATGTGCTAAACTCATTAAAAGCCCTCTCCTTATCAGGGGACTCTCAGCCGAACTATATCCTGTTTGGATTGGAAGCGGATGATGGAGAATTCTGCTTCCCACCCACCACCCACTTCATAGCCACTGTCGAAGACATCGACAGTATGCACGACGATGCCGGAGAGGAGCAGGCACAACAACCACCGCTTACAGGGCACTGGACAACCACCTCCTCGTATGACGTATACATGGTGGATACACCCAAAGAGAACAACGGCGACAATGAAAAGGATCCAGCCGAGGATAAGCCTCCTGAGATACAGCCAAAGCACCGACATCAGCGGCGCCCCTCTAAACCATGCCATGGAAAAAACGGCAATACCGGCACAGGAGAAAATAATTCTCCGGACGATGCCAAAGACAACAAAGACTCCGTTGAGACAACTTCCGAACAGGATGAACAGGAGGATGGGCGAGTCAGCCCTAATGAACAGGTTGTTAAGGAAGACTCGGAGGACAGTAATTATCTTCCACCCTCCGAGGATGAGGCGAGCCTCGGCGACGAAGACTTTATCATGCCTAAGGAGCCTGTCAATCAGGAGCGCTTTAAGCGCCGGCTAATAGCCACTGCAAGGATCCTGAAAAAGAAGCAGCATCAGCTTCAAGCTGATCAAGGTCTACTCAATGACAGATGGACTAATGTCCTGGCAGCCGAGGAATATGGCCTCGAGCACCCAACCAAAAGTTACCCGAAATGCAAATTGTTACCCCAATTCGACGACGAGGCGCTGGATCCCGTCCTACCAGTGCGTAATGCGGCTGACCGACCACCACGTGGCTGGGATAAAGCGGCAACTCAAGCCGAATACGAGCCCACTCTACCTCGTCGTTAAAACAGAGACACAACAGCTCGGGGATACACATATGACCTGCGGCATGACCTGGAAAACAGAGCAGGTCAGACCGGATCAATCTGTGGATCATGGGGGTGTGCCCCGATGTGCGATGATGTCCATCTGGCCGGACATGACAAACATAACCACACCTGGGACAAAAACCGCAGATGAACTCCATCCGAGCTACATTGCGACTTGGCCCGATATAGGGGCGCCGCACACCCCCTTTGCTTCACTGATGAAGTAATGGAACATGAATTCCCAGAAGGGTTCAAACCCGTGAACATCAAATCATATGATGGGACAATAGACCCCGCGGTATGGATTGAGCATTTTATCTTCCACATTCAAATGGACCGCGGTGATGATCTTCATGCCATCAAATACCTCCCGCTAAAACTCAAAGGACCTGCTCGGCACTGGTTGAACAGTTTGCCTGAAAACTCAATTGGCAGCTGGGAAGACTTGGAAGACGCCTTCCTCAACAACTTCCAGGGAACATATGTCCGACCTCCGGATGCCGACGACTTAAGTCACATAGTTCAACAGCCCGGAGAGTCAGCCAGGAAATTCTGGACTAGGTTCTTAACTAAAAAGAACTAGATCGTCGACTGTCCTGATGCCGAAGCCCAAGTGGCCTTTAAACATAGCATCCATGAAGAATGGCTTGCCCGACACATCGGCCAAGAAAAGCCGAAGTCCATGGCAGCCCTCACGACACTTATGAACCACTTCTGCGCAGGCGAGGATAGCTGGCTAGCCCGTAGCAATAACAATACAAGCGAACCTGGCACCTCTAAAGCCAGCAATAGCAACGGCAAGCCCCACGCAACATACACAAGCATCGAAGCAATGGTGACAACACCGAGGAGACGACGGTCAACACTGGATTCAGTGGCTATAAGTCCGGTCAGCGGAAGAAGCCAACTAAAAGAAAAAATCCAGGCTCGTCCAGCTTGGACCGCATACTCGATCGTCGATGTCAAATCCACGACATTCCTGATAAACCAGCCAATCATACCAACAAAGACTGTTGGGTTTTTAAATAGGTAGATTTGCTAACTGCCGAGAACAAGGAAAAGGGGTCGCAAAGCAAGGACGATGACGAGGAGCCCTGGCCACCGAACACAGGGGGACAGAAGAAGTCCCCCCCCCCAAGTTAAAACGGTGAACATGATATATGCTACCCATATCCCCAAGAGGGAGCGCAAGAGCGCGCTCAGCGACGTCTACGCGATGGAGCCAGTCGCTCCAAAGTTCAACCCATGGTCATCCTGCCCGATCACCTTCGATCGTAGGGACCATCCGACCAGTATCCGTCATGGCATTTCAGCTGCACTGGTCCTCGACCCCATCATTGATGGATTCCATCTTACGCGATTCCTCATGGATGGTGGCAGCAGCCTGGACCTGCTCTATCAGGATATAGTGCGCAAAATGGGTACTGACCCCTCAAGGGTCAAGCCCACAAAAACCACATTTAAAGGAGTCATACTAGGTGTAGAGGCCCGCTGTACGGGCTGGATCACACTGGAGGTGGTCTTCAGATCCCCGGACAACTTCCAAAGCAAAGAGTTGATCTTCGATATCGTTCCCTTCCACAGTGGCTATCACACACTGCTTGGACGAACCGCATTCGCTCGATTCAGTGTGGTGCCACACTACGCTTATCTCAAGCTCAAGATGCCCAGAGCACTCGGTGTCATAACAGTCAATGGAAACACGAAACGCTCCCTCCGTACCGAGGAGCACACCACTGGCCTCGCAGCATAAGCACAGAGCGGCCTTTTCAGGCAGAACCTTAATTTGGCGGCCAAGCTCCCGGACACTATTAAACGAGTCTGAACTACTCTACAACAGGACAGTCCAGCTCGTCAAGAGCTTGACTAGCAATTCAGCCTCCGTCCCAGTCCCGACCAAACGGCGGCATTCGTACCGCGCGTACATAACTACACACTCAAAATACCATGGGCATAGAAGGAGGCACAACTAGATCGTGGTCCACAATACGGCTCAACCTCCCCTGGACCCACATACTTTCACTTTTTCTTTTTCTTTTCAGGTTTCTTTTTTTCCTAGGCCTTTCTAGGTGGCCTGATTGTCGGACCTATCAAGGGACAGACTCACTATCGGTGTGAAAACCGGCGGATCTCGGGTATAGGGTCCCGAACTGTGCGTCTAAGGCTAATGGTAACAGGAGGCGGGGGACACAATTTTTACCCAGGTTCGGGCCCTCTCTATGGAGGTAATACCCTACTTCCTGCTTGATTGATCTTGATGATATGAGTATTACAAGAGTAGATCTACCACGAGATCGTAGAGGCTAAACCCTAGGAGCTAGCCTATGATTATGATTGTTGTTGTCCTACGGACTAAACCCTCCGGTTTATATAGACACTGGAGGGGGCTAGGGTTACAACAGAGTCGGTTACAAAGAAGGAAATCTACATATCCGAATTGCCAAGCTTGCCTTCCACGCAAAGGAGAGTCCCACCCGGACACGGGACAAACTCTTCAGTCTTGTATCTTCATAGTCCAACAGTCCGGCATAAGCATATAGTCCGGCTGTCTGAGGACCCCCTAATCCAGGACTCCCTCAATAACCCCTGAACTAGGCTTCAATGATGATGAGTCCAGAGTGCAGATTGTCTTCGGCATTGCAAGGTGGGTTCCTTCTCTGAATACTCCAGAGAAGATTTTAAACACAAGAATGGTGTCCGTGTAACGCCCTGGATGTAACTTTCCATATTTGTAAATGCAACTCTTGCCATTTTTGTCTATGTGATATAGTATCTCCTTCGTGGTTGTGTTTTTGTCTTTAGTTTTGAATTTTGTTCATGTCATGCATTTTATCTCATGTCATCATTCGCATTGCATCGACATTGTTTTCTTAAAACTTGCATCCGCTCGTAGTTTCCGCTCCTCGCTTCTCTCCGTTGCGTTTGACCGTTCCGAGACCGGCCGAGTTTTCGATTCCCTCTTGTCTGACCGTTTGACCCTCTCTACGCTTTACTCAGACCCCTTGCGTGCGCGTCCGAAACTCCCCCAAACTCGAACCTGGATGTCATGATCGATGAGTCCGGATCATCCCCAAACATCTATAAAGCATCTCCGTTTTCTTATCTGGACCCCCTACCTATTTATTTCTTGAACGTCCGATTGCGATCGGAGGGGCTAGATTAGCCCCAACCAAAATCCTCTTACTATATATTAAGATGAAACCCTTACTAGCCTGTCCAATCCATCCATCCGCTCACCCGCCGTCGCCACCTACTCACCTTTCTCCCTCGGGATCCATCCCAACCAACCAGCCTCCATCTCTTCCCGATCTAAATCCTCCCCGACCAATTCCCGTGATTTCGGCCGCCGTCCAAACACAGCAAAGCCGCGGCCTCCCTCGCTCTCTGGATCAGAAGGAGCCTTCGTCTCTGCTCCTTCCCACCCGTGCACGCCCGTCTGCTTGGCTGGAGGCCATCCCGAGCTCCTCCAGGACCCCGCGCCACCGAGGAGCCACCTCATCGCCGGAAACCAGCACCGTTCCACCTCGTGTCGCGGCCTCCTCTGTTTCTCCTCGAGCCCGCAGCAACAGCAACCCCGAGAACCCCAGCGCCAGAAGTAGTCGACCCCGCGCCGGAGTCCCTCATGCCCGGGCGTCTCCGTCGACCCTGCCGTCGGCCGGCGACCTCGTCAGCTGGAGCTCGCCTTTGCCGGCAGTAGGAGCAGCACGTCACCGCGCCTCCTTTCCTTCCCTCTCTCTCGCTCTGCATCTGATGCTCCTGACCCCGCCGTCTCTTGTTCCAGGAGATTGATCCCAGAGCCCGTCCTCGAGGCCGTCGCCCCAGCTGATGACCATAAGCCTCCTCCCGAGCCTCCTCACGCCGGCGCCAAGTCCCACAGCCGAGCTCTGCTTCCGCCTGCCTGCGCCCAAGCCATCACTGCCACTGTCCCCTGCCTCGCCAGCCCCGTGCCGTGGCCTGTGCTTCCGCTACAACGAACGCGCTTGCGTTGACTGCGTCCACATCGACCGAGCGGCCTCCCCTGCTCGCGTGGGCTGCGCGCACCCTGTCGGCCTCATCTCTTCCATCGACCTGGGCTTGGCCCATGGTGAGGCCCCCCTGCAGTGCCTCTTTTGTTTTCATCTGCTGGCCCAACATGTAGTAGATTCGGCCTAGTGTAGTATTTTTTTCAGATCTACGATTTTAGCATTATCCAGTGAACGTCTGTTTTATAGAAAAACCCCTCAAGTTCATGCATTAATAACTTCATAACCAAGCATCGGAATTAAACAAACTTTTCATGTAAAATGCTTAGTTTTTCATCTAGTTTCATAATATGCTACTCTTATCCATGTTTGGAATGTTTAAAATGTTGTGTGGTTAAATTTGCTCAAATGCCATGTTAAAATGATTTATTTCATAACTAAATAACCGTAGCTCGGTTTTAAATAAACTTCATATGTAAATGGGGTGGAAAAATGCCTAGTTTAACTTGGTGCACTTTCTTTGCATGTTTAACAACATTAAAATATGTTTTAGGGTAGAACAGTACCAAATTCATAAATTGCACATGAGGATTTTCCGGAATTGTTGGTTGTTGTTTCCGGCCTCATTTAAACTTGCATAAATAGTTAGTTTACTTTTGTTACACCCCTTGCCATGTTTAACAACATTTAACATTGTTGTGTACCTAAACGAGAGCGAACTAAATAACTTGGATGTGGTGTTTCGTCAATATGCTACTCGTTGCATATTGAGCTCCACTTAACTTGTAGTATTCTTTGTTGCACTTTGCCATGCCATGCCTTATTAAACCGGACCTGCATCATACTTGTTTGTGCTTCATGCCATGTTTATGCTTGTGCATTTACCATGTCATTTGTTTCTTTCCGGTGTTGCTTCTTAGTTCTGGTATTGCGATTGTGAGGATTCGTTCGACTACTCCCGTTCGTCTTCTTCATGGACTCGTTCTTCTTCCTAGCGGGATCTCAGGCAAGATGACCGTCACCCTGGATCTCACTACTATCATTGCTATGCTAGTTGCTTCGTTCTATCGCTTTGCCGCACTACCTATCTCTTGTTGATCAAGCCTCCCAAATTGCCATGTCAGCCTACATTTTCACCCTTCCTAGCAAACCATTGCTTGGCTATGTTACCGCTTTGCTCAGCCCCTCTTATAGTGTTGTTAATTGCAGGTGAAGTTGAAGATTGCTCCATGATGGATCGGATTATGTTGGGATATCACAATATCTCTTATTTAATTAATGCATCTATATACTTGGTAAAGGGTGGAAGACTCGGCCTTATGCCTGGTGTTTTGTTCCACTCTTGCCACCCTAGTTTCCGTCATACCGGTGTTATGTTCCTTGATTTTGTGTTCCTTACGCGGTTGGGTGATTTATGGGACCCCCTTGATAGTTCGCTTTGAATAAAACTCCTCCAGCAAGGCCCAACCTTGGTTTTACCATTTCCCTCACCTAGCCTTTTTCCCTTGGGTTTCCGGAGCCCGAGGGTCATCTATATTTACCCCCCCCCCCGGGCCAGTGCTCCTCCGTGTGTTGGTCCAAACTAGAGCACCGTGCGTGACCGTCCCTTGGCAACTTGGGTTACATTGGTACATGTACGCTTCGCTTATCCAGTTTGCCCTGAGAACGAGATATGTGCAGCTCCTATCGGGATTTTTCGGCACATCGGGCAGCTTTGCTGGTCTTGTTTTACCATTGTCGAAATGTCTTGTAAACCGGGATTTAGAGACTGATCGGGTCTTCCTGGGAGAAGGAATAACCTTTGTTGACCGTGAGAGCTTGTGATGGGCTAAGTTGGGACACCCCTGCACGGTATAAACTTTCGAGAGCCATGCCCGCGGTTATGTGGTAGATGGGAATTTGTTAATGTCCGGTTGTAGATAACTTGACACCAGATTCGAATTAAAATGCATCAACCCCGTGTGTAGCCGTGATGGTCTCTTCTCGGCGGAGTCCGGGAAGTGAACATAGTTTTGGGTTATGTTTGACTTAAGTGGGAGTTCAGGATCGCCTCTTGATCATTGTTAGCTTCACGACTGTTCTGTTTGCTCTCTTCTCGCTCTTATTTGCATATGTTAGCCACCATATATGCTTAGTCGCTGCTGCAACCTCACCACTTTACCCCTTCCTTACCGATTAAGCTTTGCTAGTCTTGATACCCATGGTAATGGGATTGCTGAGTCCTTGTGGCTCACAGGTTACTACAACAACAGTTGCAGGTGCAGGTTATGCGATGATCATGACGCGAGAGCGATGCTTGATTGTTTTGGGGTTCTTCTTCTGCTTCTTCTTCAATCAGGGGATAGGTTCCATGTCGGCAACCTGGGCTAGCAGGGTGGATGTCATTTGAGTTTTTGTTTGTGTTTCATCCGTAGTCGGATGGTGCTCTTATGTATGATGATGGTGTATTCGTGTGGCATTGTATGCCCCTTGTATGTATCCCCATTTATCATGTAATGTTGATGTAATGATATCCACCTTGCAAAAGCGTATCAATATGCGGTTCTATCCTTGGTGGGACCTTCGAGTCTCTTTAGGATAGTATCACATATTGGACATGACAAGTTGGTATCAGAGCCTCGACCGACCATAGGAGCCCCCTTGATTGTTGGCCGTAGTTGAGTCTAGAAGAAAACTATTTTGAGTCTTAGGATTATATATATCGGAGAGTAGGATTCTTTTTACTCCTCAGCCCCCTTCATCGCTCTGGTGAGGACTCCTACGTAGATTTTTTGTCTTTCCTCTCCTCAAATTTCACTAAAAAAAGAATTTTAGGATCACGCGGGTATCTTGGGATCGTTCCGATATTTTTATGACGAGAACATTGTTCTTGGTACCTCCTGTCATTTAGGGGTTGTGGAAGTGTCCCGGGGAGTTGAGCTCCGAGGTGTTGTCATCATAATTTTATCGTTGCAGTTCTGGCATACCTGAGTTTTGCCAACATCGAAAATCTCTTTTATGCAGTTGTTGGTGAGATAACCTCGACGCCACCCAGTACTGGGGAGTTCGGGAGTATTGCCATAACTCGTATAACGGATGCTTTTCGAAGGTTGAGGTACACGATTTCCGGAGTTTTCTTGGTTATGTGTTGACGGATGGATACAGCTGGATGTAGGGATTGTTAGTTTGGGTGAGATATATTGCTTCCCCTGTATCCCCAACACCAGATTGCATAACCAGAAAGTTTCGGGAGTTTATAGGTGGGAATTCAAGTAGCTCCCAGAATATCTTTCCGACAGATGCATGATATGAGATTGGGGTTCGACATCTAGTGGTCCGCCTATCCACGGTCGTTTTTTACAGTGGTCTCATTGTGTCTTAAAGAGCCCTTGGCTATGCTGGTTCGGGGACACTTCGTATGTCGTGTGCACTGCCTTGTACATGATGGTGTTGTACGATCGAGCCCGTGTGGGCCCCACCACAAAAACTTCGGACGAAATCTCTATCATATGTTTCTTCCGGCTTATTCTGCAAGCCAATCCTTTGTTTTGTTTTATTTGTGGTATTCGAGTTGCTTCAAAGTCAAATGTTGAATCCATACCTTCCCTAAACGGTGTTCTCATATTGCTATGTGAATACTAATCCTTCTTGACCATCGAGGTCGTCATGTTAATTCTTTTCCAACCGGCGTGCTTCTCTTCAAGTGGATCCAATCATTTCAGCATATGCGAGTTCAATTCTAAGTTTTCTGAGCGGTGTTTGTTTCATCCGTCCCAAGTTGTCTTTGTTTTCCCGCCCTCTCACCCTTTTCTTCAAGGACTCAGATATCTTAATCAAGTATCCATCTTATGGATGTGAAGTTTCTCCATTCTTTTCCCGTCAATGTTCTTATCTGGTGATTCTCAGGAAGATACTAATAGAGCTTCGAGTTCATCATTCTTCGTTATTTTCCTTCTCCGGTGGATTTAATTCAAGCTTTCGGTGTTGTTCATATCCCTTTCCTTGTTTCAAATGCTATCCCATGCCGGTGCATACCATAATCGTTCACCTCTCTCTATTCGTATCTGGAGTGCTAAAGATATCTCAGAAGAATCATGTTTCCATTCTTAATCGAGTTACTTCAAGGTTTTTCTCTAATTCAAGCTATTTAATTCAACCGGTGCAACCTCTCTTTAAAATTGTTCAACGGTGTTTTCTTTTGAGTGGGCCCTAACCCACATGTCTTTTCCCAGGATCTTACCTGACTCTTCTAACTTATCCGGAGCGATTCCCAAAGTCTTTCAAAGTTTGACGTAAGAATGAATTTTCATCAGTCATATTCCTTCTCCAAGATTGCTTTCAGAATATTTTCATCGTTGGTTCATCATTTCTATTCTTCTTTGTTCTGGAGTGTCTCAAGAATTGGGTGGTGTTTCTCCTCGTCATTCTCGAATTTTGAAGACCGAAGAAGAGTTCCTCTTAAATCCTTACTTGTTCTTCCAAAGATGTGTAGTTCAAGTTTGATGCCATCCTCTCATAATTGTTTTCGATTGTGAGAATTCTTTTCAACCATCCGACGCATTTCAGGAGTTGCTTCCTTTCTTGATAATCCGAATGCCATCATTTCTGAATATTACTCATTCTCAACCTTCAACTCTTGTTCTCCAAATCTAACCGGTGCCTCATTCAAGTATTCTCTAATCAGCTCGGGATCTATTCATTCACTTGTATCTAAATTCTCTGAAACAACTTCGTTCATTTTCCAATTCTTCCTGGTGATGTGTTCGTTTTCTTCGTTCGTTCTTTTAATCCTTATGGTGGTTCGTCCAACATTCCTCTTCCGTTGTTATCATACCAATTCATTCGCCCTTTCCAAATCCTACCGGTAGTTCGTGGAAGACCTTCCCAGGTTGCGCTATTTCTCTCTTCAATCTTTTCAAGAAGAATAAGTAGTATGCCAAATCCGTTGCTTGTCATCAATTTATATTGGTGAAGGATACGCATAACATAATTCTTATTCTTGTTTCATCCAAGTGATTAATTCCTCTTCCGGAGTTCCAAGTTTTCCGCTTTATCTCGTCACGAAGCTCCATCTCAATCATCGCAAGGCTTCAACTTGTGTTCTCAACTTCTCTTTCATTTTATCATCTTTTTATTACCGGAGTTCTTCATAGAGGCTCTACATGGTGGTTCATCAAGGATTCCTTTCATTCTCGATTTGTTCTTCAAGATTTCTCTTGAAGTTAAGATCCACCAAGCTTTACTCTAGAATAAACATGGTGTTCAACACATGTATTATTTAGAGGAGTTCAAGCATTCTTCATCTTAAATTCCAAAGTACAGTTCTTTCTACCTTATATCTTGAGATGGTGTTATGTCACTCTTGACGATTTCTCCTTGTGTTTCATGATTCACAAGTTTTCAGGAATGAGATATTTAAATCCATCATATTCTCTTCGTTCAAGAGATCTTTTTGACCAATCAACTTCTTCGTTGGAGTTATCTTGTGTCAGATTTCACCTAAAGCCTTTCCTTAAGGGTTGTTGCTATTTGTGGTGATTATGCATGACCCAAGCTTGCTCTTTATCCTCTTGGTGGAAGAAGTTTTCATCCCTTTGTTGATCTCAAAGCAAGCAATTGTTTTCGTTTGTGGCAGAATGTCACCTCATAGTCTTGAGATGTTTTCCATAAGCCCACAACAAGCTTGTGCTTTTCGTTGTTGATTTTCCAACAACTCCGTTCAATCCTTCTTTGCAAGTATGCTTTCCAAGCTCATTTGTGGTAAAAGTTGTCTTTTTCTTCTCCGTCCCTTTATCCAAGCGATCTAGCTTCTATTCTTTTGTTCTGGAGGCATTGTGATGTTACTCTCTTCGACTCATCATCTTGTATTGTGAAGATCATGTTATTTTCTTGCTTATCCAGTTAACCGGAGTGTTGTGTTCTCATTCAAGTTCTTTTCATCTTATCAAGTCTTGCATCTCTTTTCAACCGGAGTGTTGTCCGAATTTGATCTTGTCTTGTTCCTTGTTTATCTTGCTTCAACCAGAGTGGTTCCAATTCCTTCTTGTCATTGTACTCGTCATTCATAGCTTTGCAACCTCCAAGGTTCACATGGTGTTCCTTGTTTCTATTTTCTACCACAGTGCTCTCAATTGTGTTCAACTCCACTGTGTTCTTTCTTTCAACTTTTCAATCTCTCAAGGTTCTTTGGTTTCACTCATTGGTCGAAGAAGCAACTTAGTTTTACCTCTTCTCTTCCTCTTTCGTTTCTCTTCGGTGCCATCCTAGATCTCGGGACGAGATCCTTTTGTAGTGGTGGAGTGTTGTAACGCCCCGGATGTAACTTTCCATATTTGTAACTCCAACTCTTGCCATTTCCGGCTATGTGATATACTATCTCCTTCGTGGTTGGGTTTTTGTCTTTTGTTTTGCATTTTGTTCATGTCATGCATTTCATCTCATGTCATCATTCGCATTGCATCAGCATTGTTTTCTTAAAACTTGCATCCGCTCGTAGTTGCCGCTCCTCGCTTCTCTCCGTCGCGTTTGTTGACCGTTTCGAGACCGACCGGGTTTTTGATTCCCTCTTGCCTAACTGTTTGACCCTCTCTATGATTTACTCACACCCCTCGCGTGCGCGTCCGAAACTCCCCCAAACTCGAACCTAGATGTCGTGACCGATGAGTCCAGATCATCCCCAAACATCTATAAAACATCTCCGTTTTCTTATCTGGACCCCCTACCTATTTATTTCTCAATCGTCTGATTGCGATCGGAGGGGCTAGATTAGCCCCAACCAAAATCCTCTTACTATATATTCAGATGAAACCCTAACTAGCCTGTCCAATCCATCCATCCCCTCCCCCGTCGTCGCCACCTACTCACCTTTCTCCCTCGGGATCCATCCCAACCAACCAGCCTCCATCTCTTCCCGATCTAAATCCTCCCCGACCAATTTCCGTGATTTCCGCCGCTGTCCAACCACAGCAAAGCCACAGCCTCCCTCACTCTCTGGATCAGAAGGAGCCTTCGCCTCTGCTCCTTCCCGCCCGTGCACGCCTGTCTGCTTGGCTGGAGGCCACCACGAGCTCCTCCAGGACCCCGCACCGCCGAGGAGCCGCCTCATCGGCGGAAACCAGCGCCGTTCCACCTCGTGTCGCGGCCTCCTCTGTTTCTCCTCGAGCCCGCAGCAACAACAACCCCGAGCACCCCAGCACCAGCAGTAGTCAATCCCGTGCCAGAGTCCCTCGTGCCCGGGCGTCTCCGTCGACCCTGCCGTCGGCCGGCAACCTCGTCAGTCGGAGCTCGCCTTCGCCGGCAGTAGCAGCAGCAGGTCACCGCGCCTCCTTCCCTTCCCTCTCTCTCGCTCTACGTCTGATGCTCCTGACCCCGCCGTCTCTTGTTCCAGCAGATCGATCCCAGAGCCCGTCCTCGAGGCCGTCGCCCCAGCTGATGACCAGGCGCCTCCTCACGCCGGTGCCAAGTCCCATAGCCGAGCTCTGCTTCCACCTGCCTGCGCCCAAGCCATCGTTGTCGCCGTCCCCTACCTCGCCAGCCCCGTGCCGTGGCCTCTGCTTCCGCTACAACGAACGCGCTTGCGTTGACTGCGTCCACATTGACCGAGCGGCCTCCCCTGCTCGCGTGGGCTGCGCGCCCCCTACCGGCCTCATCTCTTCCATCGACCTGGGCTTGGCCCATGGTGAGGCCCCCCTGTAGCACCTCTTTTGTTTTCTTCTGCTAGCCCAACATGCAGTAGATTCAGCCTAGTGTAGTATTTTTTTTCAGATCTGCGATTCTAGCATTATCGGCTGAACGTCTGTTTTATAGAAAAACCCCTGAAGTTCATGCATTAATAACTTCATAACCAAGCATCGGAATTAAACAAACTTTTCATGTAAAATTCTTAGGTTTTCATCTAGTTTCATAATATGCTACTCTCATCCATATTTGGAATGTTTAAAATGTTGTTTGATTAAATTTGCTCAAATGCCATGTTAAGATGATTTATTTCATAACTAAATAACCGTAGCTCGGTTTTAAATAAACTTCATATGTAAATGGGGTGGAAAAATGCCTAGTTTAACTTGGTGCACTTGCTTTGCATGTTTAACAACATTAAAATATGTTTTAGGGAAGAACAGTACCAAATTCATAAATTGCACATGTGGATTTTCCGGAATTGTTGGTTGTTGTTTCCGGCCTCATTTAAACTTGCATAAATAGTTAGTTTACTTTTGTTACACCCCTTGCCATGTTTAACAACATTTAACATTGTTGTGTACCTAAATGAGAGCGAACTAAATAACTTGGATGTGGTGTTTCGTCAATATGCTACTCGTTGCATATTGAGCTCCACTTAACTTGTAGTATTCTTTGTTGCACTTTGCCATGCCATGCCTTATTAAACCGGACCTGCATCATACTTGTTTGTGTTCATGCCATGTTTATGCTTGTGCATTTACCATGTCGTTTGTTTCTTTCCGGTGTTGCTTCTTAGTTCTGGTATTGCGATTGTGAGGATTCGTTTGACTACTCCCGTTCGTCTTCTTCATGGACTCGTTCTTCTTCCTAGCGGGATCTCAGGCAAGATGACTGTCACCCTGGATCTCACTACTATCATTGCTATGCTAGTTGCTTCGTTCTATCGCTTTGCCGCACTACCTATCTCTTGTTGATCAAGCCTCCCAAATTGCCATGTTAGCCTCTAACATTTTCACCCTTCCTAGCAAACCGTTGCTTGGCTATGTTACCGCTTTGCTCAGCCCCTCTTATAGTGTTGTTAGTTGCAGGTGAAGTTGAAGATTGCTCCATGATGGATAGGATTATGTTGGGATATCTATATACTTGGTAAAGGGTGGAAGACTCGGCCTTATGCCTGGTGTTTTGTTCCACTCTTGCCGCCCTAGTTTCCGTCACACCGGTTGTATGTTCCTTGATTTTGTGTTCCTTACACGGTTGGGTGATTTATGGGACCCCCTTGATAGTTCGCTTTGAATAAAACTCCTCCAGCAAGGCCCAACCTTGGTTTTACCATTTGCCTCACCTAGCCTTTTTCCCTTGGGTTTCCGGAGCCCGAGGGTCAT
Organism: Triticum dicoccoides; assembly: GCF_002162155.2. Taxonomy (NCBI): domain Eukaryota; kingdom Viridiplantae; phylum Streptophyta; class Magnoliopsida; order Poales; family Poaceae; genus Triticum; species Triticum dicoccoides. Next base: position 323,332,619 of record NC_041387.1, on the reverse strand, counting down.
CTTTATT
>NC_041387.1:323304601-323332442 GCF_002162155.2 Triticum dicoccoides | reverse complement strand
TAGTCCAAACTAGAGCACCGTGCGAGACCATCCCTTGGCAACTTGGGTTACGTTGGTAGCTGTATGCTTCGCTTATCCAGTGTGCCATGAGAACGAGATATGTGCAGCTCCTATCAGGATTGGTCGGCACATCGGGCGGCTTTGCTGGTCTTGTTTTACCATTGTCGAAATGTCTTGTAAACCGGGATTCCGAGACTGATCGTGTCTTCCCGGGAGAAGGAATATCCTTCGTTGATCGTGAGAGCTTGTGATGGGCTAAGTTGGGACACCCCTACAGGGTATAAACTTTCGAGAGCCATCCCCACGGTTATGTGGCAGATGGGAATTTGTTAATGTCCGGTTGTAGATAACTTGACACCAGATTCAAATTAAAACGCATCAACTGCGTGTGTAGCCGTGATGGTCTCTTCTCGGCGGAGTCCGGAAAGTGAACACGGTTTTGGGTTATGTTTGACGTAAGTGGGAGGTCAGGATCACCTCTTGATCATTGTTAGCTTCACAACCGTTCCATTTGCTCTCTTCTCACTCTTATTTGCGTATGTTAGCCACCATATATGCTTAGTCTCTGTTGCAACCTCACCACTTTACCCCTTCCTTACCCATTAAGCTTTGCTAGTCTTGATACCCATGTTAATGGGATTGCTGAGTCCTTGTGGCTCACAGATTACTACAACAACAGTTGCAGGTGCAAGTTATGCGATGATCATGACGCGAGAGCGATGCTTGCTTGTTTTGGAGTTCTTCTTCTGCTTCTTCTTCAATCAGGAGATAGGTTCCAGGTCGGCAGCCTGGGCTAGCAGGGTGGATGTCGTTTGAGTTTCTGTTTGTGTTTCATCCATAGTCGGATGGTGCTCTTATGTATGATGATGTTGTATTCGTGTGGCATTGTATGCCCCTTGTATGTATCCCCATCTATTATGTAATGTTGATGTAATGATATCCACCTTCCAAAAGCGTATCAATATGCGGTTCTATCCTTGGTGGGACCTTCGAGTCTCTATAGGATAGTATCGCATATTGGACGTGACAGTCCGGCTCTGCAAAACAAATTCCACATACCACTGTCGAGAGCACAATATTCCACAAATCTAATCTGCTGACAACTTTTACTTGGCGGGACATCACGCCGCGGCCTGATCATTTGAACCGTTTTTCTCAACATACTACTGCACATATTGCGAGGCAGTTTCATTGGCCCGTCTTGTCGAAGCAGAGATCGTGTCCCCTTATCACGGGATTCTCATCAATACGGGTGTGGTAACAAAACTGCGCCATTAATCACGGTGCTTGGTGGATAAGCGAGTTTCCAGGGCAAGTGGGGAGGCGCAGGATCCCTGCTGCCTTTATAAGGAGATAAGGGCTCCCCTTTTTCACCCACGCCTTCTTCTCTCTCTGCTCATCCATTCTCTTGCTCAAGCTCCAGCGCCCAAGCATTCACATTCTCCACGCACAAGGGCCCTCCGAAAACGTTCGGATTAGGAGCAGGAGGCAAGTGGATGGCCTCTACCGTCCGAGAGAAGGACATCAAGAAACTTTGGGAGGCCGGGTATCTGGCCAAGAAGATAAACCACCGCTTCCCGGCGGCAGGACAGATCGTCCCTACTCAGGAACCCCACGAGAGGGTTGTATTCCTTCATCATTTTGTTCGCGGGCTAGGGTTTCCCCTCCACCCATTCGTTCGTGGCACTATGTATTACTATGGGATCGATTTTCATGATCTATCCCCCAATTCCTTCCTCAACATCTCGACATTCATCGTCGTGTGCGAGGCCTTTCTCCGCATCCCCCCACACTTCGGCTTATGGCTGAAGATTTTCAATGTGAAGCCCAAGGTGGTGAGCGGCGAGCACGCTGAGTGCGGAGGAGCCATGGTGAGCAAGACGCCCAACGTCACATGGCCATTGGGTACCTTCAATGACTCCGTCAAGGGATGGCAACAACAGTGGTTCTATGTCACTGAGCCACACGGCACAAAGCGGGCCGCAGCTCCCGAATTCCGATCCGGAGCTCCACTGCGGCTTACATCCTGCCCAAGAAGGGCCTGAACTGGTCTTCGCCCAATGAGTTGTCGGTGCTCCAGACGCACATCAAGGGTATGGAAGACAAGAATATCAAACTTGTCAATGTTGTCCAGGTGATGTTAGTTCGCCGGATTCTCCCTTGCCAACACATGGCTTGCTATTTATGGGAGTATGACCCGACCAAGCACCAGAACCTACTAGGGTTCTTCGACTCATCACACGAAGACATCTGGAAAGTGCTTTTAAGTCCGGCAAATTGTGGCCGGACTTCGCCGAGGACCGTGGGTATCAACTGTCCCGACCTGCGAGTTCGATAAGTCTCCGTATGTTGGAAAGTCACATGCTTTATCTGTATAATCCAAAGGAAACGCTTAATATATTTTTCCACAACTCTCCTAGGGCTAGATGAAGATGGCAGGGCGGATCTACTGCCCGGCCCTACTGCCAGAAGAACCAGCCGGCCCACTTCTGACGAAGATGCTGGTCCCGGCACCTTACAAGGCGCCGAAGAAGAAAACCGAGAAAGAGGTTAAAGAGACCAGGGGCGCGCATCATCGACGAGGAACTTCGAACACAGTATCCGATGACTCCAAGGCCCACTCTTCCTCCAAGGAGGACGAGGAAGAGGAGGAAAGCCAATCCCCCTCAGGGAGGGGAGGAAAGAAGAGGACGGCCTCCACAAACTTGGAGGCCAAGTCGCCTAAGAAGGGAAAAATTCCCCTTCCGGCGGAATCCTCCACCGCTACCGACAGCAGCCCGGAGTGTTTAGATTCATCCCGAACACCTTTAAGGACCAAACTTTGGGTTGAAGAGTGTTTAGATTCATCCTGAACACCCCCGTATTACATACATGGGGGATGAAGCCGACGACTAGCCAACTCTCAGATTTAACAAAACGGTCGCACAAGAGGTAAAATTTTAAATAATAGGCATTATATTACATAACGACTCTGTTTCATAATACAGGAAGGGACAATATGAATGACTTCATTCAAAGATAATGTCTTTTGAACATTGCCCCTCTACAATGCGGGATCCCTTCAGGACATCTTCAAAATACTACTCGGGCATGCGGTGCTCCTTGCCCGCGGGCGGTTCTTCGGTCGCAAGCCTCACGGCGTCCATCTTCACCACTGTATCTTGACTTGGGCGAAGGCCATTTGCGCGCCTTCGATGCAGACTGACCGCTTGATGGCATCAAGCCGAGGGCAGGCACTGACCAGACGCTTCACGAGCCCGAAATATCTGCTGGGTATGGCTTCGGCAGGCCATAGCCGGATTATTAAATCCTTCATGGCTAGTTCGGCCACTCTATGTAGTTCGACCAGCTGTTTTAACGGATCACTAAAGGGCACCGGATGTTCTGACACAAGGTATTGCGACCAAAACAACTTCTCCGTGGAGCTCCCCTCTTCAGCTCAAAAGAACTCTGCAGCATCTGAGATGCTGCGCGGCAGATCCGCAAACACCCCTGGAGAACTTCAAATACGGGTCAGTAAGAGGAACCTTTTCTTCACATATTTGCTCTACATAATAAAGGCCTTACCCGCTGCAATTTTCTGGCCTCCTGGACTTCCTGTAGGACGCCCTGGGCTTCAACCCAGGCATCGTGTGCACTTTGGCGGGCCTTGGCAAGTTCGGACTCTTGATCCGCAATGTTGCGCTCCAAGGACTTGTATTTCTTCACGGCGTCCTGGAGCTCCTGCTGGACCTCACCGACCCTGGCCTCATGCTTTTCACGAGCGGCTTGTTCCTTGGCCGCTCTCTCCTCGGCCTCGGCCAGCGCCTTCTTAAGGGTCTCCACCTCGGTCGCCGCTCCTAATAAATATCATGGCACTTTAGTCAGCACAAATCATTCATCCTTCCTGAATATAGACAAGGTTATTGCATACTTTGATTGTCTTCCAGCTGTTTCTTCACACGGCCAAGCTCTTCCTCGGTCCGCTCCAGACTCTGCTTCACTTTGGAGACCTCAGCAGCATGAGAGGTCGTAGCCAGCAACGACGCCTGCTTATTCATATAGACATGTCAGGTTAGTCTCCTGCGAAAATTATTTGACCCTCTGTTCGGCTTTTCTTTCTTAACACCGGACATAGTCTTAGGGGCTACTGTCTATACTATGACATTCTTTTTATATAATTGTTTCGCTCATCTCAAAACCTGTTAGAAGGCTGGTACATCCGTCGGTCAGTCCGCTCTTAAGGGACCGCACCCTCTCAACCACCGTACCCATAAGGATACGGTGTTCCTCAACAATGGAAGCGCCTTGCAGCGCTTCCAGCAAATTATCCGGTGCCTCTGGATGGACAGCGGTCACCGGGGGAATAGGCGCACCTCCTTCTTTCGAAAGAGGCCGCTGGCCTAATTCCGTATCCGTATAGGTCTCCGCAATTGTATTCAGCTGGGGGCCGAATTGGATATGGCCCCCATCACCAGTATCCATGGGGATTTGCTCCCCCATGTGTCTGGTGGCCAAGGTTTCACCCTCTAGCGCCGCCTTGACGGCCTCCTGCGTCTCCCTGGCCTGGGGTCCTTCGGGACAACACCTCGGTGTCATCCATGGCCTTGGGAGAGGAGTCCACCGGAAGGGACCCACTGTCCATAACCTTCGGGTCCAGCGAATTCCCCGTTGATGAGGATCGCTGGAGGACGGAACGGGCCGGGTTGCAGCACATGATTTGACATGTTAAAACCATGAAGGAAAAGGGTCGGATATATGAGTGCATCTTCAAGTACTCACGATTCGGCCAGGGGCTTATCCCTTGGGCGCCATTCTAAGCAGCTGCCGATGTCCACTCTGGAGTTGTCTGGGAGGGAAGCCTTCCTCTTCTTGGACGCTTCGGCCTCCAGACGCGTTGAGGCCATCCTTTTCTTTCTCCCTCCCCTCCCCCCCTCAGGGGGAATGGCTTTATTCTTCCTCCTCCTTTTCCTCGTCGTCCTCGGCGGTGGAGGAATAAGTCTCGGCATCTCTGGACGTCACATCTGAAGTGCCCTTATGACGGAGGCCACCTCTGGTCCCTTTGGCCTTCTTCCTGGCCTTCTTCTCCGGCGCTTGATAGGGCGCCAGAACCAGCATCTTCGTCAGAAGTGGAATTGTTGGGTCTTCGGGCAGCGGAGCCGGACAGTGAATCCGCTCCGCCTTCTTTGTCCAGCCCTGAGAGAATCAGTAGGAAGGCTTAGGCGTCTTCCTCGAGTATGTCAGTAAAGGATACACCTTGAAAACATGAAAAAACATACCGGACTAGCGGGATGGGCCAAGTCGTGCCCACGGTCCTCGGTCGTTTCGGCCGCGTCTTGTTGGACTTGAAAAGAACCTTCCAGATGTCTTCGTGCGTAGTGCCGAAGAACTGCAGCAAGGTCTGGTGCTTGGCCAAATCATAATCCCACAAATGGCACGTCCGGCTTTGGCACGGAAGGATCCAGCGAACAAGCATCACCTGGATCACATTGACAAGCTTGATATTCTTGTCTATCATGCTCCTGATGCGCGTCTGAAGCGCTGTCAGCTCGTCCGACGAAGACTAGTCCAGGCTCCTCTCTGGCCAGGAGGTGAGCCGCATCAGGGCTCCGGACCGGAATTCGGGAGCCGCAGCCCAGGTGGTATCGCGCGGCTCTGTGACGTAGAACCACTGTTGTTGCCACCCTTTAATGGTCTCCATGATGGTACCTATTGTCCATGTGATGTTGGGCATCCTGCTCACCATGGCGCCTCCGCACTCCGCGTGTTGACTGCCCACGACCTTCGGCTTCATGTTGAAGATCTTTAACCATAATCCAAAGTGGGGTGGGATGCAGAGGAAGGCCTTGCACACGACAATGAATGCCAAGATGTTGAGGAAGGAATTGGGGGCTAGATCGTGGAAATCCAGCCCATAGTAGAACATGAGTCCGCGGACGAACAGGTTGAGAGGGAATCCTAACCCGCGGTCGAAGTGGGGGATGAATACTATCCTCTCATGGGGCTCCGTGGTGGGGACAATCTGTCCCTTGGCTGGAAGCCGGTGGGCGATTTCCTTGGCCAAATACCCAGCCTCCCAGAGCTTGGTAATGTCCTTCTCCTTAAAAGAGGAGGCCATCCACTTGCCCTGCGCTCCGGATCTGGACATGGTTAGAGTGCTTTCTTGGGGCAGAAAAGATGAGAACTTGGGCGCTGGAGCTCGAGAATGGGGGAGGCAGATAGAGAGAAGGCATGGGTAAAAGTGGTAAATCCTTATCTCTTTGTAAAGGCAGTGAATATCAAGCGCCTCCCCACTCACCTTAAAACTCGCCTACTCCCCAAGGGCCGTGCAGATGACACGGTTGGATTACCCACGTCCGTATTGATGAGAATCCTGCAATAAGGGGACACGATCCCAATGAGACCGCATCTCGAAATATGGAGCGGCAGGCTAAAAACGGTTCGAAATAAGGGTCGGGCGGCAACGTGATGTCAGGCTACAAAAAGTTGTCAATGGATTGGACTCGTGAAATTCTATACTCTCTGCGGTTGTGTGTGGTACTTGTTTTGCAAAGCCGAACACGTTTTCTGTGTTCGAACGAAGCTCTGGAGTATTTGGAGGAGGAACCCGCCTTGCAATAATGAAGACAATCTGCGCGCCGGACACCTTGTCATTGAAGCCTGGTTCAGGGCCACTGAGGGAGTCCTGGATTAAGGGGTCCTCGGACGGCCGGACTATGTAGCATGGGCCGGATTGTTGGTCCATGAAGATAGAAGATAGAAGACTCTCTCCCATGTCCGGATGGGACTCTCCTTGGCGTGGAAGGCAAGCTTGGCGCCCGGATATGAAGGATTCCTTTCTCTATAACCGACTTTGTACAACCCTAGTCCCCTCCGGTGTCTATATAAACTGGAGGGCTTAGTCCTTAGAGGCAATCATAGTCATATAGGCTAGACTTCTATGGTTTTAGCCATTACGATCTCATGGTAGATCAACTCTTGTAATACTCATATTCATCAAGATCAATCAAGCACGAACTAGGGTATTACCTCCATAGAGAGGGCCCGAACCTGGGTAAACATTGTGTCCCCCGCCTCCTGTTATCATCAACCTTAGACGCACAGTTCGGGACCCCCTACCCGAGATCCGCTGGTTTTGACATCGACAGTCGCGATGTGCTTGTGGATCAGATGACGTCGTGGACACGTTATCACGAGCGTCAACCCGACGAGCCGACGACCGCGGCTGCCACGGTGGAGGGGAGTGAACCATGGTTCCAGCACCTCCAACTCTTCCACTATCGAGACACGCTGGCTCTATGGCCTGGCGCCGTGAAGGACTTGCCTCCCGGTGACCATCTTTGTTGGCATGGCCAATAAGACTTTGGATAGCAGCCCTCCACTCTTCTTCCTTCTCCGCTACAGGACGAAAGTCGAGGAGTAGCTGTGCTCATGCTAACGCTTCTGCTCGCGTCGGTGGCAGCGACAAGTGCGAGGAACGGGAGGAGCTTGGACTTATAACTACGTTAGAAGGAGTTCCATCACAATTCCACAGCCGCACGCCCTTTTCACTAGCATCTTGACATGCCTGCGCATCTTGAAAATGATGCTGAGGGCTCTTGCCGCGACGACGCCCGGGGTCACCAATGTTGCGGTGCTGCATGTCGCGCAAGACCTGGGAGGACCATGGTGCGTGCATCGGCGAGCTCGTCTTCCTACCCTTGGAGGTCCCCGCGCCGCTCGTAGGTAGCATGACTCCGTCCTTGGTGTGGCGGCATGTAGATCATTGTCGCCGCTACGAACGACGCCACTCGCCTGGCTTTAGGTACCAGAATGGTGTGGATGGTCTTGATCTTCTCCACCAATAGCGTCTGGCACGTCGCCCGTTCGAGCTGGCACTGGCAGACTGGCTCCAGACGAACCAATCGCCGTGATCGACTTCTTCTTCGGAGCCATGGTGATGAAGGGACTGATGCCCTAACTACTAGACCAGATTTTCACAACTTCTGCCCCCTACACTACAAAAAAATACACTTCCGTGATGATACATGTTTGTCACAGTAGTGCGTGTTCTTTGTCATGCATGTACATCCATGACAAGTTTATGACAGAATCAAGATACTCATACCTGAGATGTCGTAGAAGTGTTCCATGACATTACTAAAATTATCATCACGGAAGTGTCCACTTCCATGACGATAAATCGTGCTTCACAGAAGTGCTTTCGTCAAGGGTGACCGACACGTGGCATCCACCCTAACGGAACACCGTTAAGCTATCTTGTCGGCTTTTGGATCCAATAACCCATTAACAGCCCCGACCAATGGGGATTTTCCACGTGTAAAATCATCATTGGCTGGAGGAAACACGTGTCGACTCATCGTTGGGACAGATGTCATCCACTCATTGGACAGAAGGCCCTTATGATACATCGACACGTGGCACGGCCAATCAAGTTTAAATGGGCCGGCCCAACTAAAGGCCCACAAGATTTTGCGGCCCATAATGTGCCAGCCCAGTTAAAGGCCCATGATATTTTGCGGACTATAATAGGCTGGCCCTACTAAAGGCCCACAAGATTTCGCGGGCCATAATAGGCCGGCCCAAGTAAAGGCCCACAAGATTTTTGTGTGCCATAATGGGCCGGCCTAGGTAAAGGCCCACAAAATTCTTGCGGATCATAATGGGTCGGCCCAGCTAAAGGCCCACGAGATTTCGCCGACATTAATGGGCCGGCCTAGCTGTAGGCCCACAAGATTTTGAGGACCCTAGTAGGCCGGCCCATTAACTGGCTACCATGTTTTGGGCCAAATGCCGGCCCATAATTGATACGGTCCATTAATGGCCTGCCATGTTCTGGGTCTAATAATAGCCCATATAAGATCCGGCCTGTTAAAAGCCTCCCACTTTCTGGGACAAATGACGGCCCAGATCAGGTCTGGCCCTTTAAGAGGCTTTGGGCTCAATTATGGCCCATATCAGATTCGGCCCGTTGACTGGACGCTATGCTTTTGGGCCCACTTGCTAAAGGCCCATTTAGTAATTCGGCCTGATATTAGTTTCGTCCTGTTAAGGGCCCATTTAACATTTTGACCCTATATTAATTTCGGCCTGTTAAAAGCCCGTCATATAGTTGGGCCTAACTACGGCCCGGTTTGCATCCGGCCTGCTCGCAGCCGATATCTGATTGGGCCAAACAAGGACCAAGACATCTTTGTCCTGTTAAAAGCACGTGAATTGATTCGCACAATCATGGGTCGGGGTCCATTTCGGGCTGCCGCCGACTCGTGAGCTATTCGGCACGTTTCAGGCCCAGCCTACTTCTCAGCCTCCTAAAAGCCCATTGAGTTTTCTTGCAAAAAGAGGGTCGGGGGTTACTCGGCCTATTAAAGGCCCGAATCTACTAGTGGGCCAGTTTGACGGGGCCCATGATGCGGATCATACATCGTGATTGCATGACGGCCTGATTATGTACCGTAATTTTACGGTTTGGCCGGTTTACTGCGAAGACAGGATATATATACAGTAAAATAACTGCAGCATCGTGAATAAGAAAAAACCTAGACTATACAATAAAGAAATTACAGCATATTACATCCGTTGGGCATCAAAGTTCGCCACTATGATAATAAAGGAAAAGAAGACAGCAGATTACATACCCTGGGCATCAAAGATTGCCACCAGTGCAAATAAACACGCCGACAAAATAATATACAAAACCGACAACACTTCAATAGAGTTCAAGAAAGGTTAGCCCTGCTGGGGAGCTGCAGCGCAAGCAGCTGAGCAAGATGATGAGACTGCGCTTGTTCAACACTTATATCTTCCTCACTCTGAAAGATAAACAAGCAGACAGATGACAGGTTTTGCACATAAAAGTATCAGTGCTGACAATTCATCACATTTCTTACTGACGAATAAAGTGACACAGTTTAAAATTGCATTAACACAATATGGTGTTGTGCAGGTCAAGACATGGCAGGAAATGACATTGTGAAGGAGTTGGCAGCTTCACGACACCACTGGATTACAGATCAAGAACTCATAAGTATCAATGGTTAGTGTGCTGTCAATTTATCCCATTTCAGATTGGCAAATAAGGAGACGGTTTAAATAATAGTAGAATGATATGACATTGTTCATAGTTAAGACATTGCAGAATATGACATTGTGATGTAGTGGGTAGGTTCACCACACCACTGGATTATGGATGAAGAACAGAAGCATACATGCAGTGGAAAAGAAGATCACTTGCTCTGTATAGTTTAATTTACATGGTATGAAGAAGGAACTTGGTTGTACAACTGAAAACTTAAATTCAGAAGGACAAACTTTTGTTTATGAACTACATAATAAACTTTAAACATGCAATTTGATGCAAACAGCAAAAATAAACAGCTGTTGCAGTCATGCCTAACCAAATATACACAACAAAGTTTGAAGGCTTGAGAAGGACAAACTTACATTACTAGTGAAGACAGGCTCTATAAAGCCCTTGTCCATGCTGATGGGGGGGGGCAATTCAAGAAGTTTAGCACAGAATCTTCTTCATAAGCATTGCCTTTATTCTACATTTTGTTAAGAGTAAATATATATGTTATAATATACGAAAAAATGGAGAATATTTAAGATAAGATGAAGAGTGATGCTACATAACCAAGTAGCTATAAGTGTATGTGCAGCGATACAGCAAAAGGCACAGCCAAGAGCAATGCACAGCTAAACTTCTTCAGTACCAACCTTACGGTAAGAGTAAATATAGATCTGATGTGTAGAAAATGGAGGGCAAAGGAAAATAAGCTGCAGAGTGATGGTACATGAACAACTACCTGTCAATATAAGTACACTGATAAAGGACAGCATGTACTTACAAGAACAATGCAGAGCTAAAAAAATTCTTTGGCATTGGATATATTCTACACTAAAGTAACCATTCATACAGATCAGATAATTTTGAGCGAACAATTGATAAGAAAGCTATCATGCATATTGTTGTCACATAATGAACCAGGTATGTATGCAAGTACAGTGATCCAGGACAACAGGTACTAACAAGACCAAAGCAGCGGGCAGAATATTTTCGATATCCTGTCATTCTTTTCAAACCGGGATTCTTCTTCGAGCTGATTTCCTGCAAAAAAGATCCATAAGGCACATGCAGAAAAGTAGAAGTTCAAATTGTCATGTGATTTCATAGACAGTACCTCATCCTGGGAACGAGACCAATGCATAACAAGGTTTTTCCATTCAATGTATTCTAAATTTAGCACAGGAGACTTCACTGGAAATTCATTTATAGACTTGCCATCAAAGTGTGATTTCCTCAGGTAACACCGATACTGCTGCAATGCTTCCTTGAAAAGCACAAGCAATCTTTGCTTGTCATGACTATCCAGATTGACCCTCACCTAGTTACAACAATGTAGTGTAAATCATTGATGTGTTCGATCAGCAGAAAATAGGAAAATAATAACCATGAATAATAGCACTTACACGTAAGTTGGATAGGAAGATGTGAAAATGGTGTTTGTCTTCACTATAATCTTCCCATGATGGGAATATATGCACGTAGTCCCTAACAACATTGAAAGCATTGTCTTTTAAACTGGGAATAAATGGAATGGGGTTCCAATCTGCAGGAATTGGCCGTCTCTGCAGTTGGGATAGGTCTTCGGCCGGTGGACTTGCTGTACTTTTTGCTGGAGTGGGATTTTTCTGTGGTACGGCTGGTGCTATGGCAAATGAAATCGGTATACCGTTTGCTGGAGTGCAGGTCCTGTGTGGTGGGGCTAGTGGTGTGGCCAGTGAAGTATGGGTACAGTCTGCTGGAGTCGGTCCTATGTTTTGTGTCACTGGTTGTACAGCCAGTATAAGTGGGGCGCTGTCTGATTTCTCCGGCACCACCACGTTTTTCAAGGACTTTGCTGGTGCTACTTCAGGTTCGGCAATCACCCTCTTCCTTTTTGATGTCTGATGCACAAGAACAGCATTTGAGTGGAAAAACATGGTATGACGACAGATGGAATATGTATTGATAATGGATGGGCATGGCATCTCGAGTTATATGATGAGTAAACTAAGTAGATGGTGGTGCAACAAAGTAGACGAAATGCAAGACAACATATGCAAGATACGCGCAATCAATAAAACCTTGCCAAACTAGAACAGGCACCTTGACAGATGAACAGGACAGACCATCTGCCTTTGACTCCTCGAGGTTAGAATAGTCATTAGGATGATATTCTGAACAAGAGTCAACAGGTGGGGAGCGTATGAGTTTCATTGCTTCCAGAATGGCACTCAATGCCTTGGTGCCAATTTTGTAAGTCATTCAGTGTTCCACAATATTCTTCTGATGCGCGGATTCTGATATTCACTGTAATTGCGTATAATATCTGAGAACCATGAAAACATAAATAGTTGTGAGATTATCTTTGTAATGGAGATGATATTCTAATATAGGGGCGCCCCTGTAAACACTTATGTGTTATCACTGGATTTTGATGAGAGAGCTCATGTGTGTTGTAATATCGTGCGTGCATTTATATAATCTGGCACAAGTACACAAAAAAATAGGCTCCAGAAGTAAGGATAGATGGCAGATGATAGGTTCATAATATACTATATAGAGAGTTTATTTCCAAACCATGATAACAAGAGCATACAGCAACTAGGCAGATCATAGTGTACATAACAGGGGTACACCATAACCACGATATATAAATCGGGAAAGTGGAACTGGCTTGAAAATACGGTGTTGTATTGCCGCTAGTAATTGAAAGCCTATCGATCACGTACAGGCCAGCACTATCGAACATGGTAAAGAAGAGCAAGCAGATTTTGGATAATAAAATGTTGGTTGCGCAGTGCCCACACATGATGAACCGAAGCGCATTAAGAATGCAACTCCCAGCTGTCTCTCGACCATTTCAGGCACTTGGATGAAGATCCTACGTCTCCTAACCCTTCTTCTTCCTCGTCTCTAATTCTTCCCATACAGAACACCGCACGGGCCGCCGGCCGGACCACCGGCCCCCACCGCTTGTGTTCCTCTGCCACCCACACCCCCCACCCGCGTCGAGTTTTCTTCATTCGGCGAGGCCCCACAACCACCCGAGCCCCTTGGATCGCACCAGCGAACTCCGGCGAGCTCTGAAAAATCGACTGACCCAATTTTGAAATTTAGTCTACTGTGATTTAACTAGTGTGGAATATAAAAGGGGAAAACCATAAGCATTTGTAGTATAGTGTTGAGCGTGCCATGGCAGATCTGAAGGTGCAAACCGGACAAAGGCAACTTCGGAACCAAGACAACAAATCAGAGTAAAGCAGTGGCGATCTATTTTCTTGCTGCGATAAATAAGTTGAGTAGATACGAAAGAGTACCGCCTTTGGTGCGGCGCCGTGTACGCATCTGCTGAGAATTTGACGGTGCTGGAGTAGTGATGGCTGTCGGCGGCGTGGAAGTAGATCTAGGAGGGTAGACGGTGGCAGCGGGGCACGGTGGATGAGACGGTCGTAGGAGCAGCGCAGGCAAGGTGGACGACGGCGGGGATGAAGCGAGAGGACGGGATGCAAGGATCCCGGTTCGAAGGCATGGATGAGAGAGGTCGATCTCTTGTAATGGACGGCAGCGTCTGGGTATCAGCTTCGGCATGGTGGAGGAGGACGGTGGTGGATGGGGTGGTGGACGGCGGCGGACGGAGGAGGGTGGGGTGGAGAGGGTGTTTTGGCACCCACGGAGTATGAATGGGGAAAAGGGAGGTAGAGAGGAAGGGGGAACCATGTATTCAGGGCGTGCTTGTCTCAAATGCGAGGAAATTTACAAACTTAGCCCCCGTTTCAAATTTCTACTACATCACAACAACATTAGTCGGTTGGGGATAGGACGGTAATCTCGCATACACCGAACATTTGCCGACGAGAGTTTGTCTTTGGCGCCCACCATTTATGAATATGAATCGGGGAGGGAGTCGATTTCGGCCGAGGGCACACTGTGTTTTGGCGCCCACCGTGTATGAATCCGGGTGAGAGGCGGTTACGTCACGTTTGGGTGAAATTACAAACCTACCCCTATCGAAACCTAAAGAAATCCAGCAGATAGGCTTTGTGCTGCAGGGATAGGGAGTAGTGATTTCCATCTCGCAGATTTTGGTTTTGGGCGGTTACTGCGACTTTCCCCACTTCGTTCAAATTTTGCACAGTGCACGTTTACCGTGCCAACTCAATTCGAATCCCATTTGTATTCTACTATTTTTTACGGGCGGGATCCATTTTCAATTGGAATTACATTCTACATACATCGTTTTTTTATATATACTTTCAAAAGCACAACACCATTTATACATAAATATGGTTTACAAATGGCATGATCTCGGATTCATAAGGTTGTATCCATCAATTTGGATTTTCAAATATTTGAAACCACTTTATGTTGAAATCCAATGTATGCATTCCTCGCTAACTGCTCCAATTAATGTGTGTTTCATGCGGGGTTTTTTTTACTTCTCAAACATGTATAATGTGTTTCACACACGCAACATATAGTGTAATCTTGTTTAGACATTAATTGCATATAAACCATGCATTGTTTGTAATTAAAGAATCTATGGATCACCAATATTGATAAACTATATAACATTACACGTGTGCCCAAATTCAAATGAATATGCATGTTTGATACACCAATTTGCGTTATGATATTATCGATGTCGTGATCTCCAGTTTAAATATTTGAATCCCCTTTAATCCAGATATTCATCTCATATAGCTATCACTCATGCTTATATAGGACTATCTCTCTGGACCTATACGCGTTCATCGTCACTCAGGCATCTCTTGTGCTACCTGTATGTCGACAATGATCTTTTATCTTTGTAACACACTGACGGTACTCTCTCCCTCGACCTTCATCACTCTATATCTCTCTAAGTATATCTCGCTCCCTGCTATGTGTCTCTAGCTATGATTCTCCATGTGGAATCTCTTCCTCTCACACAAACACAAAACTTTGTCTCCCAGGGTCTCATTTCTCTCAACTATTCCCATGTGTGCCACTCGCACACCCCTCATACAGAGATCTCTTTCGCTCCTTAGATATGAGAACATACGACTCTTCCTCTTCAATATCTCTTTCTCACAAAAAAACACAAACTCTGTCTCCCAGGGTCTCATATTTCTCCATTGTTCTTTTCTATGTCACTCAAACACACCCTCTCTCCCTATAGATAACTTGCGTTCCCTCATAACTCTCTCTAGCTATCACACTCGTTGTGAAATATCTTTCTCTCTCGCAGACACAAAACTCCGTCTCTCTGGATCTCATTTCTCTCTGATATCTGTTTGTATGTGACTCACATGCACCCTCTCTCTATCTCTCTCACACCCACACACATAACCCAGCCTTCTGATACACTCGACTCCTATTGTCACATCCCTAGTTCTGGTATGACCTAGACAGGCTAGTCTTTTGTGCATCATGTTTAAATTCCATTTAAACTTGAAATGGGGATTTGTGAAACCCTCAGAATCATTTTTGGAAATGACCCAAATAAAAATTGCTCCAAAAGGGTGCAAGAAAATGCTCATGTTGCCCTCTGAAAATATTGGACAGAGATAAAAATCAAACCAATATTTTTAGGATCTCATAAGTATTTATTTTGGGCATTTGGAATTGATGCAGTAATTATTTGCTTTGGATATATATTGTTATATATATATATAAAATATTGTCCAAAAATTATGCCATTTATAAAGGAGCTCTGGAATAATATAACTAGCTTCCATAAAAATTGGCATAAGAAAATAAAATGGTTTAGTATTTTTTTTAAACCAAACAAATGTCAGAAAAATAGAAAAGAAAACAAAAGAGGGGAGAAACCTACCTGTGCTTACCTCCCTGTGCAGCCCGTTACTGTGCAGCCCAGCAGCAGCCCAGCCCGCCTCCTCCTCTGCCGTCTACCTCCCCCTCGCCCTCTCTTCGAGTCCGGAAGCTCCGCCACGTCGTCCACCACCTCTCCGCCAAGCCGTGCCTCGCCGGACGCCCCGTGGAGCCGTCGTCGTCGCCTTCTTCACCTCCGGCCGTCGTGGATCCCCATCACCGCCCCGCCGTCTCCAGTGCGTCCCCGAGCTCACCATCAAGCCCGTCGAGCCCGCGGTGAGCTCCGCCATCGTTCCCCTCTCTCTGTTTAGCTGCCCGCACGCCGTAGCCCTCCTCCCCACCACGGCCGAAGCCTCTCGCCGCCGTCCATGTCGCCGTCGTCGTCTCGGCCCACCTCCGCCCAAACCGAGCACCCCATCGTGCTCCCGGTGCCACGAGGGTGCCGCAGAGCCCCTCGGGTGGCCTCCCCGTGCCCCACAGCCCATTCCCGCTCGAAGCCAAACTTCGGCCGCCGCCCCGAGCTTCGCTCCAGCGAGCTTCGGTCGCCCCTCCCTCTCCCACTTGCTTCAATCAGTGCGGACGAGTGCTGGCTCCTCGCCCGTGGTCTCCGCCGCCCAAATGGTCGTCGGGGCGATGATCCCGAGCCTCAGCCGTGTTCGGCCTCGCCGGCGGGATTGACCGGGTCAACCCCCGCTAACTAAGCCCCCTTGTGACGCTGACATGTGGGGCCCGGCCCTGCTAATTTTTTAGTTTAGGATTAGTTTAGCAACTAATTAACTCTGTTAACTAACTATGACACTGACGTGTGGACCCCACACGTCAGGTTTGACCCTGGTCAGCCCCGGTTGACCTGCTGACGTCGTGCTGACGTCATGCTGGCGCAATAATATATTTTCTGGAATTAAAATAAATCAGGAAATTCCAGAAAATGTTCAAAACTTCAAAAATTCATATCAATTCAACCGTAGCTCAGATTGAAATAAATTATATATGAAAAATTATCAGAAAAATGCAATCTATCCATCTGTACCAGTTTCATGCATGAAAAACCAAGTTATACCTGCTGTATAAGTGAAACACTAAAATGGCTTATATAAGGAGCTTATTTGGAGATGCATTTGAACCTTTGGTTCAAATGGACTTCAAACCAAATGAATACTAGTTGCATTAGCTCAAACAGCATCACATCTTCATGCCATGTTCATGCATCATATCGTTGCATATGCTTGTGTATTGATTGTTGGCACCGTTCCTTCTCGATAGGTCCTGCTCCGGAGACGTTCCAGAGTACCTGTCTGTGAAGCAGTGCCTCCCTTGTTGATCTACCAGGCAAGCAAACCCCCTTGTTCATTCCGATAAATCCTACTCTCTCGCTCCTGCTCTCAGTTATTGCATTAGGACAACAACGATTCATCTGCTTGCCTGTGCTGCGGTAGTTGAACCCATTCCTCTGCATGACCTGTCATTGCCACAGTAAATAGTTGAAACCCACTAGCATGTGTAGGAGTTGATTGAGCCTTGTTGTGTTCCTACCATGCTATGCCTGCTATTGCTTAGAGTTGTGTCAGGTCTGGTTCATTGGGAATGAATTGGAGTGTTACGATATGTTCTGGTGCTGAGAGTTAAGTGTGTGAACACGTTTTGGTAAAGGTAGCGGTGAGAGGCCATGTAGGAGTACATGGTGGGTTGTCTCACTAGAACCGTCCTTAAGCACTGAGTTCTATGTATGTTGTCCAATGACTCGATACTACCACACATTGGGCTCCGGGCGCTCCAAGCCCTCTCGACTTATTAACCAACTTGGTCTCTGTCCAGGAGTCGCAACTAGTTTTTGGTGTTTGTAGGTAGTGCTATTTTTCTACCAGGTGGCACCCGGCAAGGTGGGCTTGGGACAGACTAGGCACACGTGGCCTGGTGTACCGAGTGGCACCCGGATGGTGGGATCGGGAACCCTGCACACATCGTTTGGGGCCGTGAGCGAAACCCCGGCCGGATCTCCTTGCAGATGGAACCCGAATAGGCGATAAACCTACGCTAGAGTCTTGTGTGGTTAGTCAGGTCGTGGCCGACACCCTCGCCAGGATTCCGCTTGAAGGTTGCCGAGATACATGACGTGTACATGGCGGTAAGTGGCGAGAGCGTGTGTGAAGAAGTACACCCCTGCAGGGTTAACATGATCTATTCGAATAGCCGGGTCCGCGGTTATGGACTTCTTGGATGCTTACATGGTACATAGACAACTTGAAGTGGATACTCTAAAATGCTCAAGACAAGTGTGAGTGCTATGGATGGCCTTCTCGTAGGGAGACGGGGATGAATCCATAGTAGTGTATTGTGTGGTGATTAGTGGACTCGTGTGCGCCATATCACCTCAAAGAAGTTCTGGTAGTCGTAGAACAGGATAGCCACAGAGTCAAAGCTGGCTTGCTGCAACTAAACCCCACATTACCCTCTTGATAAAAATGCATGTATGATAGGATCTGATGTAAGTCTTGCTGAGTACGTTTCTACTCATGTTGCTTTATTTATGTTTTTGCAGCGGAGACTTCGGTCTTACTAGTGTTCTCGTGGACTTCGACAAGTAGCTTGTACCTCAGCTACGATCTTGATCGGATGTTGTAGTTAGTCAGGCTCTTCAGCGTTTTTCATTTGTAGATGTCTGTACTCAGACATGTAATGCTTCCGCCTGTTGCTTGTTTGCTCTGAATGTTGGGTCATGTGACCCCTGTTTGTAATAATGCTATGATGGCTCTTCTAAGCCTTTATCTATATGAGTTGTTGAGTTATGCTGTGATGCCATGTTGTACAACACATACTTGCATGTTATGCGTACGTGTAATGTGTATTGCTATGTGTGGGATCTGACTATCTAGTTGTTTATCCTTAGTAGTCTCCCTTACCGGGAAATGTCTCCTAGTGCTTCCACTGAGCCCTGATAGCTTACTACTGCTCCGAAACACTTAGGCTGGCTGGCATGTGTCCTTCTTCGTTCCTGTGTCTGTCCCTTCGGAGAAATGTCACGCGATGAATACCGGAGTCCTGTTAGCCCGCTACAGCCCGGTTCACCGGAGTCCTGTTAGCCCAGTGCTACAGCTTGGATTCACTCACTGATGACCGACACGTTCGATGCTGGGTCATGGATGCCTGTCCCTGTAAGTTAATGCCACTTTGGGTTCACGACTAGCCATGTCAGCCCAGGTTCTTTGTCATATGGATGCTAGCAACACTATCATATACGTGTGCCAAAAGGCGCAAACGGTCCCGGGCATGGTAAGGCGACACCCGTGGGAATACCGTGTGTGAGGCCGCAAAGTGATATGAGGTGTTACATGCTAGATCGGTGTGGCATAGAGTCGGGGTCCTGACAGCTTTGGTATCAGAGCCTGACTGCCTATAGGATTACCAAGCCAAACTGGTCGAAGTTGAGTCTAGAAATTCTTTAGTTATGTAAGGGAATTGATTGTGGGAAGGAACGTAAGGCTCTTTTTACTCCTTTTACCTCATGGCCTTCTGATCTGAGTCATCCTACATTTCCTACAGGGTTAAGGAACTAGGCTTCTCTTCCGTCTATCAGGATCGCGTGTTACTACTCCGTAGTCCCATAGGATTGGTTGATCAGAGTCATACCCAGTTTTCGAGTACTTCCGGTGTAGCCTGTTAGTTCTATTCCTGAACCTTGAGTGGTGATGTTGAGTTGTTGTACTACCCCATTTTTAGCAGGATGTCTCATTCTGAGCATTTTACTGCCGTTATGCTGCCGGAATTGCCCTAGGAATTCAAGAGATAGTATTTTTCCTTGTACTACATTATATAGCCTATAGTTGATGCTGATTCCGTCCTTGGTCTCGTTTCTCAGGATGTCATCAGATACGCGAAGTTCTGTTGATCGTAGCCAGAACCACGAAGATGGTAGGGATGAGGATCCTCCCGACCAGCCTTCGTTGGCAGAGTTCTTGTTAGAAATGGAGAGGAACAAGCGTGAGTCTAACCGCTTGTTGGCACGTATCGAGGAGAACACCGCACATCAGTTCAAAGGGTCTGCTACCATTCTTGACTTCATTCGCTTGCACCCACCCACCTTTCATCATTCCATTGAGCCACTCGATGCAGATGACTGGCTCCGTAGCATCACTCATAAGTTGCGTTCCGCAAACGTATCTGAAGATGACAAGGTCACCTATGCCACGTACCACCTGGAAGGTCCTGCTAGTCTTTGGTGGCAGAACTATGAGGCTATGCTTCCAGCTGGCCAGATTCCTACCTGGAGGGATTTCACTGAGGCTTTTCGCGAGCATCACATTCCTCAGGCCCTCATCGATCGCAAGAGAGAAGAGTTCTGTAGTTTCACCCAGAGTAAGATGGCTGTTGATGCTTACAGTAGAGAGTTTGAGAACCACGCCCGTTATGCCACAGAAGAGGTGTCCACGGACGCCAAGAAGCAAGCTAGGTTCCGGAAGGGTCTCAACCCCAAGTTGCGTCGTGATCTCCACCTGCATCATTGTGATACATTCCAAGCTCTTGTGAACAAGGCCATTAATGCAGAGACAGCTCAGCTCACTTACGAGGAGTCTCGTAAGCACACCCGTGATTTGGGATCTTCCTCCGGTTCTGGTTCTCAGAAGCGTCCGATTTGGGTTCCAAACTCCGCTCTTCCACCCGGATATTCACCGAGGCCATCTTATGTGGTGCCTCCCCCAGCTTAGTCGTGTGTTCCACCCATGCCTACTGGTAGACCGCTTGTCAGTGCGGGTCCACGTCCAACCTCAGGGACTTGCTTCACATGCGGCAAGCCAGGACACTATGCACGTGACTGCTCTCAGACTAGTTATGCTCCACCCCAGCCCGAGAAGACTGTTGAATGTGTTAAGCCATCACGCAAGATGATCAGTGTCAAGTCAGCCCCCACTGAACGTGGACGTGTGCATCACGTCTCAGCTAAAGACGCTCATGATGATTCGGATGTCGTTCTTGGTACACTCCTTGTCAATTGTCATCCAGCATCGGTTCTATTCGATACTGGAGCATCTCACTCCTTCATTTCTGAAGGCTATGCTCGTTTGCACGACATATCATTTTGTGATATGCCAACTCCACTTGAAATCCAAACCCCAGGGTCTAGATAGCAGACCACCAGAATCAGCCATGGTAATGAAATCCTTGTTGATAGACTTGTATTTCTTGCATCACTTGTAGCCCTCAAGTCCTCAGATATTAACATCATCTTGGGTATGGACTGGATGACAGTTCATCATGCCAAGATTGATTGTTACACAAGATCTGTTCAGCTTACACACCCATCTGGCAAGATAGTCACTGTCTCCACCAGAGTTGCAAAGCGGCAGCTCTATTCTCTTAATGCCAGCCCTCTCCCTGACCTTGAAGATATTCCGGTAGTCCGTGACTTTCCGGATGTCTTTCCAGAGGAACTGCCAGGTGTTCCACCTGACAGAGATGTAGAGTTCGTCATAGATCTTATCCCAGGAACTGCTCCAATCTCCAGAAGACCTCACAAGATGGCACCCTTAGAACTAGCCGAGCTTAAGAAACAACTTGATGAGTCCTTGAAAAAGGGTTTCATCCGTCCTAGTTCTTCTCCTTGGGCTTGCCCCGTCCTCTTTGTTAAGAAGAAGGATGGTACGGATCGGATGGTTGTAGATTATCGTCCCGTTAATTTGGTCACGATAAAGAACAAATATCCGCTCCCCAGGATCAACGACCTGTATGATCAGCTCGCTGGATCCTCAGTCTTTTCCAAGATGGATTTGAGGTTAGGCTACCACCAAATCAAGATCAGAAATGGGGACATCCCCAAAACGGATTTTGTCACTCGTTATGGCCAGTATGAGTACACCGTCATGTCCTTCGGCCTAACCAACGCCCCAGCCACTTTCTCCCGCTTGATGAACTCGATCTTCATGGAGTACTTAGATAAGTTCGTCGTGGTTTACCTTGATGATATTCTTATTTACTCAGAGAACGAGGAAGAGCATGCCGAACATCTTAGACTTGTGTTAGAAAAACTAAGAGAGCACCGCCTTTATGCCAAGTTCTCCAAGTGTGAATTTTGGTTGCCAGAAGTGACCTACCTAGGCCACGTAATCTCTGGTAAGGGCATTGCTGTCAATCCCGAGAGAGTTAAGGCCGTTCTCGATTGGACTCCACCTGAAACCGTTAAACAAGTTAGGAGTTTCCTTGGTCTAGCCAGCTATTGTCGCCGCTTTGTTGAAAACTTCTCCAAAGTAGCTAAACCTCTCACGGAACTTCTCAAGAAAGATAAAAAGTTTGAGTGGTCCCCATAGTGTGAGTACAGTTTTCAGGAACTGAAAAGACGCCTGACTTCTGCTCCCATACTTGTGCCACCGGATTTCACTAAAGACTTTGTTATCTACTGCGATGCCTCATGACAAGGACTAGGTTGCATTCTTATGCAGGATCGTCATGTGATTGCCTATGCATCTCGACAGTTGCATCCAAACGAGGAGAATTATCCCACACATGATCTAGAGCTTGCAGCCGTAGTCTATGCCCTCAAGACCTGGCGACATTACCTCCTTGGTAAACGTTGCGAGATCTACACCGATCACCAAAGTCTCAAGTATATCTTCACCCAACCGGATCTGAACCTTAGGCAAAGACGTTGGTTGGAGTTGATCACAGATTATGATCTAGGGATTACCTACACCCCAGGCAAAGCCAATGTCATGGCTCATGCGTTAAGCCATAAATCCTATTGCAACAATCTCATGTTGCAGCAAGGCCAACCACTTCTCCATGAGGAATTCTGTAAGCTCAATCTTCACATTGCTCCTCATGGATTCCTTTCTACCTTGGCGGCGAAACCTGATCTTGAAGATCGGATTGTCGCTGCTCAAAAGCAAGACACACGAATTTCTCGGATCAAGAGAAACATTAAGAAGGGAGTTGGTGGATGTTTCTCTATGGATGATTGTGGTGTTGTTTTCTTTGAGAATCGCTTGGTGGTTCCCAAGAATCAACATCTCCGACAATTGATTCTTAAGGAGGCGCATGAATCTCCTCTCACGATTCATCCCGGTAGTACTAAGATGTATCAGGACCTACGCCAGAGGTTCTGGTGGACTAGGATGAAGAGAGAAATCGCTCAGTTTATTGCTAACTGTGACGTTTGTTGTCGCGTTAAGGCAGAGCATCAAAGGCCTGCTGGCACCCTTCAGCCTTTAGCTATTCCTGAGTGGAAATGGGATAAAGTTGGTACGGACTTCATCACCGGCTTTCCCAGGACCAAGAGAGGGAATAATGCTATCCTCATAGTCATTGATCATCTCTCCAAAGTGGCTCACTTCCTTCCTGTTCGAGAGAGTATCACTGCTAGTCAGCTCGCTGACTTATACATTTCTCGAATAGTGTCACTTCATGGTGTTCCACTAGAGATCAATTCAGACAGTGGTAGTCTTTTCACTTCTCATTTCTGGGAGAGTTTCCAAACTGCCATGGGAACCCATCTTTCCTTCAGTACCGCTTTCCACCCTCAGTCGAGTGGTCAGGTGGAACGGGTCAACCAAATTCTTGAAGACATGCTTAGAGCTTGCGTTATCTCATTCGGTATGGATTGGGAGAAATGTCTTCCTTTCGCCGAGTTTGCTTATAACAATAGCTATCAATCCAGCCTCAAAAAAGCTCCTTTTGAGATTCTCTATGGACGAAGATGTCGAACACCTTTGAACTGGTCAGAAACCGGTGAAAGACAATTCTTTGGACCGGACATGATCCAGGAGGCAGAAGAGCAAGTTCGCATCATTCGTGAGAATTTGAAAACAGCCCAGTCTCATCAGAAGAGTCAGTATGATCGTCATCATAGGGATATGACCTATGAAATTGGCGACAAAGCTTATCTTCGGGTTACTCCCATGAGGGGTACCCATCGATTCGGTATCAAGGGCAAGTTGGCTCCTCGTTACATTGGTCCTTTTCGCATTCACGCTAAACGAGGAGAGGTTGCCTACCAGTTGGAACTACCCCCACATCTTTCTCGAGTTCATGATGTCTTCCACGTCTCTCAACTCAGGCGTTGCTTCTCGGATCCCATCCGCGGAGTGGACCACGAAACGTTTGATCTCCAAGACAACCTCACATACCGAGAGTACCCGGTTCGCATTCTTGATCAAGCAGAGCGTGTCACTAGACGTCATAACATCAAGTTTCTCAAGGTTCAGTGGTCTCATCATTCCGAGAGAGAAGCTACTTGGGAGCGAGAGGATCGTCTTTGACTGGAGTACCCCGCTTTCTTTCCGTCGACCCCTGAATCTCGGGACGAGATTCTTTCAAGTGGGGGCGAGTAGTCACATCCCTAGTTCTGGTATAACCTAGACTGGCTAGTCTTTTGTGCATCATGTTTAAATTCCATTTAAACTTGAAATGGGGATTTGTGAAACCCTCAGAATCATTTTGGAAATGACCCAAATAAAAATTGCTCCAAAAGGGTCCAAGAAAATGCTCATGTTGCCCTCTGAAAATATTGGACAGAGATAAAAATCAAACCAATATTTTTAGGATCTCATAAGTATTTATTTTGGGCATTTGGAATTAATGCAGTAATTATTTGCTTTGGATATATATTGTTATATATATATAATATTGTCCAAAAATTATGCCATTTATGAAGGAGCTCTGGAATAATATAACTAGCTTCCAAAAAAATTGGCATAAGAAAATAAAATCGTTTAGTATTTTTTTAAACCAAACAAATGTTAGAAAAATAGAAAAGAAAACAAAACAGGGGAGAAACCTACCTGTGCTTACCTCCCTGTGCAGCCCGTTACTGTGCAGCCCAGCAGCAGCCCAGCCCGCCTCCTCCTCTGTCGTCTACCTCCCCCTCGCCCTCTCTTCGAGTCCGGAAGCTCCGCCATGTCGTCCACCACCTCTCCGCCAAGCCGTGCCTCGCCGGACGCCCCGTGGAGCCGTCGCCGTCGCCTTCTTCACCTCAGGCCGCCGTGGATCCCCATCGCCGCCCCGCCGTCTCTAGTGCGTCCCCGAGCTCGCCATCAAGCCCGTCGAGCCCGCAGTGAGCTCTGCCACCGTTCCCCTCTCTCCGTTTAGCTGCCCGCACGCTGTAGCCCTCCTCCCCACCACGGCCGAAGCCTCTCGCCGCCGTCCATGTCGCTGTCGTCGTCTCGGCCCGCCTCCGCCCAAACCGAGCACCCCACCGTGCTCCCGGTGCCACGAGGGTGCCGCAGAGCCCCTCGGGTGGCCTCCCCGTGCCCCGCAGCCCGTTCCCGCTCGAAGCCGAACTCCGTCCGCCGCCCCGAGCTTCGCTCTGGCGAGCTCCGGTCGCCCCTGCCTCTCCCACTTGCTCCAATCGGTGCGGACGAGTGCAGGCTCCTCGCCCGTGGTCTCCGCCGCCCAAATGGTCGCCGGGGCGATGATCCCGAGCCTCCGCCACGTTCGGCCTCGCCGGCGGCTAGACGCCGGCGGGATTGACCGGGTCAACCCCCGCTAACTAAGCCCCCTTGTGACGCTGACATGTGGGGCCCGGCCCTGCTAAATTTTTAGTTTATGATTAGTTTGGCAACTAATTAACTCTGTTAACTAACTATGACACTGATGTGTGGACCCCACACATCAGGTTTGACCCTGGTCAGCCCCGGTTGACCTGCTAACGTCGTGCTGACATCATGCTGGCGCAATAATATATTTTCTGGAATTAAAATAAATCAGGAAATTCCGGAAAATGTTCAAAACTTCAAAAATTCATATCAATTCAACCGTAGCTCAGATTGAAATAAATTATATATGAAAAATTATCAGAAAAATGCAACCTATCCATCTGTACCAGTTTCATGCATGAAAAAGCAAGTTATAACTGCTGTATAAGTGAAACACTAAAATGGCTTATATAAGGAGCTTATTTGGAGATGCATTTGAACCTTTGGTTCAAATGGACTTCAAACCAAATGAATACTAGTTGCATTAGCTCAAACAGCATCACATCTTCATGCCATGTTCATGCATCATATCGTTGCATATGCTTGTGTATTGATTGTTGGCACCGTTCCTTCTCGATAGGTCTTGTTGATCTACCAGGCAAGCAAACCCCCTTGTTCATTCCGATAAATCCTACTCTCTCGCTCCTGCTCTCAGTTATTGCATTAGGACAACAACGATTCATCTGCTTGCCTGTGCTGCGGTAGTTGAACCCATTCCTCTGCATGACCTGTCATTGCCACAGTAAATAGTTGAAACCCACTAGCATGTGTAGGAGTTGATTGAGCCTTGTTGTGTTCCTACCATGCTATGCCTGCTATTTCTTAGAGTTGTGTCAGGTCTGGTTCATTGGGAATGAATTGGAGTGTAACAATATGTTCTGGTGCTGAGAGTTAAGTGTGTGAACACGTTTTGGTAAAGGTAGCGGTGAGAGGCCATGTAGGAGTACATGGTGGGTTGTCTCACTGGAACCGTCCTTAAGCACTGAGTTCTATGTATGTTGTCCAATGACTCGATACTACCACACATTGGGCTCCAGGTGCTCCAAGCCCTCTCGACTTATTAACCAAATTGGTCTCTGTCCAGGAGTCGCAACTAGTTTCTGGTGTTTGTAGGTAGTGCTATTTTTCTACCAAGTGGCACCCGGCAGGGTGGGCTTGGGACAGACTAGGCACACGTGGCCTAGTGTACCGAGTGGCACCCGGATGATGGGCTCGGCAACCCTGCACACATCGTTTGGGGCCGTGAGCGAAACCCCGGCCGGATCTCCTTGCGGATGGAACCCGAATAGGCGATAAACCTGGGCTAGAGTCTTGTGTGGTTAGTCAGGTCGTGGCCGACACCCTCGCCAGGCTTCCGCTTTAAGGTTGCCGAGATACATGACGTGTACATGGCGGTAAGTGGCGAGAGCGTGTGTGAAGAAGTACACCCCTGCAGGGTTAACATGATCTATTCGAATAGCCGGGTCCGCGGTTATGGACTTCTTGGATGCTTACATGGTACATAGACAACTTGAAGTGGATACTCTAAAATGCTCAAGACAAGTGTGAGTGCTATGGATGGCCTTCTCGTAGGGAGACGGGGATGAATCCATAGTAGTGTATTGTGTGGTGATTAGTGGACTCGTGTGCGCCATATCACCTCAAAGAAGTTCTGGTAGTCGTAGAACAGGATAGCCACAGAGTCAAAGCTGGCTTGCTGCAACTAAACCCCACATTACCCTCTTGATACAAATGCATGTATGATAGGATCTGATGTAAGTCTTGCTGAGTACCTTTGTACTCATGTTGCTTTATTTATGTTTTTGCAGCGGAGACTTCGGTCTTACTAGTGTTCTCATGGACTTCGACAAGTAGCTTGTACCTCAGCTACGATCTTGATCGGATGTTGTAGTTAGTCAGGCTCTTCAGCCTTTTTCATTTGTAGATGTCTGTACTCAGACATGTAATGCTTCCGCCTGTTGCTTGTTTGCTCTGAATGTTGGGTCATGTGACCCCTATTTGTAATAATGCTATGATGGCTCTTCTGAGCCTTTATCTATATGAGTTGTTGAGTTATGCTGTGATGCCATGTTGTACAGCACATACTTGCATGTTATGCGTACGTGTAATGTGTATTGCTATGTGTGGGATCTGACTATCTAGTTGTTTATCCTTAGTAGTCTCTCTTACCGGGAAATGTCTCCTAGTGCTTCCACTGAGCCCTGATAGCTTACTACTGCTCCTTCCCTGCATTCTCACATGCATGCATATTGTCACATGCATTCTCACATGCATGCATATTGTCATACCAATCCTTCTCTCCCATGTCGTTGATCTTAGGACTTATGTCTTCTTTCTTTTATCTCGATCATGTGTGTGCGCACACACACACATCCCACGTATACATGTATACCTCTCACACATGCACGTTCAAGGTCTCTATGTCTCCATACGTAGTTAATTACCCTCAATCCTAACGCCACATCGAATCGTTCTCCTCTTTTGTGCACATAACTTCCGCCTGGATGGGCAAAACACACACTCACACTTAACAATCTCCTTC